>NW_009650249.1:530939-536984 GCF_000708025.1 Charadrius vociferus | reverse complement strand
CCAGAAGCTCAACATGAGCCAGCAATGTGCAATCACAGCCCAGAAGGCCAACCACATCCTGGGCTGCATCAAAAAAAGTGTGGCCAGCAGGCCACAGGAGGTGATTCTGCCCCTCTATGCCGCTCTTGTGAGACCCCACCTCTGCATCCAGCTCTGGCGTCCCCAACATCAGAAGGACATGGACCTGCTGGAGCGGGTCCAGAGGAGAGCCATGAGGATGATCCGAGGGCTGGCGCGCTTCTCCTATGAGGAGGGGCTGAGAGAGTTGGGGCTGTTCAGCCTGGAGAAGAGAAGGCGCTGGGGAGATCTTATTGCGGCCTTCCAGTACCTAAAGGGGGCCTACAAGAGAGCTGGGGAAGGAGTTTTTACTAGGGCATGTAGTGATAGGACGAGGGGGAATGGCTATAAACTGGAAGAGGGGAGGTTTAGATTGAACATTAGGAAGGAGTTTTTCACTTTGAGGGTGGTAAGGCACTGGAACAGGTTGCCCAGAGAGGTTGTTGAGGCCCCATCCCTGGAGGTGTTCAAGGCCAGGCTGGACGTGGCCTTGGGTAATTTAGTCTAGTGGGAGGTGTCCCTGCCCATGGCAGGGGGGTTGGAACTTGATGATCACCAAGGTCCCTTCCAACCTAAACCATTCTATGATTCTTCACTGCAAGCAATTCCGTTCATCTTCACTTCCAAAAATCATCAGGGATTTTCTTCCTAATCTGCACACCCCCTGCAAAAGGGAAATGACAGTACTTTTGGCTTCTAGATCTGCTGGACTCCATAGCCTGGAAGTTACACATCCACAGCACAATTCAGCCCCAGAAGTGCACCACAGGCTACAGCTGCGCCACTCTCTGAACCCGAGCAGGACCCTTGGGTTTTGCCCCAGCACTAACACCAAAAGCAGATGCCCTGCGTCCACCCGCCAGCCCCACAGATGTGCATACAGGGAAAGAACTGCTTTTTCAAAGCCAGGTCACTTCACCAGTCCCAGGTAAAAAAAAAAAAAAAAAAACACAACTTGCATTTCCCATAGCACCCGGAGTCGAGCAGCCCGTGAACCCGCCAGCATCAGCCCTCGCTGCATGTGCTGGTTTTCCAGCAGTCCACTGGGAACTCGGCAGGCAGCAATCAAAGGAGAGGTCAGCACAACGCAGCAAACCAGGCTCCCATCTGGCAGGCAGCAAATACATTTCGGTGTCTCAGCGTTCAGCTTGAAAAATCCCAGGTTCTACTTTTCGGGAAGGCATTCACCAGGAAAGCTGTGGTTCCTCCTGGGGAAACAGCTGCACACCTTACAGGGTCAGGGTGAAAAATGCTCCTGGATATTTATGAACTCCTGAAGTGCTCGCATTAACAAATGCAAAAACAATTCCCAGAAGGTAGTTGTCAGCTTTGTGTTTTATGTAACAGGAAGTATATTGTGACTAAGAGGACAGAAATAGGCTGAAGCAGCTGCCCACAGCACACTGCCTCCCTGAACAAGGCAGGACTATGCAGAAAAACAGGAGATGCAAATCTGTTATCTCCACCCTGACACATCACCAGTACCAACCCTGCTCTTTCCTAACTTAGTGTTTTTTCTCCATTGTTCTTTAAAAATAGTTTAAAGAAAAAACCAACCAAACAAACAAACTTGTTCCACGTGACATAATTCATTTGAGCTTCAGCTAAAGTACTTTTGGTGGCAGAAATGATCCTGGCTATATTTGGAACGTTGATACAAGGCGTAGATTTCTTCAGTAGTACAATTAATGTGTAAGTATAGTTAAGTATAGTTAAAGAAACTCTGAAAGCACGGGCTGTGTTTTTACCCACACGGCTAGGTTTTGTCAACAGAGATGGTTTTGGGTTTAGTTTTTTGGGGTTTTTTTTAGGGAAGGAAAGCCTGTAGAGCCACAGAAGCAAAGCCTGTAGAGCCACACACATGCAAGACTACCCATGTTCAAATTTTATTGGAAACATTCAAAAGCTCTAGTAACAAGATTACCTCACAGTACAAATATAGATTTAAATGCATAAACTAAACCAATTAAAAATATATTCATGATTACTGTACATTAGTGGAATATTACTCTTGGCTACCCACTTTGTGAATGAAATGGAATGAAAGCTGAGCTAGGAGAAACGGCTCTAGAAACTAAAGACAATCTGCCCAGGACAAGATTAGAAAGAGGTTCTTCTTTCAAACACAGGCACCCTCTAAGGAAACAAAAACAAACTGAAAGCTCTGAAGCTTTGAGGGTTTCAGTTTTCCCATGTCCGTTTACACTTTCAGTCACATGGTCACAGCGTATAATCGAGCCCAGTTAACAGAATCCTATACGTTTGGCTTGTCCTTGAATTCCAAGGAAGCACTCACAGAGTAACTGGGACTTTCACACACTAGAAAGAGCAAGGATCACCTTCCACCTCGCAAAGCTTGGCAGGGTAACTTGATACATGGACAAGCATTTGCTTACAACTAAATCCAGCTGGAAGTAACTTCACTCAGCATCCGTTGACTTATAGTGATCATCATCCACAGTGGAGTAGATGTGTCCCTCACTGCTAAGGAATTCAACTGCTTGCCTTTGAAGGGAAAAAAGAAAAAAGCAAGCAATTGCTAACTAGCTCATATTAACACCTTTCTCTCAGGGATTTCCCATTTACAGACCCCACCCCTACTGTTCCCTTCTGCCATCTGCCAAGGGAAGCTCTCGGTGGCTCTATCCTGTGAGCAGTTTAAGCGCTGCTCCACCAGTTAGTAGGTACAGAAACTTTCTCCAAAGCCATGGCAATGAGCTCCCCCAGCAGCTCTTCCACTCTGCCTGCCACAGAGGGGAAGGCAGCACTCTCGGTGCTTCCCAGGTAACAGCAGTACCCACACCTCTGCTTCAAAGGGGACAGAACACAGAAAGATAATGGACATTAATTACTGTCTATAGGCTTCACTGTTTCTCTAAGTCTCAGGGAGAAGTTATGAGATAGCAAAAGAGAAGAGAACATTCTATTCCCAAGTTTTGATTGGCGTGCAGAGAGCAAGGTAGTCCTTGAACAGGAGAAAATACTGCTGAGGCACGGCAGTACTGCCAGGCACCTGCTACTTTGCTACTGAACTGTTAGCTTGTTTTGAAAATAGGGAGCAAAGCATTTTATCACCCCTTCAACTGACAGTGGCTCAATTCTAAGCCGTTGGAAAATTTCAAAAGCTCTGGCTCACTACTGCATCCTACTGGGAACATCTGAAATTACTAGTGCTGTTGAACAAGGCAGGATCTGGGCTGGCCCACTATTTTCCTCTCTGCCTCCTTTTATCAGACTCCAGGAAGGACTGCCTGGATTTCCAAGACATCCTTTGTTTCCACACACTTACTTGATTGTTGACATGCTCATATTGTGGAGCTGAAGTTTCAACTCTTGAAGACTCATACCTTCTGGGACAGGGCAGTTTTTAATCAAGTTCAGCACCTGGAAAAACAAGAACCACCATTAGCACACAGATAAGCTTCTCTATCATCGATGGTTACCAAGGTTGAGGAAGAACTATCCGTCTTCAAAGAGTCACTGAACTTGCATTTCTTTGTCCTACAGCAAGCCACAGCAGCCTCCGCTGTGACTGCTGTGTTCCTGGAGAAGCTGCTTGCACCCACCTGGCTTTGATGTGCTGTGAGTCCGTTCACTGGTAGGCTGCCTCCTCCTCCATAGCCCCCCATGTCACCGATCCCAGCGGAGGAAAATGACTGAGGCACTTTTGATGCTGACTACAATTACGAGAGTAAAATTGCTGTGGTTACACAAGCTGCCACAAGCCCACGGCATTAAAGGCTCAGTGTTATTTCATAGAAAGAGTACTTAAAAATAGATTCCCCAAAGAAACCACTGGAAATGGACCGCAACACAATCTCTCTCCAAGGAAGCCAGGACTCCTGTTACACCTTCACTGTAGCCCTCCAACAGGTTCAAGCTTCCCAGCCCCACAACTTGTGTACAATCTCCCAAAGCCTCTCCCTTTGGAACATAACCAGTAACCCAGTTAAGGGCCAAGACAGAACCAGGATCTTCAAGTACATACCATAAGATTTTTTCTGAGGATCATATGCGCATTGACAATCTCTAGTAGGTGTGTGGTGAACTCATTCATATTTTCCAGAGGCATGATCTTAAATGCCACCAAGCTTTTCTTATTCTTTCAGAGGAAAAATAAAAATAAAGAAAAGAAAAAAAATTGACATCACAGCAACAGGAACACGCTTAACAGCCAATCCCACCATTCTCTCTAGGAACAGAGATGGTGGCAGGTAGCGAGCTTGTCTGCATGGAACTAGTCCAAAAGTCCCAAGAACCCAGTGGCCAGTACTGTTCTGCTGAAAACAACATACTGATGAGGAGCAGTATTTTAAATGGGTCCTCTGTCCTTTGCATTTAAGAACAATTAGAACAATTAGTGTTATTAAATACAGCCCTGGCAAAAACATTCAAGGATTTGTTCACAGGAAAGGATGAGTACCCGTAGATGTGGTGCCGAGGGACATGGTTTAGCGGTAACTTGGAAGTGCTAGGTTAACGGTTGGACCTGATGATCTTAAAAGTCTCTTCCAATCAAAACAATTCTACAATTCTATAAACACCACGATTAAGTGGATATTCTAAAGGGAATCCACTAACACTGTGCCAGATCACCAATCCTTCATGCCACTGCTCCAGCCTCGTGACTTGGAATCAGACACAGGTAACAATCTTACCTGGAAAGACCGAAGATGACCCGCTACTTTTACGTAAGTTCCTGGAGGTACCACAACATTCTCACCACCTGCCTCCTAACAGAGAGAAAAAGGAGAAAAGAAGGTTTTGCTGATCCACATTTCCGTTTCCCAATTATCACAATAAATGACTTAGGAAAAGAGGCTTATTGCAAGCAAACACAAACGGCATGCGTTCCTACCTCCAGTAGGAGCAGTCAGGTAAACAATTGTAAATGAAAAACAAAAAAATTTGCTCGTTTGAACACACTGTACACTTAACAGCAGTCAAAGTCACTTGTCTGTTCTGCTGTCTGTCCACTCCTCAGGGATTTTCACGGAGCAACAAGAGGAAAGAACCCTCAAATAGTAAAAAAGCAAGTGTTCAACTATGTAACTTGGCTAGGGAAACAGAAGCAGACCAGAAACTTTTCTCAAGTTATGCTAAACTTGCAGTTAAGCCAACTGAATGTCTACCTAATTACTTTCCCAAAGTTGTTCAACTGAACTCAAGTGTTTGCCTTCAAATACATGTTAAAATAACATGCGTGAGCTTTAAAGGCCTACTAGACCAGCAGTGACAATTACCAGCACTTCAGCAGGCACGCATCAGAAAACAAAACGTATTCATCAGTACGTGTCTTTCCCTCAATCACTGAGCCGCGTAAAAAAAATCTCTGTTCACTCCCTCTCCTCGTATTTCTACTCGAAGATACTGAGCACACACCTCTCAGCTCAGCAGCTAAACTCTAAAAAAATTATCCAAAGTGATTCAATGGGGAACCACATATGAATTACAAAGCAGGAAGAGAGTCATGTACAGCACTGGTGATCTCTGCTACAGCAGCATCTCCCTTAGCTTTCAGAAGCATGTTATTCCTAAAAGACTTTCCAGAACAGCCACATCTTTCAGATAGCTTTTCTCCCTTCACGGCTCCCAAAGCCTTCACAGAAGCGCATTCATAAGGAATCTGGTGCTTACGTCAGTATCGACCCACTGCCTAACATCCATCGGGGCTGCCGTCATGTCGTCCACTTTGTAGAGGATGTTTGTCGGTGCTTTCTCAGCGTGCCGAACGATGCCCATGATGGTGACCTGCGCGGGGAGAGGGCAGAGTTCACCCGGGGGGACGGGGACCCGCCGCCTTCCCGCTGGCTGCCTTCCCCTGCGCCCACCTGGGAGATCTCCACGTCGCGGATGCGGAAGGTCTCGTCGACCTGCTCGGCTGCCAGCAGCTGCGATACGGTGCAGGGCACGATGTTCTGGGAGCGGATCCTCTGCAAGGGGCGGCGGGGCCGCCAGCGGGGCTGTCAGAGCCGCCAGGCCGCGCCC
>NW_009650249.1:522455-529901 GCF_000708025.1 Charadrius vociferus | reverse complement strand
GGTCGGACAGGCCCTGAACCCGCTCGCTGCCGGAGCTCTCCGCAGTTCACCGTCTCTCTCATCCTCGCTGCAGTCCTGGGGGCTGAGGGACAGTGTCTGCCTCTTCAGAGAGCTGCTTCTCCGAGAAGAGAAACACCCAACGTTCCAGGAATTGGCAGTGGGGTTTCTGGGGTTGTGTGGTGCTCCCGGGCTGTGGTGCCATCCTGCCTGCTCCGAGAGTTGCCAGGGTTTGGAGCAGAGAAGGGGCAGCCGGAGGGCTAGGGCGCGTAAGGAGCAAGAGGGATCCAGGGTTCTTTAAGTGGTAACCATTTTGGAGAGGTGAGATATGGATGTGCTTTATAATGCAAAAAGGAGGCTGGGGGGAGAGCATAACCATGACAAGGGCCTCTTGACAGCAGCAAGAGGCTCCCAACAACCCCCAGCAGTGAGAAACGGTAAGGTAAGGAGAGGATCACAACTCCCTGTCCTTTTTTCATTGTTGCCAGCCCTGTCTGACTCCACACAAACTGAATACCTGAAACGCTCGGGGGAACAGGATGTGCTCTTTCTGTTGGTGCACCAAGTCCTGCCTGTTAGAGGCAGTGGGAGGAGAGCATTGCAAAACAAACTTGCAGCGTTTCTTTGGAAGCACCTGGGAGACTTGTCTCAAAAAGGGGCGGTTTTGCTTTAGAAGTGTGAGGAACCTCCCCAAACAGAGCATGTTTTCTCCTAGTATGGCTCCAGAAATGAGTACTTTATTCCACAGGAGACTTCAATACCACTTACAGGCAATAAAAGCTTTATTTGGCATGAATATATGTCCTCTTGTAATGTTTGCTTCTTTTCTAACAGTGCAACACCAGCCTTTAATCTGCTGTAATCTCCAGAAGCCTGCTGCGCTTTTGGAGGCAGGCGTCAATGATCACTACCTTACTGGAGGCATTCCTTTGTTTTATTTTAATGAGTTGTTATCGTGCTGTGCAAACAGCTGTGCAAACAGCTTTGTTTCACTATTGCTGGTCAGATGTTGACCCAAGATTGCAAAATGCTGTTCCTTGCAATATTTGCACTCAGCTTTAGTGTCTATTAAATACACTGAGGCAGAGTGAGCCTCCACTTCATATGCTTGTGTATAGGTTTTTCAAAGTAGAATAAAGTGGAGCACGTTTTCACTTTGAGCAATTCCTTGAAACTCCTTCAGTGCCTTGGCCAGCCAACATAACGCTGGCTCCTGCCTCCAAAAGCTTCAACTTTGTCTTTATTTTCTAGGAGGCCCAAAAAGAATAATGAAATTTCTCTGCCTTGCATACCCCTTTAGGTATATGCCCTGTTAGTCACAGTGACTGGGCCACTTTTATTTTTCTAGAGATGATACTCCTCACGTCCCCAATGAGAAGCTTGGAGAAGAAAAAGTTCTGCACATAATAGAAAATCTGACTTCTCTGATAAAAGAGACATTTCCAGGTAGGAGTTGAGGGGATGAGACGGGGAGAGGGACACAGTCTCATGGGAAGAGCTTACCAATGTGGAGAAATTACAGAATTGGGAAGGGGAAAGGCACAGAAGGGCTGTGGTCGTTGGGACTTGTTTGTCCTCTTCCTGGTTGCTGTATGGCATTAGGTGTGTCTGAATTGAGGCGTCTGATGCGCACTCGTTGTTTCAGGTTAACTCACTCAGAAGAGAGGAGAAGAAACGTTTCTGTAATTAGTCATGAAAACAGCAAAGGCTGCAAAATTTCCTCACACTTAATCCATGTCAGCACTGGGGGAGAGTGTTATTGATGGTGAAAGCTCACTGATTCATCTGTAAAGCTGTGGCTCTGGGATGGCTTGTCCCAAGGAAGGATCGTCCGTGCAGTGTTGTACCCCCAGTCCATGCAACGACATGGCTGGGGTGTGGATGATTCGCGTTTGCAAAACTCTCAAGCCACACTGTTCTTTCCAAGTCTGCAAGTGTCTGTTATGATTTGAGAAACTGACAATGATTTCTTGTCGTTTAGACAATTATTCTATCGCCTGATGACCCCTCTCCACCTGGGAAAGGGAATTGGGGAAAAACAAGGAAACATGAGGGTTGAAATATAAATAGGTTTAATAAGATAAGACTAAATAATTAACATTAATAACACTAAAGAACCAATATTGATCCCAATACCAATATAAAATATACAAGGATTATGTCGTTGTAGAGACGGACACGACACTCAATATCCAGTTACAGCAATCGTCCTTCTATTTTACAAGCAGTGCTCTTTTATATCCTCTTAGCTGGTTGCTTATCTGTGCATATATTCTAACATTCTACTTTTGCCCAATCCACTCTCACATCACACACCATTCAGCCAATACAATTGTTGATCACGCACTGTTCATGCTCTGGGAAAAGCCAGGATGTTTGCCACCCCTTATCTTGTTTGCTCGGATCTTCTCAGGATTCTTCTGTCTCCTCGAGGGTACACGGGTATCTGTTCAGGGTCAGTGTTAAACTTGTATTTTGATCCCTCGGACCAGCCGAGGTCTCCCACAGGATTGTACTCAGCGAGATTTATCCATAGGAAGCTGTGCACCCCCAGCAGTCGACAGCAAATGTTGGACACTGTGAGTGCTATGGCTTTGGGAGGAAGGGAAGGGCTCAAGGCTCTAGCACCGGGGCAAGAAGTTCTCAGGATCGCAGCCATCAAGGGATAGAGAGAACTTTGCATCAAACTTTCTCATTTATATTGAGTGTGATGTTCATGGTATGAAATAATCCTGTTGGCCAGCTTGGGTTAAGTGCCCGAGTCTCGCTCCTCTTCATCCCTGCACCTGGTGAGCTTGAAAACACTGAGACCTTGAAACCCACATACCATAGCTGGCTATAAAGTAAATATTTTCACAAATTCAGACACTAGAGTCTTCTAAAAGTGCAATTTTCCCAAGCATTAGAAGATAAATTAGTCCTGTGTCGTTCAAACCAGGACAGTGCCTCAGGGAGCTTTGGTGCTGAGGAACTCTGACACAAACATGGATTCCTCTTTGCCTGCTTTTCTCTGTCTCTAGATACTAAAGTCTACGCAGCGATGGGCAATCATGACTTCCACCCCAAGAATCAGTTTCCAGGGAAGGAGCACAGGATCTACAACCAAACAGCTGAACTGTGGCGTCCCTGGCTGAATGATGCTTCCGTTCCCCTTTTCAGAGCAGGTATGGCACCACTGGCTCATGTTGGCAGCACTCCGGGGAGATGGGGTGATTAGAAGAATACTACAAGTAGTTTTCCCTGTTTCTATGCTCAGAGCAACAGTATTTGTAGAGTATTTGCAGGGAAAGGGTCCAATTTAATACTGATTTATGGCGCTGAGTTCTCCTGCATGCGAGAAAAGAAGTTTCTTTATGCTTTAGTCTCTCCTGCTTTCCTCGAGTTACTGTAAAGTCTCCCTTCAGGGAATGCAGAGCGGTGAGCTCAGTGGAAGAAAAAAGATCTTTTAAGAAAGCTGCTGGCGCAGGCCAGTGCTGTGGCTCTCTAGGGCTGCCCAGCTCCTGGTGCTGCATGCTGTCCCCATGCAGGGTTTCCCTTCACCCGGAGAGGCATAAGCGCGACAGGAGGTACAGAGGGGGAAGCATCACTCCAAATCCCCACCCTGGAGTGGTTAGAGCGCTCCTGGCACCTTGTCCAGACAGTGACTCTGCCATGGCTATTGCCAAGGAGAGCTGAGAGGGATGGAAACAAAGGAATCTCGGGTCACAGCAACCAGCGTGACCAGACCTCCAGCTCTTTCCTGGCTGTTTGCATTTTTCAGGAGCTTTCTACAGTGAGAAGCTGCCCGGCCCAAGGACAAGGGGGCGAATGGTCGTCCTCAATACCAATCTGTACTATGACCAGAATGACGAGACAGCTGGTGAGGAAGATCCTGGAGGGCAGTTCCAGTGGCTGGAAGACACACTGACCAATGCCTCTAGAGCAGATGAAGTGGTATTGAAAGAAATTAATGAACAAACTTTGTAGAGGGCTTCTCCCAGCCTGGAAGCACTTCTGGCTCCTGCTCTCCACTCTGTGGGGAGACAAAGTTCTGTGGGAAGCGTGGGCTTTGCATTCATTGCAACCTTTTGCCTTTGTAGGTCTACATCATAGGGCATGTTCCTCCCGGCTTCTTTGAGAAGAAACGAGGCAAGCCCTGGTTCCGGAGTGGCTTTAATGAACGATACATGAAAATTGTGCAGAAGCACCACAGAGTGATTGCTGCTCAGTTTTTTGGGCATCATCACACGGACAGCTTTCGGATGTTTTACAGTGATACAGGTACTGGTTCTGGCCACCTGAGCATTTGCATGATAGCTCTGCCAACCCCCAGAAAATCAGTGTTGATGAGAGTTTTCAGTGACTGTTAGCTGAATGCAGCTGAGAAGCCAGAAAAGGCTTGTGAAATGTCAACAAGAGACAACAGTGGTTCTGATCTCCACCCCCAGCCTGTAGTTCCAGCCCTCCTTCTTCTTTGCCCTCAAATTTTGTCATTTCCCCTCAATGCCTTGCAAATTCTTGCCTGCTTGCTGTTGATGGGTTTTGGACATCAGCTTAGACATAAGGGAGCAGTAATCAATGTTTGCGTTGGGGTTATGGGTAGTGCTCTGGGTCTCCTTTGCATCGTTCTCTTGCACGCCCTCACTGCAAGAGTCTTCAACAGCAATGGAAAGCCCGTTCTCAGCTGCAGCAGTCCTGTGTTCAATCCCCAATGCCGTTCAATGTGCTGATTTATGTGTACCCTGTTGTGACAAAGCTGCTATTTGCAGTGTGATCGGTTCCTGGGGTGCTCACTGCAGTATTGACAGGGAGGGTGCTTACTGCAGTATTGACAGGGTGTAATACAAGCCAGGGTCTCCCATTCATGGTTTATTTTGCCTTTCTGTTAAGGTTCTCCAGTCAATGTCATGTTCTTGGCCCCTGGAGTGACTCCCTGGAAAACAACATTACCTGGAGTGAACAATGGAGCCAACAACCCTGGGATCCGGGTGATCAACTATGATACAGACACCCTTCAAGTGTTGGTAGGGGATCCCTGTGTGCTGCACACTGCAGTTCTGGAAGAGTACTTTAATTCCTCCATGTGGTTTTAACAGGCAGGACTACAGGAGCCAAGCGGCTATGTAGGAGAGGAGCTCAACCAAGATATTTCAGCCTCGTGGCTAGCACAGAGATTTAGTAAGAGCATCAGCGAGTAAAGGCAAGGTGACTGCAGTCAGCTGGCCCAGGCCTTCTGCTAGGATGAGTTCCCCATGGCAGTGCAGGACAGGCTTTGTCAAGTTCTTCATGTCTTTAGCCAGTCTCCTTTAACACTTGCTTTACCACCCTGGTAACATGGATTGCAGAACTTCTCTTTGGGGACTGACAGACTTGTCAAACCCCCTCCAAAACCTTTTAACTCTCTCCCCCCTGCTTGTGATATTGATTCATTTGTAATGGATGTGAATTTAGGTGAATTAGATGGGCAGCTTCTGTTTCCTCTGTCTCTTACTTGCAAAGAGGTAGAGGATGGGGTGTTTGTGCCTTTCTTTGCAATGGATTAAGCAGCTCTATAGATACTCTGATTACATGTTTATAGACTGAGAAATGAATACTAAAATACATTGTGGAAGGCTGGGGAACTAGTGAAGCAGAGAGGAAAAAGGGCAAGAGACTGAGGACAGAAGTTGTGAAAAACTTTGCTCTTTAGTTTGTTCACAGTTGGGAAAATAACTTCACTCGGTAAGTAACACCACTCCAACCCTTGCTTCCGCTAGTGGACAGTGTTGGTAGTAAATAACAATGTGATTCTGGAGCAGGCTCGAAATTTGTGATGTTTGGAGATAAAAGTCAAGCAGAGAAAAGCCATCCCTTCATCCCTTACCAAACAGGATGCTTTTTTGTTGAACTCTGGAGGCTTTCACCAGAGGTGTCTGTCCCCACGTTCACATCTCAGTAGGAAGCACCTGCTGGGGGGCAGCTCCCCTGTCACTGGGCAGGGAGATGCGCTGCCTGTGGTGAATATGCGTCTGCGGTGCTGCACACCAGCATCTGGAGAAGGGGCTGATCGCATCCTAGCCAAACATTTTGCTCAAGGCCTGGTCCTTTCCTGATTTGTCTTCGTTCTGTTTTTCTCTCCCTGGAGGATATGGTGACTTACTACTTGAACCTAACTCGTGCAAACATGATGGCGCCAGCATGGGAGGAAGAGTTCCCAATGTGGGAGGAAGAGTATAGGTTGACAGAAGCCTTCAAAGTCCCTGATGGCTCTGCACGCTCCATGCAAACGGTGCTGGAGAGAATATCAAAGGATCCACGCTATCTGCAGCAGTACTATGAGTTTAACTCTGTCAGATATGACCTCACCCCATGCGAGGAGGCATGCCGCGTTGATCATGTTTGTGCCATCAGGGAAGTTGATTTTACAAAGTACAATGAGTGTGTTAAAAACAGCAGCCCTGCCTCTATCATCATCAGTGTTTGGCTTTTGTTATTCTCCTTGCTTGTAGGACTTCTGAGTCCCCAGCATGCGCTGTGATGACTGAGAGCAAGAGGAAATGAAGAGAGCACAAGTTCACGGTGGACATATGAATCAGCAGTTGTGAATGCTTTTGACATTGAGAACTTACTCAGAAACCAAGACAAAATCTGTGGCTTTTACTAAAAGCTCTATGATGTTGATTTGAAATCTTCTAGAAAAGCTTGATTGCTACAAAGTCTTTTTGTGCCAGACTGACCTGCACCTGGACTTGTGCAAAGCATTTGACACTGTCCCGCACAACATCCTGGTCTCTAAATCGGAGAGACACAGGTTTGACAGATGGCCCACTCAGTGGATAAGGAATTGGCTGGGTGGCTGCACTCAAGAGTTGCAGTCAATGGCTCGATGTCTAAGTGGGGATGAGTGGTGTTCTTCAGGAGTCAGTACTGGAATTGGTGCTGGTTAACATCTTTATCATCAACATGGATAGTGGGGTTGAGGGCACCCTCAGCAAGTTTACTGTCAACACCAAGCTGTGTTGCGAGTTCAACATGCTGGAGGGGAGGGATGCCATCCAGAGAGACCTGGACAGGCTGGAGAAGTGGGCCCATGCCAGCCTCATGAAGTTCAACAAGTGCAGGGTCCTGCACCTGGCTCGGGGCAATCCCAAGCACAAATACAGGCTGGGCAGGGAATGGATTGACAGCAGCCCTGAGGAGAAGGACTTGGGGCTGTTGGGGGATGAAAAGCTGGCCATGAGCCAGCAATGTGTGCTGGCAACCCAGAAAGCCACCCCCATCCTGAGCTGCATCCCCAGCAGCATGGCCAGCAGGGCGAGGAGGGGGCTCTCCGCAGAGTGCAGCAGTGCTCCTCTGCTGCGCACTGCGGACACCCCCCCCTGCAGTGGTGCCTCCAGCTCAGGGGTCCCAACAGCAGAAGGACACGGAGCTGTTGGAGTGGGGCCAGAGGAGGCACCGGAGATGCTGCGAGGGCTGGAGCCCCTCTGCTGG
>NW_009650249.1:517805-521588 GCF_000708025.1 Charadrius vociferus | reverse complement strand
GGGGCACCCCGCGTCCCCGGGTGTCGGGTTGTCCAAGGGTCTCCCCGGGCAGAGCGTTTTGGCCCAGCCCGGGTTGGAGCCGGGTTGGAAATGCTTTCGTAGGAGTCACCCGTCTCCCTCCAGCTGAAGTTTCTCACCCACATCCCAAAGTGCACGTTTTGCTCCGTCTCCCACTGCTGTCGCCTCTGCTGGAGGCAAAACCGAGCAGGGCTGGGTATCAGAGCCTGTGGCAGCAGTGAACACCCCGAAACCTTGTCTCAGCCTGGGCTCTCTCGGCTGTTTGGGGAAGTGGCGTGGTTGCGCTGTGCCTCCCCTTCCCGGGGAAGGAAATAATCCAGCTGCTTCCACCGAGGGAGATGCTCAGTTTCACACTTGAACTTCACACAGAAGCTGGGCGTCGTGTGGACACTGCGGTGCTCGGCTTGCGAAGGGGGAGGGAGTGGTTTGAGCATAAATGGGAGCATTTTCAGTTGTCCTGCCAGGGCAGCGTGAGGACTGAGGGGTTGCCACCCAGCAGCCCCTCATCACTGTCCAGGTCCCCACACAGGTGCCTCCACGCTCTGAAGGTGGGCTGGAAGGTGTGCTGGGCAAAGGCAGAGGAGGAGGGGGAGCAGAGCCGCATGGCCTTCCTCTCCCACGACATCAGCATGCTGCGCCTCTTTGAGACCTTCCTGGAGAACACCTCACAGCTCACCCTGCTCCTTTACGTTATCCTGCGGACAAACAAGGCAGAGTTCTCCCAGGGTGAGGGGTCTGGGGCAGGGGAGGGAGGCTGCAGGGGTGAGGGCTTGAGGTCAGAGCAGGCTTGGATGGGACAGACCAGATGGGCTGTCTGGGGGCTGCAGGACCCAGCAGGACACTGTCTGTCCTTGCTTGAGGTGTCATTCTTCTTCCACATTACTCCTTCCTTTGGCGTGACAGACAGAAGGGTGGATCCCTGTCCTGCACTTATGTGCTCCAATGGACTATGCTGGGCCTAGGGTGGGAGGGTTGAAGCTGGGGGACCTCTGTGGTCATTGCCCTACGTGCCCCAGGAGAGGCTGAGGGTCAGGAGAGAAATCGGGAGCCTGCTGGGGAGTGGGGAGTTGTGGATGTGGGCAGAGGGTGGAGCACAACACCGAGGAGGTGCTTTGGTGTTCGGCCTGGGTTGGGGAGCAAGTGTCACCGCAATGAAACAGGGAGCCCAACCATACGCTGGTTGGGTGGAGCCAGCACTCGTCTCCTGCCTGTGTGGGAGATGCATTCTGCATAGCTGCTTAATCCTGTTGCTTCTTCCCCATCTCCTGGGCAAGGCTGGGCACCAGCCTCCTCCTCCTCAGGGAGGGCGGAAGGCTGGGGAAGACGCAGGTCCTGAGGCGCTGACCCTCCTCAGCAGCTGCTTTGCGATCTGGTGGGAAGCTCGTTTTAGCAATGCCAGGCAGGGGGAAGTTTGAGCCCGCCTGGGTCTGCCCTCAGCATCTCCACCGCTGTGTTTGCAGGACTGGGGATCTGCACTGCATTCCTGTGTGTGACCTGGTCTCTGCTGGACTACCACCAGTCCCTGCGCACCTTCCTGCAGGACAAGTATGAGCTGAGCCGGGGCTCCTCCATCGTCTACTTCCTGTGGAACCTCTTCCTCATCTGCCCCCGCATCCTTGTGGTTGCCCTCTTCGCCCTGCTCTGGCCTTACGGCGTGGCTGTCCACTTCCCACTCGTGTGGCTGGCCATGTTCCTCTGGGTCAGCCTCCAGGGCACGGACTTCATGGAATCACCTGGCCCTGAGCAGCTCTACCGTGCCATGGTGGCTGTGATCCTCTACTTCAGCTGGTTCAATGTGGCGCAGGGGAGGACGCTGTACCGTAGCATCATCTATCATGGCTTCATCCTGGTGGACAGCACACTGCTGGCCCTGTCCTGGCTCTGGTGCCGGTCCCCCTCTGACGAGCACTCGCACCTTGTCCCGCTGGTTTCTGCCACCCTGCCCTGCTACCTGCTGGGGCTGGCGCTGAGAGTCACCTACTACAAGTGGCTGCACCCCAATGTGCAGGCACAGCAGGAAGGCGGCTACGATGATGTGGATGCCATCAGGAGGACCGACGGGCTGGAGTTTCACTCGGTCTCGGTGCCAGACCTTGTGAACAGGCGGATGCAGTGGCTCGCCCAGGCCCAGTTCCCCATCTCCCGGCCTACGGGGCAGCGATTCCTGAATGGGGCTGCTGCTGCTGAGTCTGCTGTGTGAGGCCAGCTCTTACAAAGTGACTTGCCAGGGAGATAGATTTGTTAGTCCTGCTCCCACTCTTGCCCTGCCTCCCCCAGGCTGTTGTTTCATGCAGCCGGAGGGACCTGGCAGAACCAGGGGTGATGTGCATGCCCCCCGTGAGTCCCACAGCAAGGCTCCCATGCCTGTGCCCTCGGGGAGAGCCATGCTGTTTGTGGGGGGTCCTGCACGTTGTGGCTGCACTGCCTTGTCAGCTTCTCTTGTTATTTATTATTAGCTTTCTCAAAAAAAAAAAAAAAAAAACCAAAAAAGGTGCAACAGTTTGTTCTCTCTGTCAGTGCCTCTCCTGTGCCGGCTGCCGCCGTTGCTGCTCCGGGAGGTGGGTGCTGGTGGGGAAGAGCTCATTCCCTCCTTGGCAGCTATTTGCTATTTTTTGCTATCTGCTATTTTTTGCTATCTGCTATTTTTTGCTATCTGCTATTTCTGTTTCCAGCCAGGATTTTTCTCCTTCTCCTGTTTTGCTGTTAAGGTCGAAGGTTGCCTGGTATCACCATGTTCAGGGAGGGCCGGGGAAGGTGGCAGGGACTCCCCTGCAGGCAGGCGGGGGCGGTGGGGTGCCCACAGCCTGGGGGGGTCGGTGCGGGATGCTGGAGGGTTGGGGCATGTGGTGGCTGTGCCCCTGCCTTGTGGAGGCGTTTTGCGCCTTCGGAAACGGCGAAGCACATTCCAATGTGGATTCTCCTTGGACAGAAATGTCAGTTCTGCCCTTTGACCGGTTGGCCAGGTCCCTGCCTGCCTTTCGCACCCTTCTGCGGGCTGGGAGGGGGGCAGAGCTGAAGGGTCATGCTTGATGCTGGGGCCGGGGCTCTTTGTCGCTTTTCTCCTTCGAGCAGCAAGTGGTGTTCGTGGGGTGGGGGCTGGCAGGGTGCAGCAGCGCCCTGGGACCCCATCCTCCTGGGGGACAGCGGCTGTGTCCTGGTGTACGGCCACAGTGTGGCTCACCAATTCTGGCTTATTATGGCCCTTTGCTGGCTTTCCCACCGCCGCACCCCAGGCAGTGCTCCCAGTGCTGTCACCAGGCTGGAGATGGCCACGTCCCATATCTCAGCCGTACGTGGCTGTTGACATGGGCAGTGTGGGGCTGTGCCGGCTCCAGACACCCACTGCTGTCCAGGCAGGGCTGCCCCTGGCTCGGTGCCAAAACCTGCACAGACCCCAGAATGGCCTCTGCCGCCTCTTCTTATTGCCCAGCCAGCAGCTGTGGCACATCCTGGCACCGGCCCTTTCCCCTTGCTTCCATCACCCACCTTCCCGGCAGGGCCCTGTCCGAGGAGGCCACCCCATTGTACCAGGGGAGGAGGAGCCGAAATGCTCCTCTGACAGCTGGTCCTATAACAAGATAAGCCCATCGCCAAGGACAGTGGCACCACCGCCATTTGGAGCAGAGCCGTTTGATGGCCTTGTGCCAAAGGGAAGGGCAGGTTTGTGGGGGACTGTCCCAGTGCCATGTGCCTCCCTGGGCAGCACAGCAGCACCAAGGAGCCGGTACCTCCACCGCTGGCTTCGGCAGCCGGTGGCACTGGGCC
>NW_009650249.1:497880-517744 GCF_000708025.1 Charadrius vociferus | reverse complement strand
TGGCTTCGGCAGCGGCTGCACTGGGACCTGCCAGCGCCATCACCCTGAATGCCGTCAGTGCCACCAAGGCCAGGACAGGCCATTGCAGGGGACGGCCATTGCAGGGGACTGGGACTGACCGCAGTGGTGTCAGAGAACAGGCTGAAGCAGTGACTATAGAAAATAAAGACTTTATTATTTTTTTTTCCAGTTCATAGGACAGTTCCCATTACACAGACCATGAACAGGCAAAGGCTCCACAGGCAGCAGTGCCCGGGGCTCAACCCTCACCTCTCCTGCTGCCGAGGGGTCGGGAGTGCAGCAGGGGCTGCTGCGGGCTCTGGGGTCCTGCCACCTTCCAACATCTCCCCCAGGGCTCTTGGAGGCAGCAAATATTAGTGGATCAGGTGGGTTTTTTAAAGCCTCCACAACTGCAGTGAAGCTGGAGGAGAGGCCGGCAGCACCCGGGGCGAGCTCGGCCTCAGTGCCCCGGGACAGCGGGCTGGCTGTCACTCAGGCATTGGGGTTTGTCACCAGTTCAGCTACAGCCAGGTCAGGGGAAACGGGAGAGCACAGAGACAGATGAAAATCAATGCTCAGCTAGAGATGCTGCTCCTGCCACATGGGACAGGAAACGTCTTAAATTCAGCTAGCAGAAGAAAAAATAAAATAGCCAGGTCAACCTTTATTAAACATAAACACAGAAATGTACCATCAACCTCCTATTATAAAAGTACTTTACATACATTCAAGGAGACATCGTATAAATATCAGTATGAAATGTCACTGGCTGCAAGAGTTCCACACTCAGCTAAAATTTTGCCATCTTAAAATTTCCTTAAAACATTTTAAAGTAAACAAACACAAAGCAAAGCCAGCCAGCTGCCGGGCTGCTTGGTACCTCGGGTCCAGCACTCGCTGCGAGCACCTGGCCAAAACCCACCCCACCTCCCCATGCAGGCGACTCTCCTGCCAGCTGCTTTGGGTGTTAGTGAAGCAAAGGGGCTGCTCGGCCACGCCGGATGGTGGGAGGTTAAGGCACAGGTTTTAATCCCAAAGTTCAGCCGGCTGGAGTACAAGACGTGCTCTCAACAGGCTGTTTCACAGGCTGGGACATGTCCCAAGCCCGCTTACAGGAGACCTTTGGATGGGCTGGGGACCCACAGAAAGATGTTCAGGATCCAGCACAGATTCTTCTGTGACTGCAAGTAAGTCCTGATCTTCCGGAGATATTTCAGACCCTGGGAGCAATGGGGCTGCTTCTTGGAGTGGTTCACTTCCTACCAGACCTCTCTGGCTGACGCAGTAATGACACATCACAGGGATCCCAGATGAACTGGACTCTTTATGGACCCAGCAGTAGTGGAGCTGTTGCCCTGCAGAGGCTCTCCCTTTCCTGCATGGGACCCACGCTGCTGTGAAACACCGCCACACTCCTACACGGGCTGCCCCAGCTGCGTGGGAACACACCTGAGCCCTCCACCTTGTGTACGCAGCACATGGGAGAACAACCCCCGTGGGCTCCTGCTTCTCTTCAAACCCCGCTGCTGAGCACTACACAGCTTTCCTCAGCTTGCTCCAGGGGCTCTGCTGGGCCAGCAGCTGCCAGCAGAGCAGCAGCCGGCAGTGCAGCCAAAAGACATCCCCTCCACTGAGCTGTTCAGGAACACCCACAGCAGAAATTGGCTCCTCAGATTTTTCTAATGGGACCAGAGGCCACACTGCTCGCATGCAGAAGCTTCTAAACAGATGGCATGCTCCTGAAGCAGAGCTCCTGGGGAAATACACAGACCCAGAGCATCCATCTGAGATCAGAGCACAAGGCCAACACCTAGCAAGGAGCTGGATGGAAAGCAGACTGCTCCTAACTCCTGTGACCACCTTGGAGAAAGACAAACTCCTCTGATTTTTCTTTTTCTTTTTTTTTAATTAAAAACCCAAACTGGAGCTAGGAACATGTGAAACAGACCTCTGCGTACAGTCCCATAGCTCTGGGGATCTAAACCCCATGCTCTAGGCATCTCCTCCACAGTGCTGACCAGAGCTGGCCCAGGAATGCTCCTGGGGCACAGCAGAGCAACTCCCCCGGGACTGATAGAAATTATTCCACAGTAATCAATGCCATAAAAGGAATGCAGCAAACACATCACCTGCTTCTGTGGGGGCAGCATCCTCCCTGAAGCAACATGCTTCCATACCAGTCCGCCGTGGGTCCCAGACGGGTGACGCTGGGCTGGAGACCAGTGATCTGGAGGGGTTTGGGTGCAGCTGCGGTGTTTGGCTCAGCAGGAGCAGCAGAGGCTTGCGGTGGGGCGCAGCAGACAGCTGTCCTCTGCAGAACCCCCCGGCACCTGCTGATTTGGTGCCATCAGGGTACAGGCAGGAGGCAGATACCATTGAACACAGCCTGACTTGGCACAAAACCAGCGCCTCATGCCAGCCCCCATTCTCCAGTTGGATATTTCTAACAGTGCTTGTGGCACTGCAGGTCACCAACTCCCGCCTTTTTTTCTGAGATGGTAGCAGAAAAATCAGCTTAACCATCACTCCCAAGGCCAGTGTGCTCCGGGCTGCCAAGTCACAGTGTCTTAGAAAATTAAGTCCCTCTTAACAAGGGTTTTGTTTCTCACTATGTAGTTAGGCTAATGCAAAGAAGAATGCAAGAAAATTGAATCTGATTCTACTAAAAGGAACTTATTCTCACAAATGGAGTCAGGAAAGCAGAGGTGAAGGTTAATAACCATACCCTCCTTCTTTGTAACATTCATGAGGATTTAGTTCTCTGAAATTATTCTTAGTCCAGATGAGGACTCTGTTCACATCTGAGCAGTCTGCAATAGTGTTGTGCTGTATCTAATGTTCATAAGCAGTTTTTTTTTTTTTTCCTTTACAGGGAAAATCTGTGGGATCTACGGTCTGGGTCATGGATAGCTGAAATCCAATGATCTCCTGCTTGTTAGCAGGGCTTGTGCGCACATTGACCAGAAGCCACTGGGATCAACTCAGAACACCAACTCTTTCCTCTACAAGGAACCACATATCCCAGAAACATTCCCTTAACTTTCTATTTTCCAGTAATCCCACACTGAGGAAATAACATAAGGACATTGTAATAAATTAACTGCATCGAATACCCAGGGCAGGAGAGAGAACACATTTCACAGCAATAGAGGTATTTTTGACATTTTCATTAATATTTCCTATGGAAAAAAAAACACAGCTCTTTTCAGCTTTGCGAAATAAGGGAGGTTCAGCTCTGCCATCAGTATTTTTCTATAAAAATAAGGTTTTGTGTTTACTTGGGTTCTACAACTAAGCTGAATAGAAAGGAGAAGGCTCTTACAAACACTTCTGTTGTTGTATCACCCCCTCCCTCTGGAGACTACCTGCTAGAGGAATTCAGCTGGCTTCTGCAAGTCTCTTCTTCAGACAAGCTCTAGCTCTGCTGAGTCTAGTGCTTCTTTACAGGACACCTTTGTACTTGGCAGGGCCTGTGCTCCTGAGGAAATGCCGTGGTGTCATGTTCTACTGTACAGTTTGCATTAGGTATGTTTTCTTCATTAAGCTGAAAAGTGAGTCCCCAAATGTATGAGATTTCTGCCTCCCCAGCGATGGAGAGGGCTTGCAGGAGCTGCAGTCACGCCTTCACTCCAACTTCTTACAGGAAGTCTAACTCGAGGGCTTGGTGAAGGGACACGAGGTCTGCATGATTTGTGATCCTCCAGAAAGGCATGTTGTGCTGTAACAGAGATATGACAAAGTCGGGTTTATCGCAGCGATTTTACAGCTAGGTGGAAGCAGTCGAGGTACACGTGCAGGGTTGTGCAATACGGGGTTTGTGACAGCACTGTCTCAGCACACCACGTTCAGGGAGCACCTCAGCCCTACGCACATCGGTATCTGAAGCTTATCTTATCTACACATCTGCTTACAATGGGCACCAGCACTATCAGCTGCTTTGAACGTTCATGATGGAAACCTCAGCACTTGGCTGCAAGCTGCTGCTTTGCCCAGGAAAGCCTTTCCAGGGCTCGAGGGAGCCTGCACAGATGACAACTCTGGCACGTGGCAGACAGCATGAAGCCTGCAGAGACAGTGTCCTGACAATAATCTGTGCACTTCACTGCCTTTGATTAGCATGACTGAACAACCTATTCAGGCCTATCCAAATCAATCAAACTGTTCCTTGTTTCTAATTCAGACCAATGGCAGGTGCTGTGTATTGATCTGACTGCTGGCAACCGAGTCCTGACTCCCTCCCTGCTTCTGAGAAATGCTGTTATCCTAACTGATCGCTGCATGCCGTGACCAAGGCATGCTACGTCAAGACACTGTTTGACAGGGACAATGTTATACACAATCCTAAACAACAGTAAAACAGAAACTTTAAACCCCAAAGAGCCATAAAACTCCCCATCTTAACGTAGTGAAAGACAGATGTCTTGCATCAAAGCCAAGCTTCCTCTTGGCTGCCCCCGGCCTGAAGAGTTCAGCTCTGGAAAGCGTCCCTGCAGAAAAGGACTGCTGCAGTAACTACCCTTTGCATCCACCCCCATCCCACCTCTGCAGTCAGAAACCCACCTGCTTAGCTGCAACCTCTTCATCACGCCCATCTCCAATTACCACATAGGTGACTTTCTTTCCAAACCGTGACACGATCCTCTCAAAACAGCTCTCTTTACCTGCCAAAAAACAATCCCACTATAACAAGCCTTAGGCAGAGAGTAACAGAATCCTGAACAGGTCCCTTCTTCCCAGTACAGAAACACATTCTTGTCTTACTGGGAAGTGCATAACACCCAGTTCGTCCAGAAGCCACCACTATTACATGGCCAGCTGGACCACAGGAGCCACGGTGGCTGCTCAGCTGCAGAAACTGTATTTCCTGTGTAAAAATCCCAGCTGATCCGCAGCAGACATCTCAGTGCCAGTTACTCAGCGCAACCCCTTACCTATTTTTGTAGCACTATAAATATTTTCGATGGGAAACACCTCGCCCAATCCATACAGGAGAACTTTGGCAAGAGCTGGCACCAGTTGGGTGGTTGTGATCAGGATGTTCACACAGTTTTTTCTAAAAAAAGAAAAACACTTGTAAAAGCACATCTATGGTCAGTGGTGCCAAGGGCTGCTCTGGGCAGCTTGTTCGGCTTTCCACAGTGCCATGTGCTTTGGTGTCATGCTTTCACAAGGATTTTTAGGCCAGGATTTTGATGTGTGGTTTTTGCCTGTTTGTTTTTTGTTTTGAACAGAAATTCTCTGACAGAAATGCAATTTTGTGAGCACAGCTCTATTAAAGGAACCTTCTTAACAACAGATGTTGCAGCAGAAAAATCCCAAAGGGTGCTCAGGAGTGGAGTTCCTGCATGCACTCACTTTGCTACTGCTGTTTGTCACAGGTACTGGGAAGCAACATAGTGCAACACAGCACTGCATGCACATCTAAGTGAGAGAATAGGCTGAGAAAGCAACATACACATTTCCAGTTTCCATACCTGGACTGTATGAGTAGCAGGGACTTTAAAGCAGTTTCCAGCCAGGAATCCGTTAGCACTTCTATATCAGTCCTCAGTCGCTGCAGAGCTTCCCTCTTCTGTGGGCTAAGGAGGCCTGGAAGGCAAGCAACATGTTTTCCCAGCTGAGCTGGCAAGTCTAACACAGAGAGAGCCATCACTCAATTTAAAAGGAGCCTGTTAGGCAATAAATAACACTGTACTGAAGGCATCTGAAAGCTGGAACTGTCTCGAGGCAACAAGAGAAACCAGCTTCCAGTGCCACAGATGAGCCCAGACACCCATCTGTGACTCTGACTGTGGGGAATTGGGCAGACAGTTTTCTTCGATTATTTCAAACCATTTCTCAGGATACATGCAACAAAATGCGTTTCTCTTGTACAAAGCACTCATAGCAATAGGTGTTGTCTGAGGCCACAGACAGCAGGGGAAGGAACTCCTGCAGTCACTCTCTCTAACTTCTTACTTCCCAAGGATGCTTTCCACTTTAATCCCCTTTAGGTATCTTTTTTAACATCCCCCCTCTCCTTTTTAACCCCTGCCAGGAATAAGGCAATTGCAGCATACTGAAATGCGGACTTACACTGATAGATTTTTAAGTATGAAAGTTATAGTTTTGAACACCTGGTTTTTAGAAAATATGTCCAAGAAAAGGTTCTATCAAGGGTTTTTTTGCGTAGGCAAAGGGTACCCAAACCCACACCCTGCCAGGCCGAGTCACGCTGCCAGGTGAGCTGCTCCAGCAGCACCCCTTTCGCAGGGATGGCAATGCCAAGACTCAGACTAAACAGAAAATCTATCTACATTTGATATCTGTGGTTTGCATCATCATTACTACTTTGGCATTAGAAGAGAAGCAAAACTAGAAGATTTTAAGTGACTCTGTGAACAGACATCTGTGATGTCAGACTATGAGCACAACAGCCAAAAGGGTAAACACTGTATTTCTTGACAACAGTATGATAAAAGACAGATTTTGTGAAGACACGAGTGAAAAGACCTCCTAAGCAGTGTGGTTTGTAAGTCATTTAGGCCCGGTCTAAGCAGGGTGACAGGCAGCCCTTCATACAAAATCAGCGATGGGACACTTTGCACCAAAGTTTTCTCCAACCACCCCTTATCTACATGATAACTCCCAGACTGCACTGGCGTGCCGTTCACTTTTGGAAGATGTACTCTTAGATTCCATGGAGATTTAATCCCACTTAGCACTAGGAGAATCGTTACTTTTCATGTCCAAACATTCAGGAAAGCAAAAGCTCTTGAGGAAAGACGGAGTCTGGCACTACAAACTCTGTTATAGTGCTCAGATACTGGCGCAGGTGAACACTCACCTCCAACGTTAGTTTTGTATTTGTCGTAGATCTCTCGTACCCTGCGGTAGCGGAAGGCCAGTTTTCTCATCCAGTCCACTCCACCCTGGACACCAACTGATGAGCTGTGATTCGCGTTACTTCCTGAGCCACTGAAGCCATCCGTGGAGAAATTGTAGTTGCTATTTCAGAAAAGCAGATCTGTTACGTATGCCACAGCAGCAGAATCACTGCAGCTTTTCTTGGGGGGGTTGCAGACTTCAGCTCTGACAGCAGCTAGAAAAGCACCTCGGAGAGGAACTCTACACAACCACCACTGCACCCCGACAGCAGAGACCGACTTCTGTTGGCAACGTACTCTGATATCCAACTACACTTCCTGCTGGGTTTGAACTGCTGTACTGAAATGTACTGATTCAACTCTTCTTTCACACGCTCCACTACAAAACCTTTGCTCTTTGACTGTTCACTCCTCTGCGATACAGAGCATCCTTCCCACTAACCCCTTTCTCATCCTGCAGTGATAAACCCCAGCATAGTACCTTCCAAACATAACATCTGTGTCTTTACATCACAGCTGTAGCTCTGCAAGCAGATGAGCTGCTTTACCAGCCCATGACTGCAGGAAGCAGGTCCTGCTTCACCACTTCCCCATATTTCTTTCTCCCTAACAGACAGGAACTTCTCAGACCTTGCGATGAGCCAGTTCAGCTCATTACTGCAGCAGAAAACTTACCCTTACCTCGCCTGACTGTGTGCACAATCAGTTCACAGAGGGATGCAAACCATAGGGAGACTTCCAAAGGTCAGACTGTGAAGTTTGGAGTGTTGGTTCTCCATTTGTGACACGTCATTAAGCACTTAGGCAACATTCAACAGTGGACGATATAATTCATGTTATAATTCCAAAAGTCTTAATGTTTTGTAGGTCTTCCAAGAAGAAACACCCAGCAAACAAACACCGTTTGCCAAGTTTCATCCCCTTCACAATGCTGACCTCCGTCCCTTAACCCTATTTGGGTTTGAAGTCCCCACAAAAACCAGATTACATCAGCTGTACATTTCATGCATTCATCAGTACACCACCTTAAATCTTGGCCATTGTCATCAGATGCCACATCTTCTATGTGTACCTGGTCACACTCCTGTTTAAGAAAAAAAATACAAATAAAGTCACGCTGTTGTAATCCAGAAACATACTGAAATTTTCAGATTAAAGAAAGTGTGATATAAAACAATCCCCTCCTGTTTCCCGACAGCAACAAGCCATGCCATACTGCCTCCCCAAACCTATACCTAGCTCCCATGAGCTTTGTCTTCCAGTACTATGTTTTACACCTACAGGGCCTTGCCAAGCTTGGGACTTGAAGTACCAGAAAAGTCTGAAAAAAGCATTTTTCTATGACATTTCGAGTTGTCTGCAAAAAAAGGAACTTTGACACTCACTAAACTTTGGACTCAAAGCTTATATGTCATTTGAAACCCTTTTGCCATTTCACAAAACCAAACCAAACAAAACCAAAACCACCCCAAAACCACATTATCTAGTCAAGTATTGATACTGCATTTCATCAACACAACAGTCAATTCTGTTACCAAGGAGCCACAGCACACCCCTGGAGGGAAACACCAGCATGGTGGCACTGCCAAGGCTCTGGCGCTTAGCACAGCTGATTTAACCCAGAGATAAATTGCAAACACCTTAGGACAAGAAGTGAATTTTCCCCATTTCAAGAATTTCCCGCTGCTGCTAACCAACACCTACAGCAAAAAGCGTTGTCGTTGATCACATAGTTAACATATCAGTGACTGCCTTTCCAGCACAAGAGACTGTATTTAGGGTTATTTTGTTGTTGTTGGTTTTTATTTTCCTCCTGGGGCAGGGAGGTAACTGTCATTACCACCTTTGCAAAGTTCACAGCTGCAAGTAGTCACAGCCACAAATGGAAACTCGTTTGAGTTTCTATCTGCATCAACAAAAACATCTCGTTTTCCCACGATGTGCATCAGTGATGCACCTACAATGAATTGTTCACTGTTCAACCCTCCTAAGCTTTAAATTAGTCCTGTAAATTCTACAAATCAGGTTCATGAGTCTATATTTGTGGACTCATATCAAAGAAGACATGAGTCAGGAAATGTGGTATTTCCAACCATTTAATTCCAGATTCTGGCATAACTTCACACCTCTTTGCATTACTGTGTCCATTACTAACTGATATTATATCATAGCACAGCACAGGGCATTGCCATGATTAAAGCAAAGATTTATAATCAACTTCTGTGGAAGTGCTGCAAAACAGTGAGATGTACTTAATTTGGGAAAGAATCCTGCGCATGAAAGAAGATGGGAGCTGATCAGAAGTCTGTGAGGTGGAATGGGAATGGGAGAGCAGCAGAGATAGCTTGCAGCAAAGGAAAATGGAGGGTGCTGCACCTCCCTGTGCAGAGCATGCTTGGCTATGGAAGCGTGTCCTTCTTAGCTGTGACTCAGCCAGTGTCTTACTGAGACACCAGCTGAGATACTGTCCTTGGCTTAGCCAAAGCCCGAGAACTGATATTCTCAAGGTCACCTTTTTCGCCACATCTCCAGTCTCCATTTCAAAACAGGATAGGTGAAAGCAAAGTGCTTACCCGTCCAGAACGAAAATAGAAGACAAAGTAGATATCACTCTTTACACAGAAACCTGTAAGAGAGCTAAGAAAGCTCATGACACTAGAATTCTGTAGAATGCCTGTCTCAGATAAAAGAATACACCTCTTTGATTTGGTTGTGCTTAGAAACACTTCACTTTTGGCAGCCTGTTATGTTTTAGCGTGAAGTGGCTCTCAAGCACAACAGCCCTCACAACCGCTGCAGTGTAATTCTAACCAGGTAATGCAGGGTTTCACCTTTCAAAAACATTTGCCACACACCTCCAAGTCATTGAAAAACAAGTGAGTATCAGCTACTTCAAAAATCATCTCCTCCATTGACAGACCTGAGCCAATCACTAGAGTTGGATCCTGGCAAAACAAAAAGAGAAAACATAAACTCACTGTAGTTACAGGCAGAAGTAAATTGTGATAAAACTTTCATGAGTTCCATTGCACAGAGTTTCCACTGTATATCAAGCCTGATGTAATTCCATCTGCATTCAATGGTGTGAACCACAATTTCCCCAGTATTTTAAACAACTCAATAAAATGAAATAAAAAAACCAAACCACATTCTGATAATACAGTGACCCAAAATTTAACAAAACACTTTAGTATTGCAGAGCAGGGACTGATGCATTTTCAGAACCAACAAAACAAAACATTCAAAAATCTTCAATATGGAGAAAAGTAAGGAGAAAAAATACTTCCTTTCACTATGTGCTATGACCTCAATAATTCCCTATGACGATAACAACAGACAGACATTTTAAGACCTTAGAAGGGAAGTGTTTGTGATGTCCATATCCCAGGTCTGTATAAAGCCAAATTTAATGTTCTTTCCCCACCCCAAACTGCCAACAAGTTAAAAGTATCACTTCATACATTTAGCATTTTCTACTCCTTTTCCAAAGATTAACATTTACTTCTGCATGACAGATATGGTTTTTCTTCCACAGAAAAGACAATATTACCTTGCCATATTTTTGAGCATAAGACCCTGTGAGAAGTGAATGGAAGATTATGATGGTCTCATCCAGGTCCCAGAGAAACACTCGCTGTGTAGAGAATAAAAGCAGGTTAGAGTTGAGCTATTCCAAGCACTGAGCTACAATAAAGGAGCAAGTTTTAGGGTTAATTTTGTGCCTCGTTGCAGTATGCTTTTAACAGATAAGAACCGTATTTAACATTATTCATCTTACAGGCTGAACACATTATTCATTAAACTCTTTCAGTTTAATGTGGTGGAGTTTATATACCGTACAGTACAACTATATGCTCAGAGTAAAGCTCTACTGGTCAAACTATTTCCAAAGCTTTTCTTGCTTTTATAGTTATAAAAGCAAAAACTTAAGAGGGCTAATGAACTTCAGAGCCCTGCTAGGGTAGTTCACTGTCTGTGATCTTGAAGAGCACCAGGTAAATGACCTTGGGGTTTATCAAGAGACACCTTTGTTATGATAAATAAGGGGGATTGGCTGTCATGAGGAATAGCAGAGTTTCAAGTACAGAAGGACTTTGATAAACTTGAAAACTGGGCCAACAGGAACTAGAAGTTCAATAACTGCAGATCTGCAGTTGGGGTAGAATAACCCCTTGTATTGGTCCAGGCTGGAAGAAGCTGGAGGGTTCAGTGGACACCAGGCACAGTATGAGCCAACAGCGCTCTCTCCCTGTGGATAAGATTAATTGTGTGCTGGAGAATACCAAGTGTGCCTAGCTGACAGAAGGAAGGTGCTGTCTCACCCTACTTGGCACTGGGAAAGTCACGCCAGGTTGCATCCCCAGTTCCAGAGCTAAGTGAGGAAACTAGAGAGTGGCCAGCAAAAGGCTGTCGAGATGGTCAGCAGCCTAGAGGAGAGGCTGAGGGAGCTATGATGGTTTATCTAGGCAAAGAGGAGACTAAGGGTGATCTAATAACAGACCACAATTAATTGAAAGGCAACTGCAAAGACAATGGAGGCAAATTCTCCTCAGTAGTGGCAGATGGAAAATTGTCATGAAAAAAGAAAGGGAAATTTGCAGCTTGGGAGATTCCAGTTGGAGACAGAAAACCTTCCCCAGGTGGACACGACAGTCCTGGGACAGATCACTAGACAGATACGGGATCTTCAACCTTGGAGGTTCTCAAGATTTAGCTTGACAAAGCCATGGTTCTAGTGCTGAGGACAGCTCTGAGCAGGAGGCTGTACTAGAGACATCCAGATGTCTCCTCCATTGCCACCACGATGATTCCAAGATGTGTTTAAGTGGTGCTTGTCAAGGACCACTGAAGAACTCCTTTGGGCCACTTCTCAGATAACATGGGTCACGGGAATTTCCAAATTATGTCTCAGTACAGTAAAGACATGGACCTGTTGGCATGGGTCCAGAGGAGACCATGAAGATGATCAGAGGGTCGGAACACTTCTGCTATGTGGATAGGCTGAAAGGATTGGGGTTGTTCAGCCCAGAGAAGAGAAGGCTCTGTGGAGACCTTATCATGGCCTTTCAGTACTTACAGGGAGCTTATAAAAAATATGGAGCCAGAGTTTTCAGGCCTGTTGTGATAGGACAAGGGGTAATGGCTTTAATATAAAAGAAAGTAGATTCAGACTAGATGTAAGGAAGAAATTCTTTACAATGAGGGTGGCGAGACCCTGGCCCAGGTTGCCCAGAGAGGTGGTAGTTGCCCCATCCCTGGAAACATTCCACGTCAGGCTGGACGGGGCTCTGAGCAACCTGATCTAGTTGAAGATGTCCCTGCTCAAGGCAGGGGGTTGGATTAGATGACCTTTAAAGGTCACTTCCAACCCAAACTATTCTATGATCCCCTTCCATTTCCATGGAGATAGGATGAAAGAAAGAGAGGAGGATTTTTACCACCACACTATTCTGCAATGGTATCTGTAGAAAAAAAAAAAAAAAAAAAGATTATTACTTACCTCCAGTTCACTGTCCTGTGAGGAGGTGGTATCTGCTTTCCTCTTCCCCCTGTTCTTCCCAGGCATGTTTTTTCTTGCCTGCTCATCTAACTCTTTACTTGCTGTTGCTCTTGATAACGAAGGACTTGTGGACGCATCTCCTAGAAGAAAGAAATCACCCAGCTCTCACACCTTCATGTCTCAAAACACACCAACATAAAGCTTATAGCATTTGACCACAAACCTCCTTTGCTTTATTGATGCAGTAGTAATTGATCCCTTACCAGAACATGAAACATTTTGTCCCATCATTTCAAAACAGCTCTGTCTCCTCAATTCAGTCTACTACAGCTACAAAGTCAAAGCAGAGAATCCTCCACCCTAAGGCCTGTAACCCCTCAGATGTCTCACTACCCTGTAACTGTATTACTTAATTGTTTCTTTTAATACTTCTTGAGAGAGCACTAGAAACCCTCAGTCTGGAATGAGTGTACAAAGGAAAGTATTTAACGATGCCTCTCCCTCCCAGATTTCCTGGAGTAGTAAAATGCCTTTTGTGTCATGCAACACTATACAACCCAATCTGTTTCCATCTCCACATATACTACTCCTGTGCCACTGTCAGCCTTTGACTAACAGTTAAACAATAACCAGTGCACAGAGTTTTCTGGAGCGTGTTAAATCCATAGTGTGCTAACTACGAAACAGACATACTTTGACTACAGCTTATTGGCCTATCCAAGAATTAGCAAAGAAGAAGAGGGATGATCTCGGCCCTGGAGCTGCAGACTTGGCCAAGCACCATGGCGATGACTGACAGGGATACATCACGGAGCCTATTCTCCTACTGGTACGAACACCCCTCCCCAGGGAAAGAATAATGCACCACCATAAAAAAAAAAAATTTAAACCATAAAAATCAATGCTTTGATGTGCAGAATATTATGACCATGATGGAAGACACTCTCCAAATCCCTTATTAACAGTTCAGGCAGAAGAATTAACATCCCAGGTATCTGTCTAACTAGTTCAAAAACAGGACCAGAGCTGCAGCAGGAAGACAGAGGGCACAGGGGACTTGAGAGAGCTTGAATTCAGTCTGGGTCTTGAAGACAAGACATTGCAATTCCTATGAAAATTCATGCAAAATTGCAAACTTGGAGAATTCCTGAGCTAAGAAAATGGCACCGAAAACAATAACAACTGGGCCATTCCCTCGCCAGAGCCTCTAAATAACACACTTATTCCTTGGTAAACTTTGGGTAAATCAGCTGTTGCTCACCCCAACTAGAGGGAAACTGCTTCTTGAAAGAGGGAACATGCTTGAAGTACCATGCTTCTTGATTTACAACATCACAGCGTGGTGTTTGTCATACCCTGTCTCCCCTGTAGGTACAGGTGAGAAAGGCCTGGAACTTCACTGAGTTAAAGACTATCGATCTGTATGCTTTCAGACTGCTTGAATGAGTTTGAGGACTTGGCAGAGCTCAGGTACTACTGATGGACTTGGGGAAGACGGAGAAGGCAAAGTGCTGCAAAGGCAATCACTCACCTCCCACAGGCAGGCTGATGCCCAGCCAATCTCCAAAACAGTGCCACCTTGGAAGCTAAACTCTACCCCACCCTGTCAGTTTTTATTGCTGAACATGACATTACATGGTCTGGGATATCCCTTTGGTGAGCTATCCCAGCCAGCTATTCCAGTTGTCCCAGCTGTGTCACCTTCCAGGTTCTTGTCCACCCCAACCCTGCTTGAGGAGGGAAGAAAGCCTTGACACTGTACAAGCATTGTTGAGCAGTAGCCAAAACACTGGTGTGTTATCAACACTGCTCTAGCCATGAATCCACAACACACCACCAGCAGAGCTGCTATGAAGAAAGTTAAGTCCATCCTAGCCAGACCCAGGGCACCAACAAAAATCAACAGAATCTGTATTTTTTTACCAGCCTACCAATCTGCAACAGGCAGCAGATTTCAATTTAAAGCTGTTTGACAACACAGGAAGAATCTCACACCTCCTTGCTTAAGACACCGGAAGAAGAACTAAGACCTTGTTAAGTTTAGGAAACAGTATTTTTGGTGAGGAAATTTTAGTCAACGCCACTGCGGCTGGTACATGACATGGCATTAGAGGAAAAGGCCAGCCAAAGACGTGACTTCTTTCAAATTGTCAATTAAACCTTCTCAATCCACTTTCTACATCTCTTACCAGCTAAAACCTTCTGCCCCTGACAAGTGCCAGGTAACGCAATGCTATGCAGATGCAGATCGGCTCACATGCAAACCACAGCAGAACAGCTGTGATTTCAACGGTGGTTTATATGATGAAGCAGAAGGAAGGATGTATTCCTAGGCACATCAGAGACCAACTCATCGAGAGGTGATGGCCAAACTACAGCTCTTGAAAATGTATTTGCAGTCCTGAAGGCCTCCCATAACTGGGAGTGGCAGCTACATCATGGCTGTCAGGTCATCTGAATACCGTGGGGAAAGAGCCAGCAGGAGCTGTTGAGACTGGATCTCATCAACTGCCCTGTAGCCCAAGTGAACACCCAGCCCCGACACAGGACAGAATCAATGATCCTCAGGGAGCTGCTGTTGGCAACTCTTCAAGTCACCCCTGGAATTCCATCTCCCTAGGGCATTCAGAGCATGTGGTAGGTGTCTCCTGAATCGCAGCAGCATAAGACTTCCAATACGTAAGTTTGGCTGGTCCACCAGCATACTCTGCACACCAGTGAGATCAATCTAACAACGGAAGGCAAATGTCCTGTCCAGGCCAGCATGCAAAGGTGCTGCAATTACCTTTTGGAAAAAAGCTTTCCCCATGTCTGCACACTATACTGTTTATCACCGGTATTTTACAGCTACCCTGTTAAAGATTCAACCATTACCGGAGGAATGTCTCTGCACTGTCCGCGTAGGCACCACGGCATTTGGTTTTTCAGTTGGATATGTAGTTGTTGCTAACGCAGTACTCTCCGTGTTGCTGTCTGCTGGTGTTACAACTCCAAAGCCAGAACTCGGGTAACACGTCTGGTACTGACTTTGGCCAAGGATCGTGTACGTAGGATATTCCTGTTGGAGGAAAGGATTAGACATGATAGAACACTTCTTTCAGAAAACACTCTGTATTAAGATGACTTTTATGCTAGAATATGCCCGTCAAAGAGAAATCCCAGCAAGAGCACAGTCTGACTTTATGCTATTTCTTTCTCTGTGTGTAAGACACCTGCAGAAAGGGTTGGGAGATCTGACTTCCCAATGGCCCCTGCACAGGCAGGTTCTGCAGACAGGAGGCCAGCAATCACAGGGCCATTTCTGCCTCCAGTTTCTTCAAAAATGAGTTCATTGTGAGTGATGTGGCAGTAACAGGGAAGTATCAAGTGAATGCCATGGCATCAGTCCACACTGTCTGTGTTCTGGAATATATGGGTTTGTATATAATGTGGAATATATTGTGTTTTACCTTCTTATACCAGATGTAGGACAGTGACAGAAAGCGGTCTTGGCAGTGCCTGAGGGTGCAATCCCAGCCACAAGAGCTACAGGACAAACTGCCTTCACTCATGTCCTGACTTCAGCAAGCAGTTATTTTGCATGCTGTGATGAAAGGTATCCACTTATGAAGAATATTTACTCATTTAGGAGGAGATGACTGAGCACCTGAAGCTGTGCTTGAAGATTTTAATTTCTGCTACTGATTGTAAAGAAATCAGCCACCCCGAATGCCACATCACACTCTTCCGGCATACTGCGCACTCCTGATTCCCTCAAAGAGCAACCTGGACTTGTGCACCAGGCACCTTGGTCCACAGTACTGAAAGAAAATCTTTTTTTTCTCCTTAGAGCTTCAAGTAAGTTTATGTTAATGAAAGAGCTTTACAAAGCAACAGCATAAGCATACAAGGATTTTTGTACATCCATTGCATTTTCCACCCTTCCTTTATTCTGTTTCTGCAAAGTTGAGACATTGAAGGGCTCCTTTGTATATCTAAATATTCAGAATAGCAGTTAAGCACTGACAGCACTATGTATTACCCACAGCAGGTCACAGTCGGGGGAAGGGCTCTGTGCTAGCTGCAGGGCTTTTTGACTTTGTTTTATTCTAGCACCATCAGAAAGCATCTCCTACTTTACTGGGTTTTTTTGTTTGTTTTGTTTTTGTACAACCTATTTTCCTCTTCTTGCTGTGGGAGAACAAAGGCATTCAAAAACATCCACCTATAATCCTCCCTGTAGGTTTGATTCTCAAAATAGTTCCATTGTTTCTTCTCCAACTCTCTCTTTCAGAGACTTCAGTAACGTGTTTTAAGATTCACCACACAATCTGCAGACAAGGAAACAGCTTCGAGCAGATGAAGTGAGTACGTTCCAAAGGCCAAAGGGAAAAGCATCAGGGTCAAAGAGACCGCAGGAGTAACTTTGCTGACTTTGCATTACATACTGAGCCCTGTAACTCTAGTACCCATTGTGCTCCATGTGAAGTGATGCAAACATTTGACCTTCCTTTGTTAGTTTTGAATAACAAAGGTGAGGGAGATGCTGCACATAAACATAACAAGGGAGAAGAGTTACCTGTGAGATGGTGGCTACTGCCGACGTAGAAATATTGACAACAGTTGAGGATGTAGAGACTGGACTGGTATTGGTAGTTGATGCTGTAAAATTAAGAATTACTGTATTAAATGCTTCCAGAAAAACACAAGAGATGAGACCAATCCAAGCTGTGCTCTACGTACTTACTAGGCTCATGCGCAAGCATTTGTGCTTCCAGCAGCACTCTGCTTTTAATAGCCAAAAAAGAGTTGGAGTGTATTTTGAAACCAGTTACGTTTCAACTGGTCTTACAGGGAAGGAGAGCTAGCATATCTTTCAAAACAGTACTTTCAAATGTTTCAGAAACCTTTTCCCTTCATGCTTGCTAAGCAACTGAAGTATAATTAAAACAGTTTCACATCTTTACTAAAAGTTTTAAGAAGACAACAATCACATTTTATGTTCAATTAGTAGCCACTGAAAATTAATTAGAATAAATCAGTAAAATGGAATGTGTTTCAATCAGCTCTGATAAAAAAAAAATCTCTCTGCATTGGACTTAGCATATATAGTCTAATTAGATAAAAAAATTTAAATAAAACAAAATTTAATAAAAATACTTCCAATAGTATAAAAAGGGTGCTTCCTACTGGAGAAAGCGTACATAGCTCCCCATATCTCTGTCAGACTACAACTGGTTTTTAGATTAAACTTCCTGAAATAATTTGTCAACAGCTTGTAGGACAAATTATTAGAGACATGTAGTTGTTAGTATGAATTTTTAGATGTTTAATAGCCTTCATATCACTGCATTTGGTTCTTCCAAAATATAGAAGAGGCTGCTAGAGCATCATCTGGGTACACCAGTCATGTAGCAGATTTTGTGGTTTTACAGCCACAAGGCCACTCCATTAAATGTTACTCCATGTGGGTTTTTGGGACCCTCAAGGATTAGTGAAAACAAATGATGAAATCAGTATAAACAAAATCTAGATGTACTAAACCAGGTGCCACCAAGAAATATTTTCTTTTGCTAAACCTTCTTTCTCTGCACACAAATAAAAACAAAAATCACTTTTAGATGCTTATGAAAACACTTGCATAAATCCACAGTATCACCTAACTTTACCATCACTCTGAGCAAAGCCCTCACTTTCTGCAAATAACACCCATGCAGAATTCACCCCAAAACTGAAGAACTCCAGCTTCTGAAGGCTTCAGTCTTTCTACCCCAGGGAAACAGACCCACCACAAACTCTTAATCAACGTATGTTGTGTTATGGCAAGCACAAATACTACCTGGTGAACAGCTCCTGGAAAGAGGAAGGGATCCAAAATATGCCTCAAAAAAAGATGAAAAACAAAAGAAATATATCTTAAAAGAGGCGCAGAAATACCATGGTATTTACAAGAGGTGAAACATATGAAGGGTGGCACCTCTGCGGAAGCAGAAATGAAGGTAAATAATTAGCCCCTGGGAATCTCGTCATAGACAGGAGCAGCAGTGTTCAAAAACAGATGGGAGAGAATTTTGGGAGAACATCTAGAAAAAGGAAAAAAGGCTGCACTGAACAGCAATAATGGTAATGAAGATACACAAGTACCTACAGCAGCCATGCAGCTACCAGAAGCACAGCTGTGAGAGTAAGGTACCTGTCACAGATACTCCTCATAAGCAACTGCTAGAAAACAGGAGTTTCCAAGTAAAACTCCTTCCAACTATACATGTTACAGAAACGATCAAGGCTGTTATTACCTTAGGAAAATGTCACTTCCTAAGGCACTGCAAAGAGCAGCTCTCCAGAAAAGATCCTTGCTAATGCAGAACAAACCTGCCACGAAGCCGGAGGAGATGAACTATCTAGAAGACAGATTATTCTATCACCTCTCTCAAGATTATCATGGAGAGCAAACAGAAAGAGATTTTCATTTGTAGTGCTCTGAAGAGCTGCTTCTCCACTGAGATAGATAACAGAAGTTAAGAAATCATAGAAAAAAGATCCCAAGTGCTGGGATTCTGGTAAAAACACGGATTCCCTCATATGAACTTTGTTTATCTTAACTCTGGTCTCCTTCCAAGGTTTCTTTTTCAATTACCCTTTATCTATACAGTGTTCCGCATCAGTGTTACAAACAGCTCCCACTACACAGATTAACCAATTCTTTCTGCGCTGTGGATCAGTTCCTTTTACCTGTGAATGGGCCAAAAACAAGCAAAAATGTTTGGCACAGATGTGCCAAAAGCAACCACTTCATGGTCTCAGGTTTAAAAGATCAGCAAACACAGGTATTGCCTTGAAGCTACTGTGACTCTTTTTCTCTTCTTCACTCTTTCTGCCCCACTTCTAGACCTCATCCTCAGACCTTATATCCCCATCTCCCCTACCTTATTCATCCCACCAGGTTTTGCTTCAGTCATTTTCAAAAATGTTTCATATGCAAGGAAGGGAAATTGCAATTAATACATTTTATGCTTCGCTTGGCTGCTTTGCTGTCACAGGAAAGGAAAAGGCGAGGCAAGAAACAGCCATTCCTCCCACCTTGCTCCCAGTGCTTCCAAGCGCCTCTGCGATGTACCACCATGGCGATCGCTCAGGCGAGTATGAAAAGCAAAATTCTCAGTCACTAAGTGCATCTGCCCATTCACCGGGGTTCAAATATCACATTACTTCACTCCAGCATCTGCAGATGAAACCATACTCATGCACTGCAATACACCTCTGGCGGGACAGCAACTGTGTATCGCCCTACTGTGTTGATTGGAGAGAAAAGACAGATTTTCAAGAGATTACTAATAAAGCAACTTTGTCCATCCTTGCAGCTCCTGCACTCCACTACCTCCAAGTACTGACCTGACCCCTCAGCAGGCTGCTTGCTAATTTGATGAAAAGCAAACGTAGCAAATCCAAAAAAAGGAAGAGTCTCCTGACAGTTTGCAAAAAGTTTTTCAAAAAAGCAGTAACATTTACACAATTCAAG
>NW_009650249.1:472804-497829 GCF_000708025.1 Charadrius vociferus | reverse complement strand
TCTAATCACACATTCTCACAGCAGCACAGATCAAATGGTTTAAAATGCTTCTGCAGAGCCAGGCCTGACAGTGGCTCTGTCGCCTCCCAGTCCCCGGAGATTCACACGCTCGCCATGGTACATCACTGGCAAACCTGCCAGGGCTCACCTTGGCCAGAACCAATTCTGACCCTTGGCAATTAAAGCTATAAAACACTATAATTCATTCTGCCAGTGGGAGTACCTGGAGGAGAGTTATGTTTGAAGGAAGGCAGTATTTCCACAGTTGTACTGCTTGTGTTATGAATGTGAAATGTAAATTAAGGATAAACGTTAGACTGGGCCATTTACTGTCACAATGATGCAAGCACACCATACCGCGTGGCCTTCCTATCAGTGACAGATATGCTAAAACCCACTTATTGCTAATTTTAAGAGTTATTCCCCTTTACTTGGCACTCATTAGACCACATCTGCATACAGCATCCAGTTTGGGGCCTCAAGCACAAAGAAACATGTGGGTCAGGCAAAGAGCCAGCAAAACAGTTAGGGAGCTGCAGCATGTGCCCTGCAAGGGGCAGTGGGACTGTCCAGCCTGGAGAAGAGATGGCTTTGGGGGACCTGCCAGCAGCCTGCCAGTACCCACACAGAGGATATTGAGAAGACAGAACCAGGCTCTTTTTGCAGGTGCACAGCAGGAGAAGGAGAGAAACGGTCACAACGTGAAAGAGGGGATGCTCCAAGTTCACAAAAGAAAAAATGTTTCACCGTGATGACAGTCAGGCACTGGAATTGGCGAAATCTCCATCCTCGGAGGTTTTTGAGACCCAACCAGATAAAGACCTGAGCAACCTGGTTCTGAATTCAGTGTCAACTCTTCTTTGGGCAGGAGGCTGAACTAAAGATCTCCTGAAGTCCCTGAATTGTTCTACTAAAATATCACATAAGAAATAGATTAAGAATTCCTGAAATGCTTTTTAGAAACCACAGAGAAAGAAACAAATTTTCACCATTCATCACGAAAACATAAATGGCAAAAATCCTGCCTAATGAAAAAGTATCAATTTGCACATATTTGTGATAAACAACATTCCATTATTCAGCTGTCACATTTATTCCTAAAAATTGCTTTGGAAGCTGGTGAAATTCAGCACCTGGTTTCTTAGTTGTGGCACTTCCAGCAGCTGGAATATTTGTAGGCCAGTTCTATCTGGAGAATTTCACTTTCTAGCACATCTACCAACCTGGTATGTGTGCGTGTGTGTAATATATGAGCCATCTACCTCCAGAAGTAATTAAAAAAAAAAAATTAAAAAAATCCAATGCCAGTCAGCGTATTTCCTTACATCAAGCTAAAGACCACCAACAAAGAACTTGAGCTGCACGAGCATTCCCAGTAAAGTCATGCAAAGATATAACATTTAGTCTCCTCTCCCCTTCCCATTTGCTCTTCACCCTGGTAAGTCCATCAGCATGGCACCAACAAGCCAGCCTGGTGCATACAGAGGTATGTAGCAAATACAAAACCAAACGCATACACACGCACAAAGAGAAAAGAGGCAAAGCATAAAGAAGCATGCACAAACCAAGACCAAACGTGCAAGCCTCTCTATTTGTGGTATCTGGACTCAATTAGGTGGAGAGAGATGCAGATAAAAACCATGCCAAGTTACCTTCAATGGAATAAGAATAATGTGCTGGGCTGGGCTGGCTTGTGGTTAACCCTGTAGTGCAGGTAAGAACACTGTGCTGACTTGTAGATGCAGTCTGAATTAAACCACTTTCAGGTTTCATACCTGGCCACAGTGCACCTGAATCAGATAAATTGGACCAGTTACAAACAAATATGCTGGGACGAAACAGCATGCTGCTACCTCAGGTTAAGATTTTTGCTCGTCACAAAAGCACGTAACAAATCACACATGGAAAATGTTTAGCTGTGCATGGATTAGAGCTGCTGACAAAACTGGCTGAAAAAGATAAAATTAAAAGCACCAACAAGACCAATTTCCAAAGCTTTCAACTAAAAATCTGTTAGTGTCACAGTAAGATTCACTGCCACATCAGTATTAAGGAACTGCCAATCCCTCTGATGTTTGGGCTGAGCTGCACAGCACTGCTATTACATAGGAAGGCTGAAGTTGGTATCTATTAATGCCAAGGTCAATGCTTCCACTACTTCACTGGGATTTGGGTTGAAACAAGCCACAAGTCAGTAATTTTCATAGACTGACAACAATGAATACAGAGCTCAAAAATAAAGGGGGAAAAAAACCCTAAATATTTCTAGATTTCCTGCCATTCTGGAAAGCATTTGTAACAACACTGGGCAAAGCACAGAGACAGCAGAGTGACTGTAATTCATCTGTAGAAGGCACACGTAAGCAGTGTGGTTTCAGCTCAGGTGCTGTGCTAAGGTTGTGCCTTCTGCACTGACGGAGTGAAAACAGCATCCAATGGAAGCAGCTCAGCTCAGGCCTGGTTCTTCAGGGCTCTTCAGGCTTTTGTTTAAGTGTTTCCAGACATACAGCCAAAGTCAAAGGCATTCCTCCCTGGGCCTGGTTAGAAAGCAGGAATCAGTTCAGAGGATCTACTTAAAAACAGGCAGGAGTGTGCAAAGCAGAGGTACAAAGGATGTTTGGAGCTAGACACAAAGTTCAGGGCCAGCAGAAAGACTGCCCTCTTCTTAAGTCCCCCCAAAAAAGTACCAAGGCTGCGAAAGCCACCTGCAGCCTGTCACCTGCTCTAGTAGGACAAGCCACGGGCTACCAGCTCCAAGTCTCTGACAGAAGACACAGGAGACTCTACAGAGCTGGACAAGAGCAGCAACTCCAAGAGCTCAGTCCATGCTGCAGCTTTGTCAGAATCAAATTCTGCAACGGCCCTTTGATTTATTTACATACCTGATCTCAAACTGTCACCTATGAGTCAAATTAAGTCATTCACCTATCTGGTAAAGCCACACCAGGGTTTTGATTCTTCAACTCTCAAGCTGCATCTTCGTTACTGTTTCAAACCTTGAGAACCATGATAATTAGCAAACAAAAGGGAAAGACTGATTTAAGAAAGAGAGTAGATATATTGCAGAATCTCCAGAATAAAACATATGGGAAACAGATCCTCTAAGGAGAGTGGGACTAGCTCTACTTGTTTAGGTTGGAAAGGGAGTTCCACAATCTTCAAATACGTGAGTAGTTTTTAGAGGGGACAGCAACCAACAGTTCCTTAAAGTGCAAGACAGACAGACAAGGAGCAGACAGGAACATAATGAGAGGGTCACAGGACACACAGAAGTGCCTAATAGCTGTGACAATGAAACACAAACTGACTCTGAATGCTGTAGGATAATGATCACACGAGCAGTGTAACAGCAGGTCAGACACACAGGTCGGAGGTGTTCGCAGGGCTGGTTGAGTGCGAGTGCAGGACCTGACTCAGGTCGTGTGTTAAGGGACCTTCCAGCCCCTGCTTTCCACGACTGTCTCTGTCATCACCCAGTATAGACATGTCCTACTCTCCACAGGGCAAGGCACGCACATCCTTCCCTCTTGTTCTGCAAGGCAGCGTTTATAACCTAGCACAGCCTCAAGGATGACAGAGACGAAGCCGGGCAAGGGGGAATGAGACCCCTCCACGTCCAACGGCAGCACTGTGGCAGAAGAATGTCACAGGACATGTGTATGTACATGGGAAGAACCACCACTTGTAGGTTTTTCTTGAGTTAGCGCACACCATCACACCCACAGTGTTTCTAACACCAACTTAGAGCCACACATATGCAGTTTGTATGTCACTACTCTTACTTTAATGCTTCTTTAATAAAATCTCTCCAGACCACAGGTAAGTCCTATGCAGAACAATGCACTAAACACCATCAAAAAAGTATTACAGGAGAAGGAGAGGTGACAAACTGGCAAGAGCATAGGTCATCTCTTCTCTGAAAGCAGCATTCTGACCTGAGTGACCTCAAGACTATGCTTGTATTTATCAGCTTGCTTGAAATTTGTACTTAAAATACATCTGCTTTGTTCCAGTTAGATAATCCATGATGCCTTCTTTTTAGCATAGAAACAAACACACAGTAGAAAGTCATGCAAACCTCTGGAACAGGCCCTTTGATGCTGGTGAAACATCTGACCAAGCTGGCTAAGTCCTCACCTGCTCAATGCAGATTTTGTGAGCAGAAACCATTTGTAGAATTTTCTCTGCGCTGTGCATGTTCAGTCCTCCACCCTCCGCCTGTCCATCACACTATGCAAGGTCCATCTTCTCAGTATGATCCAGCAGGTACCACTCCGGTATGATTACCATTATTTGAAATATGACTTTTAACATCTTCCTAACTCTTAAATTCAGACTAAAAATTCAGGTATAATAAGAGACCTCAAAATCCATACCAAGACATTTCAATAACTGATGACAAGAAGATGTTTAACAGACAAAAGTTCCTATGAAGTCAACAGAAAATGCTGTTCTCTTGCCTAGGTCTTCAGAAGAATGTCTACTGTTACATTCAGAGTATAACACTGAAGCAACTAAGTACCCCCGAATTCCAGAACCTTTGGATTAAAAAAACCCAAACAACCACCCCCCAATACAGCCACCACCACTACACCACCAAACATCATGCATGCTGAGAACACTAACAAAAACTCCTACATCCTCCCTCTCCCAAAAAATTTTAGATGTAAATCTAAACCAGCTTTTTAAAGATCTTGGCGTAACACTTCAAGTAAACATTCCACATATTTACACATTTAAAAAAAAAAAAAAAAAGGGACACAGTAAAATATCTAAGAACATCTCAAGCAGCCTCAGTGCACTGTCCACAACATACTATCAATAAACACCAAATAAATGAAGTAAAGGAAACCACCAGCCACTATTCAGGTACAGTGATACCCAGTGCAACAAGGCACTGAAACCAAAGTGCAGGCACCCAGGGAAGAGAAACGTGTTCCAGCAACCTTAACATGAGGTCAGGCACCCTTTGTAGGTAACAGACCGTTGTGACAACACCCAACACTCAAGGGGACAAAACTACAAGGAATAGAGTGTTTAGAAAGACAGTGGACAAGCTGTGCTAGCAACTGAAGACTTGGGTATGGACACAGCAACAGACTGCTCCGCACTGGTTCAGCTTTCCAGGGAAAAGCTCTCCTGGAGGAATGAAGGGAGCTCAGAAAACACAACAGGCAGAGCAGGACATGGAACACTAAGTCAGCTAGGTCCTTGCTCACTAGAAATCCAGAGGCCACCGTCATGCCAGGTGGTGGGTAGGGTTGGTTGGTTATAAAAAAACCTCTGAAACAGCAGTCATACTTGAACATTACTGGTGGGGGCCGAGCTACAAATGCAGAAGCAGCAAGTACCAACAGCCACCCAAATGATGCTATTCTCCTGAAGAGCCCCAAGTTGCTAATAAAACAGCCCAACGCTTACACCCTGCAAAGCTCCCACTTTATGGGATTCAAGTGATCAGTCCGAACAATGTATCTCACCATTAATACAGCATAAATGAGATTTGGGAGGGATCAAACCCTTGCATCCCAGTTACTACAAAACCATAATTTTCTTCCCAAGGATCCCTCAACCACAAGAAAACTCCTTTTCATGAATCCCAGGGGTGTGTGTATATATATATTTTTAAAAAAAAAGGTATATAGATTCATTTTATATATTGACCTTTCTCATAAAGGTAACCATTTGTGCCGTACTACTTTAAACAGACTTAGTAATGTAAATTAAGTCTAATAAAACTAAGCCTAGTTGTATCATCTTTTCTACACCATCTTTCAAAAATACCAGGACAAATCAATTGTTTTGTAAGTTATATAAAAGTCCTTGCTCTGTCAGCAGCTGACAAAAGCCATCACGTTGCTGGTTTTATTCAAAGACGTAGTTTTTCAGCTAGGGAAAAATTCATCCTTTTATATTTCAAGATAGGAAGATTTTAGTACTACAGATAAATCTGTAGGAGGCTCTGTTCATTTCGTTATGCAGCATGAGGAAAAACTCCCAAGGCAGATAATTCATGGCTATCTCCCAGCTGCACCGCTCACTGACAGCACTGTGGTGCTCCGCCGGTGACTGGCACAGAAGGGCGATATGCTCTCCCCTTGTTACAGCTGGGTGCTAACGGGCAAAGCAGCCTCCGCCACCACACACTTCTGAGAGACGGCAACAATATACAATATTTACATATGAAACCAAGCAGGGTAACATCAAAAATGAAAAGAGAAGTTAAAACGTTAATTTTTAATAATCAGTTATAAAATTTCATTCATATGGGATAGTCAGTCATGTAGGGTTTTTTCCCCAGTGCCTGACACTGACAGAGCACAAAGAAAGACCAGGCAGCTCCTTTCACTAGCTAACCCACCCAGAAGTCATTTTTTTTCCTGTCTGCATTACTCACCCTCAACTTCCTTTACACATGATGGAGAAAGATGGCCATTATCTTCTAAAACACACGAACACCCCAGCAGCGTGTCTCTCCCTCCCTGTGCTATAAAGGAAGCACAGGGTGAATAGCTCAAACCCTGCCATCAAGCTTTAGCTGCTCAGGAACGACAGGACTCTTACTCTTCAATCATTTGCAAAAACTGGAATGGCTAATAGAGGGCTCAAATATTAGAGCAACTTAAGCAAACTTACTTGCCTAGTAAACTCAGAGAGATTTTAGCATGAAATCTAAACTTGGTGAAAGATGAGATAACAAAGCCTTAATCCCGGCCAACAAAAACGAAAAATACCTTCAGCAGAGGTGCTGTAGTATGGGGCCTTGTGTGATTTCACTGACAAGGAAACTGCATAAACACAGCTATACCACAATTGGAGAAAACTGTGATCCTAAATTAAGAACCATCTAGCAAGCTTCATGGGGAGACATCAAATTAATGGCCAGGAAAACAGCTTTGTAAGAAATAATATTTTATAATATGAAGTCCCATCAGTACTGCAGAAATCAATCTACAATTTAAGTTAGGCATGTGCTCTCCTACAAACTCTTCTCTCCAACACACCTGCTTAAGCTTAACATTGGCTTTTTAATGAGACATAAGATGATAATTGCAGTCACTGAGAAGCCTTTGAAAAGTTACTTCTTACCAAAAGGAGGTAGTCCGTAGGTTTGGGTGGTCTGGGGGTAGATGCTGTAGGGCTGAGACTGCTGTAAAGCTTGGTACTGAGTCTGACCAGGGTAAGGGCTCATTGTTTCCGAGACGGGTACAGAAAGGATATGCGCATATGGCCTTATTAAAAAGAAAGAACAAAAGCAAAAAAGAATGACTTACATTATGCATCCTTCAGCCTCCAAACCAGAAGACACAGAAAAAAAATGCTTTAGGAAGAAGAAACAATATACACTGACACGTGCTCTTAGTGTAATATCTGCTTGTGTTTCCCAATACGACAGGCTATGGTTTTATCTATGCTGCCTGTTTCTTGCAGCGACACCAGGGGAAACTCTCTCCTCCATGATGCCAGAGCATCGATGCTTATTGCAGGACTGGGAGGGCAGGGTGGGAGGGGAAGAACAAACTCCCTGTTCCAACAGGCACGAGCATTTAGGTTCATTTACTGTGCCTCACAACACCAAATCCTAAAGCTAATACAATATAGTAGAACGTGTCAAAACTACTGGAACATGCAAAGAGCAAGCATGGGGGATTAAGGCGTACTATGCTGCAATGGGAAGAACTCTTAAGATCTCCAAATGTAGTAAATGACTAGAAAATCCTATATCCCCCTTATACTCATTTATGCCCAGTTTGTTTATTCCTCTAATATTATGGGCATTATTTAACAAGATTATTGTGCTGTTAATTACTTGAAGTGGCTCATTTATCCTTGTGATAGTAAGACAACAGCCACTGAAGCCAAAGGGTGACTTCTGTCAGCCTCAGTGTCTGCAGCAATGAGCATCTGTTGCCAGAAGATAGGAAAGTGTGATTTACAGCATTACAGAAATGCATAAAGATGCAAAAAGATGACTTCAGAAAGAAGTAAGAGTTACAGAATTTAGTAACAATTGTTCGACTTACTTTGCAGAATACATTTGTGAGGTATAATCATTTGATGACCTTGGGATATAATCAGTGCATGTCATAACTGGAAAAAAATAGTTTGTATAATTACAGAGACAATTTCAAAACCCAACAAATAACGACAATTAAATATCAACATGCACAGTATGTTTTAACCAAGACACAGGATTTACAAAAGTTTTTTAGTGCCTTGAATATAATTTTCAAAGCAAATTCTCAAAACATGCACTGTTAAAACAGCGAAAAAATGTTCTTCTTGCCAGTTCACAGCAGGTAGATGATTCAGTCAATACTATTTTTCCCTTTGTAACAGTGCTCTTTCTCCTTACCAGCTGGTACCGTCATCTTAAAGGAATCATAGAATCATTTAGGGTGGAAAAGACCTTTAAGATCATTGAATCCAACGGTTAACCCAGTGCTGACACTTTACCACTAAACCATGTCCCTCAGCACCACATCTGCCTGTCTTTTAAATACATCCAGGGATGGTGACTCCACCACCTCCCTGGGCAGCCCATTCCAATGCCTGAGAATACTTTCGGTGAAGAAATTTTTCCTGATATCCTATCTGAACCTCCCCTAGCACAAACTGAAGTTGTTTCCTCTTGTTCTGTCGCCTGTTACTTGGGATTTTGCTCCAGATGCCGGTGATACGCTCCAACAAACAGGGCTTTCCCTATCTGGAACAGTCCTACCACCCTTATTGCTCTTGTACCACCCTGTAGTTAACTCTCTTATCAGTTACATCCACTAAGGGGAGCAAGTTAGTTTGCACAGGCAAACCTAACTGTAACATTTGCATTCTGCTACCTAAATAACCTCCTCTTAATGTAACCTGAGTGTAAGCAGCTGAGAAATACAAACCATCAGCCACATGCTCTGAACGTTCTGAATGCTCCATGAATCACCACCTCTGGTCCTCAGTGTTTGCCTTTACTCATGGTGTGAAGCCCATGTAGCACAAGGATACAATAGGAAACACAAACTGGGAACTTTAGGACTTAAAGGCTTTAATTGAACATGTCAGATATTCTCACATCCCTCCTGCAAAAATGCTTTTTTTTTTTTCCCCCTAAAAAGAATGTCAAAATTTCTAGAATTCTTATTTTTAAAATAGCACATAAAGAATTAGGTAATGGTGTCAACAAGAAAAAAACCCACAATATTACTGCATGCAACTTCTGGAATTTGTGAATGACTTATCCAGTTAAGCAGCAGATTTTGCAGGCTAAAACTTCTGGTAACTGCTGCAACTGCAACATCACAGCACATTGATTAAAATAGTAAAGATGCAATCAGTTAGCAATGAATGGAAAGTTAGACATCACGTATTTTCAATCAAAATGAGCTGATTTACACTTATAAATAAGTATGGGCAATCAAAGTTATTCTACACAGGGATCCTGCTTTCAGAATAACCTCCAGCCCTTCTTTTTTCCAGAAGAATGGACACATTCCACCTCTCACTTACTATACAATCACTTTATTTTCTGCCTCAGTTTTCCCTCAATTTATTTCATAAGGAATTTCTGCAGACATTCAATATAGTTCAGAGTCTAAAATTAAGTGTATGACATATTAATACAAAAGACCCAACCAGCTCAACCCCTTCCCTCAAGAAAAATCATGTATAAGGTGGATGAGATACAGCAGTACCCAGCAGCAAGCTGAGGGGCACTGACACAAAAATATTTGTTAGAAAGAGATATTTGGTTACCATCAGGCATTAATGCTTTGTAAGCATCACAGCAAACTTTCACTTTACAACTGGTATTGAGGACAGGCTAACTGTTAAAAGGAAGAGACAAAGCTTGTGCTTGATGAAGCAAAGTAACAAGACCAGGGGAAGAAATCAGGGAAGACAGTGAGAGCAGAACTCCAGAAGATACTTACTCTCACCGGACATGGGAAGGTTTGAACCAAGGCTTGAAGATTCAGGTTTCTGATCGCTGACTTCTGCATTGCTCACATGACTGCCAAGACAAACAAAGGCTAATCATTAGTATTATGAATTCTTAAATTTACACCCTTGGGCATCATAACCCCTGGGTTCAACCTTCCTAACCAAGGCAAACTGACTCCTAACAGAAACTAGCTCTGCACTCTGATATTTCACGCAGAGATCCCAAGAGAGAGATTTGCAGTTCTAATTAGACATTAAACTGTTGTCACCTCCAGCACATCTACTCACCAACTGGTCTCTCAAGATAAGGCTGTAGCTTCACATGACAGCTCAGCAGACCGAACAGCTTGGCACTGCCACCTGCAGTGGAAAGTCTGAACTCCTTTCCTCTAGCCGGAGCACAGCCTCCTGCCCCCCTGCATCAGCTCAACCACCCCTCAGGCACCCCATCAGAGTCTAATTTGCTCATCCAGCCCAAAAACCGTGCAGCTATTTTTGCTGGCATACTAAACAGACTCAGCTCATGGAGGGATCCAGCAAGCACCATGCTTGGTGCACACTAGAGCGACAAGCAGATCTCCCCCTCCCAGCAGCAATAAGCAGTTACATTGGCTCCTTCATCCTATATTGCCGCAGCCTGAGAATACCAGTATAACACACAGATGCCGCAAAACTTTATTAAAAGCTGTGTTGCAGAACTAGCAAGAATAAAACCAAAGCCAACAAGGCAATCAACAAGGAGGTGCAGCTTTCCTGGGACAGGGTAAGGGGGGAGTTGGCTAGTGAGTGCCATGGGCTTGGTAATAAGGCAAGAGATTTTCCCTCGCTTGGCTGGTGAGAGGGAGTGAAGCTTAATCAAAATGTATAATCTGGCTTTCCCCCCCAAAAAAAACTTTATAAACAAAGTCCTCAGAAATATTTCTCAATACTAGCAGCTGAACTGACTTCCATAATGAAGTCTGAGTTTTGCAAGAAAATAACACATTACTATGCAGAATCAGGGTATTTGTGTACTATTATTCTTGGTGGAAAAAAATGCTGTGATTCTGAGGCTGTTAAATGGCATGCAGGTTGAGAGCTGCTCGTTGTGATCCCTTCCTGTGGAAAATGCAATAAATAAATTAACGTTTCTGACCATACTATACCAGCCCATGTTTCTGCTGTTCACTTTCTCACTGCTGCTCTCAACACCTGTGGCACTTGGGACACATCCATCCCAGGTGCTCTTATTCTCCATCATTTACAACTTTTCAATTCTCACGGACTCAGAGAAAAAAAATCTCACTTGCACTATGGCTGCCTTGCACCACTGAGAGCATCCCACAGAGCACACTGTATTCACAAAAGTGTTAAGACTCTTAGGGATGCTTGATGCTTCCAAGAGAGACAACCCTCACTGGGTACAGCTCTTCCCCACTTACACAATCCAGCTAAAACAAATACAGCCAGAGTATTGACATTGGCTGAAAATCATGTTGGCTGAGGAGAAACAGGTCTAATAAATTATTTTAAATTATTCCATAGGTCAAACTTAAAATCATATATAGTTTTATCAAAATAGAGCCAGAATACTTAAACAGAATATTTAAGCAGGTTAGAAATGCAATTTTACCCCTCCCCTCCATTCTACTTTTAAATACTAGATAAGGATGTTTACACTCCAATCTTGAGGCTACTGTTGCCTGTAGGAAAGCTGTGATCGCACTGCAGCAGAGTGATGTGCTGAAGGAGAGTCGACACATTCACTCCGGCATGTTCAGACCTGCCTGTGCTGCCCTCAGCTCCTTTGCAGTCAAGAGAGAGAAGAAATCCTCCTAGGATATGATTCATCTCACCTCATACCGGCTAGAAAGGGAGCTTGCAGTGATTAGCTCATATTTTTAACTTTTAGACATATAATGAATTTCACACACTGTTTACTGTTAAAGTATTCCCTTTGATTTTTTTTAAAAAATATGTACTCATGTCAGGGCTTCAATGTATCATGTCCACTCCTGCATGAATGGCACACAAAGTGTTTCCTCCTCACTCATGCTGGGATGTCAGAGGTTCCAAAAAGAAATCTTTCCTCACAAAAGTAGTATTTGCTACTACTCGTAGGAACAGAACAAACCCTAATATAGCTATTCTCACTACATGTAATAGTGATTAATTCCTAAATACCACATACATCAGAAAGCATCCACTGAGGCTAAAAATAGTACAACACAACAGCTTTACACAGAAAAGGCTATCAATTTGAGAGGGCTTAATTTCTCAAAACAGTTAACCACACAGTTTTGTTAAGAATCATAGTACACATATTATTAAAATATTCTGAGTCTCACCAGAATAAATGCATGTTATGTGTAGTACATGACAGTCTCATCAGATTCTGTGAAAAACAGGATGCTTGATGAAGCAATTAAGCTCCTTTGTAGCCACTTTTATAAAAGCTTAATACCAAAGGGCCAGTTGTTTGGGTTTTTTTAATTGGGAACTTAATCTCTAAACTATATCAAATACAAAAGTGAGACATATGCCCTGTTTCCGTGAAAAATAAAACGATACGCAAGCTTCTAAAATGGAAGCTTATAATGATAAAAGAACATTAATAACTGTTCCACACTAAAAGCAAATTCAAAATTACGTACCTCAAGCTTTGTTCTCTGGATTCCTGCATCTTGGCTTTTTTCACCTGCAAAGACAAAAATGTTCAGAGACACAACTAACGACAGCCGTCCTTGACAGAATCCATGCACGCAGACCTCCATTAGCAGATCACCACTGGTTACTATAGAGTTGGAGTTAGTGTTTAAGCACAGAAAGCCTTGCATTGAACTCCAGAGCTAACCATGTAACCATGGGTTCGTCATCTCAAAACAAGCTTTTTCCTAATTAGAAAACAAGTGCTAAAGTGGAACGTGTTAGCAAAATTGCCATGTTATTTAAGTAAGTAACAGATGATGGGATATACAGCTACACAAGTCTGATAAGGACAATTTTATGGAAATTGAATAAAACAACCATCAATTTTAAGAAAATTTTACTCTGCATAGATTCAGCACACTTGCCATAAACACGGGTACTTCGCTTTTTTCTCCTATCTTTAAATATTATATAAAGATAGGAATTTGAATATATTTTCTGCAAGAAATTAGGAGTTCTGATTTTCATTTCTGAGTAGAAACAATGTAGCATTTATTCTGGTTTTGTAGGTGTCAGCTGGACCCAGTTCCTGTACAGGGTCTTACACAACAGAAAGCACTGCCTGGAACCCAAATTCAGATTTCTGCATGCAGGCTATAAATACTACTTTGAAATGCTGGGCAGGATGACAGGGTTAGTTTCTATAGCCTGTAGTCTTTTGAGTGAGATGTTCCTGTCATATATACTGGTTTTTCTTCCCCCCACCATCTCCCTCTAGAAAGTTTTACAGCCTTCCACATTCCTGGAACATGTTTAGATGCCAAACTTGCAGCTTCCGTGCAAGCTGCACTCAAAGTTCATCCCAGCCCCCGCAGGGCACTTGTTTTCTGTGACTGGGGTCTGGGAAGGTCCGTGCTGGGTATCATGCTGCAGGGATTACAGACCCCAACCCGGCTACAGTAGTCAAAGAGAGACTGCTGCCACATAGGAAAACCCCTAGCATAAACGCTTCACCATGTTATTTAAGATTTTCTCTCTGGAGTGAGTATAAATGAAACACCAGGAAAATGCAATTTGAGCATGAGAGGTCAAAATGTGCTCAAAACTTTTTTAAAAAATAAATTAATAAAACACAGGTGAATTCCTGATGGGTAGGGAGAGATGGGAGGCAGAGGTACAAAAGAAAAGGACAAAGGCTCAAAGCAGCAAGGGGAGAGGAGTAAGCAAACAGTAAGGATGGAAAGGAGAAAGCTGAAAGGATCGTCTCTCCAGGAGGAAGTTACCAGTATTTTGGAGGTCAGTCTGCTTTCACCTCTCTACTAGTCTTGCCAGCAGCTATTCCTTCCAGCAATTCACAGCAGAACACTACAAACTTCATTAGCACTCATCACACACACAAAAAAGGCAAAAGCAATGACAAAAGACTATGGCAGTGCAATGGCTTAGATATCACACAGCCTCAAATCTGGCATTCATCACTTCAACCTGAGCAGAAAGCTGGTAACACTGGCATTGACATTAACTCCTGTTGTGGTTCTTCAGACCCACAGCATCACAGACTTCTCCAGAGCCCTTCTCCTGCCTGGCTGGAATACACACTACTTCTGGTCCCCATTGCAACAAGGTCCAGGGCCTAAAGGAAACACATCAGTCTTCCCTACCAAAAGACAATGTTAACTACAGGGAAAGCAGACTAGTGTTCCCCCAGCTCCCTCAGGCACTGAGTTATCAGAGCATGGCTGCTGCCCATCCATAGTACCCTTCAACTCCTTTTGGCATCCTTCCATCTCGCAGCAGGTGCTCCAGCTCTCCCCCATGACACTGCCACCCGCTCCTGAGCGGGGACCTCAGCCATCAACACTGCACCAGACAGCTCTTGGTGCCAAACTACCCACAAGGCTCTTAAGGAAAAGAGATGGAAAAAAATGAATTGCATCAGAAGAAGTAGCAGCAAACTGCTTCAGATCAAAATTATATTGAGGATAAAAATAAAAACTTAGAGTTGGCAGCTCGAATTTTAGATTTCACAGGAGGAAAGCTTACAGTCAGGTACTTGATAAGATCTGGCTTCTTCAATTCAACAGGTTTTGTTTTTTTTAATATGGAAGGTGGACAGAGAAATCAGCTCACTTACAAAAAAAAGCCAAACAACAACCCTTCCCCCCAAAAAAAAAGCAGCGAGGTTTCACAAGAAAACATCAGTTTTATTGACGTTTTCATCATAGCCAGAATGGAACAGCTGTTCCTAAAACACCTCTCGATAGGACTTGAGCACATAGCACCGCTCTGCTGCTCTGCTGACCTTGGTCCCTCGACTGGAACTTCTGTCTTGATGAGTATCTACACCGCAAGGCCATCATGCCTTGTCCTCCTCTGATGGGACATCTTCCCCCTCTGCCAGAAACATGCCCTTGGTGTTGTACAGAGAACAATATTTTAAATCGGTTTTCCTTGAAGTCAATAGTTAATTTCATTTTTCAAAACAATAAATATCTGGAGAGGGTTTCATACTCTCTTTTAAGGCCTCTAGAACACGGGATATACAGTGTGAGTACCTAGCCTAAGTCAAGCAAAACAGCAATTTTGAATTTCAGTCTATCACATCCCTGCCTCAACTGGCTAGTCCACATCTCTGCAGGCTTTTAAAAGAAATTCTCCCTAATGTCTTAATGCTAAGCAATAACATTTACAAAATCTTAAAACTTCAGTGGGATGCAAACCCCATTTTCTACCCATCACTAATCCGTGCAATTCACACTACAAATTTAAGCAGGAGGGAACAGTTTAAAACATAGTCTTTCATGGGCTTGGAGAGCATCTTCTGTCTCTCCTGCCCCATGTCATAAAACATATTTAATGCAGACACAGCACCTAGTAACAGTAACTTCGGGATGGTGTTCGGGGCACAAGGAGAGAGCGCTGCTATACTCCCAGCTGAGCCCTGCACCACCACACTCCAACACTAAACCCTACCTGGGGCACCTACTCATCCTGCCAGAGCCTTACAAAAGGCTGCTCAAACCTCTTCAAACAACCTCCTTGCAACACCCGCTCCCCTCTGAAAACCTCTGAAGAGATGCTGAGGGTTTTTTTTGTCCTCTCTCAAGTGACAGGATTACAGCCAGAAGATGTTTCATGCAGGAGAGGTGAATTCACCTTTTTAAAAAATAAGACAAAAAGAAAAGGAAAAAAAAGAAAAAGAAGGAAAATAAATGAGAACAAGGAAAAATATGTAGTTTACCTCACTGATTCATGTTTCAGCTTTAGCAGCTTTAGACACAATCTCACTAAGCTGTTCTGCTGCACTACAATGACTGACGTGTCTCCTAAGGCTCTTTGCTCCTTCCTCCGTCTTTTTATTTCACTGTTAAGTTTTGGGTTTATGTTGATTTAAAAAAAAAGGGGGGGGGGGGGGTGCGGGGAAGTGACACAGTCTATCTGATCCTTGCTTTCAAATCACAAATTTTTATAACCAAAAATCCAAATTATTCATTGTGCTGGAAAACTGTTTCTGCCCCAGATCTACCAGTGTTGGAGTTCAGTTATATTTACAGAGTCAGAATCAAAGCAGAAAAAAGGTTTTCCTCCTGACATCAAGATAACAGTTGCTCTACGACTGAATCCAACTCTCAAGCTAATACTCACGGACTAATTTCCAAGCCCCAGCAGAACCAGGGAAACCCCCACACTCACAGCTGGCCAACAAGCAAGGTGATGACTTGGAGTGAATGCTGCCAAAGCCATTTAAGCCTGGGGCAACACCATTGTGAACGGAGGACTGCACACAAGCCAGGAATGCAGCATTTTATTGCAAACTCTTTGCCAATTTCAATTCAGAAGAATCTTCAGCCCAAACACATGACCATTGTTTTTTCTCCACCTTTTTGGCAGCGTTGAGTCTTTCTGGAGCCCTTTCCATCACCGTGCTCTCCCTATCACTGCCGTTGCTGTCTCATACAAGAAGCCATTCCAAACAGAGAGCAACCCAGTGGATGCCCGCAATGAGTCAAACACAGGTTCACCATCCGTTATAAAAAAGCAGGGTTTTGTCACTCGCTAGCATTAAGGATTAAATAAATTATTGTAAAAATCAACTACATGCATCCAAGATGCATTCAACAAGTGAGAGATTACTATAAAGGATTACTTCTAAAAACTAATCCAGATTAGTAATTTACCATAAATTAATGATTTTTTTTGTCATGAGAAGGTCAGGGGGGTCACTTTTGATCATTTTCCCCCAAACTTTCCTGTGCTCTCTTATTTCCTATGTCTGTTTATGTTTTCTAGCACCACAGTGTGCACAGAAACTTTTCCATTCTAATTCAGACTTGAAAAGGGAAGAAACATACAAAAACCAGGGACAAACAACATGCCTGTTTAAGGTGCAAGGCGGCAGTATGTGGTGTAAGTGAGAAGTCTAACATTCATTTAGAAAAGACACACTGTATATGTTTGGACCAATTATTATTATCAGTCCACACCAACACAAGAAAATGACCCAATTATTTTTTTTTTTTTTTAAGTAAAATACATTGAACTCAAAGCCTGATGACTTCTCTACGGGCTCCTTTCTGGATTCAGTTATCAACAGTTTGCCATAAACACTGCTTTCTGAAGTAACATACTAATCTTGTTCCCATGACTAAGAACAGCAAAATTATTTGGGAAAGAAAGTAAGTTTGTACAATATCAATGTTGGGCTACTAGGCAGACAGGATTTTGCAAAGCTGACTTCAGTTTTCTTTTTTTTTTTTTTTTTTAATTAGGAAAATTCACTTGTTTCAGGAATGGTCTCACCACAAAACCCAGAAAGACTGGGGTTTTTTTACTTCCTCCTGCAAGAATGTGCCACTATACCACATCACTTACTAGCTGCAATCAATATAGTCTCATTTTCTGTCTCAGAATGACTGACTGGCATAAGGTACTCAGACAAAATTAGCAGCAGAAAATCACAGCCGAATCTGCTTACAGAGGATGCTTTCATGTACAGAAAATGAGCTGTACCCTCTCATGCCCTGAAGAATAAAATTTCATAAAGACAGTTTTCCTTATATAACGATGTAATTAGAGAATTTTTTAATATACACATTTAATTAATTTTTAAATCCTACACAATATCTGAAGTTCAAATTATACATTTTTGCTGATTAGTTTCACGTTCTGTGCATATTGACTCAGGCACATAATTTGCATATTGTGTCAAGTAATACTTTGAACAATTGTAAATTTACATTTCCATTCCCTTCAACTTTGTTCCCAAGTCATAAAACTGCATAAATGACATTACAATGTATTTTCTAATTAGTTAACTGAAGAACATGAAAATTTCACATTAAAAAAGCATCAAAATCTTTTCAATGGGAACATTACCAAATTGCCCTCAGCCTATTATTCTATTTTTGTGAGCATTTCAAAAGGTCTCCAAAATTAAAATAAGCTTCACTCTCAAAGTAACTTGGCAATTTCTTGTTGAGTTTGCATCAGGTTAAATTTGGGAATATAAAATTAATACAAACTTTTTTGCTTAATCCCTACGCTATTATGTTTTAGATATACAATTTTAACTTCGTATCATACTGTATTAATTATCACTCCACCCAAAACTTCTGTGATGTGATATCATCGGTTACTGATAATAGAGACAGTATGGCAAATATCTAAGATGTTTGGACAGCAATTTTTTACCTAAGACACACTTCCCTAGTTGAACACACTGTTAAATAAAGAAGTGAAAAAAAAACGCTTTCCACCTGTGGAGATGATGGATCATGGGACCTTTCCAGTCTTAAGCACAAGAAGAACTGAAGACTATATACACTGTAATAACCAGCATGCTGATTCTGTCATTAAAATAGTGAATTTTAATTTCTCTGGAACAGGCTTGAAATGGTCTGGTTTTCTGAGCATAACAAGTAATTATTAGGCATAATTTTACATAGGAACATTATAGAGTTTAAGCATACATAATTATTCCTTTTATTACTATTGCCTGTATGATTATAGTAAATTAAATGTAAAACACATTTTACTAACAGCAAAATGTTTTTTCACCTCTAGATAAATATACTAAGTATAAGCCTTATTTTCCATTATTAATTAAAATAACTGTATACTGAATTTGTGAGATCACCTATTTGGTTTATATATTCATTTTAAGCCTTTTTAAATGTACTTACTGGTTGTTCGGGTAAGTCTTGTGGCTCTTCCATGGGTATTACTCTTTTAATGCTTAAATGAGTCAAATCGTGTGTTCCTCAGCAGTCTTCAAAGCCTGTCAAAAAAAGGTGTTCATAGCTTTATGTACTTTTTGGTGGGCTTATCATTTAGGCTATCAGAGAATATTAATTGTTATATATTCCACCCACAAGCTTTCTAAACTCGTGTTGCCATCTCCCAAGTAAAAGACGAAATTCATATATGGAAAGATTTCATAAACAAGGGATTTAGCTTTAAGCTTCAAGATACAGACAGACTTTTTTATGCACGTGGCACATTTCTACATCATTTACTTGTACCATACTGACTACAGAAGCTAGTGTATCAATCAGACATGTGCACCATGATTTTAAAGACACTTTAAATGATCAAGTCTGGTCTACTAGGTCAGTAAACAGCGTGATTCAATCTAACCTGTTTTAATTTAGAACATTTATATAACAAACAAAAAAAAAATCAGGACAAGAGATACACCTAAATGTATCTACATACAGTACTGTTTATTGCCAAATTCACAAAGCAAGTTTATTATTTCAATTGCACCCTTCAAAAAGAGAAGTTTGACGAAAATTTATAAAATATTTTTTCTTTTGGAAGCTAAGTAACCCAGTAGCATTTAGCGCAGAGACCTTGGATACTATACCAAAGAGCTGCTATCCCCCAGGGTTTTAAAACCATAAAAAGCAAATTTTGGAGATTACCTTCACAACCTGATTAATTTTTGCAATTTGCTGGGCAAAAGATAAGGCACATGGCCTCCACAGCATCCCCCTCTGCCCGACCAATGTTCAGGAACAGCCTGACCTACGTGTTCGATTGCTCTTCTTTCACCTGCTCATCTCAGAGCCAGTTGATCAAAAACAAGCCCCAACCTCTTCAGAGAAGCCCCATCCCAACTACACCAAAAGCTAGTAGGGGCTTCCTCTCCCGCCCCAGCAGAGCTGTCTCTCCGTACGCACACGTGTGCAGTGTTGCACAGAGCAGAACCCAAGTGGAGCGCAGAAATTTGAAGAAATGCTGAAAAACACTTAGAGGTCTGGAAAAAAATAAACACAGCAACTGTCTGTGCTGAGGTACAACCTACTCCTGCCTCCACGGCCATGAAAGTTTTGCTGTAAATCTCAGTGGAAACGCGAAAGGCCATTTACGCGGCTGTGTTTTCTCTATACCTTTCTGTCTTCCCACCCTGTCTGGAGTGTTCTGGCACCTCCACATCAGGAAATTGTCCCCATGCAAAGGGACTAAACAAGTTAACAGAAACAACTTTCCAGTGTCCTGAAAACAACTGCTCCTTCCCCCCGCCGGCCCCTGCCAGACCTACTTAAACTCCCAGCACGTGCAGCCAGCCTGTGGCGCAGCACCACGTGCCGAGCATGGGGATGCTTGGCAGCCTGGAATAATTTCATATTAACCATGAAAACACAGAAGATTTCTTCTCCCTCATTTGAGGGCAGGTAAAGGTCTTGCATACCAGGGTATCGTATTTGCCAGGGTAAAATTTCACTGAGGGTTTGAGTATTTTCCAAGGCTGCCTCCCCTAGTCAAAGCTACTTACCTTTATTGCCTTAACTGCAAATCAACTGAATTTACAATAAGGCTCTGCAGTAACTCAGTGTCTTTTGAAATGACCCTATTCACACCACACGCAATAAACTATACAATGTAAAGTACTACTGTCACCATTCCAGTTTTTCCTCCATCGGTTTTAATCTGTTTTATTTTAAATATAAAAGCTTATTTCATTTTTAAATTTTGTAGAACAGAGAAAAGTCAAGACTTAAGAGAAACTGCGGCATTCAAAGATTAACAATAAGAGTGTAGAATACAATAGCGAACAGCAAGAATATTTGGTCCCATCCTGTCCCTTGTCCTTCTTTTTTGTTATCTGAAACACTTCCATTGTGTAATTTCTTAGAAAATTCCCAAACTAAACTCTTCAGTATGGAAAAAGATTTCAAATGACACTTTGATCCATACAGCAGTAACTTCCCATTCCGTGCTTTGTTTAAAGGCTGTGAACAGTTCTTTAATTTTGTTTTTGAGATGGATCTAAATATTTAGAAAGACAAAAAGATTTCCTGAGTCACATCAGAATATGTTATTACACTTGTGAACAAAATTGTCTTCCTGGAAGCAAATGAATGCAGCAAAGCAGACGAGCAATAACCACTCGTATAGATGGCAACTGAAAACGTGACCACTGGTGGTTTCACACTTTCTTCTAGAGAATACTCTGTACCTCCAGAAATAGCAGCATGGGGAGAAGACATCTCACAAAGACCTAGTGCTCTTAGCTGTTGTGACACAAAAGCGGGCAGAACAACTTGAAGAAGCAGCACGCATTTGGAGATGAAAGGGATGTACTTAACTGGTACACTTGACTAGCTAGGAGTGACGGGGTCTCCCTCCAGCAAAGCCCTCCTCCACCACCACCAGTTTAAACTGATACTGAAGGAAGAGCTCCTGCCCCTCCTTACCTCCAGCAACCCACTCTTGCTCGCCTGACACCCCTTCCATTGTGGCCACCAAAGTGGTTATGCGGCTGACCAGCCTGGATCTGGGATCTGACCTTCTAAGAAAAAAGAAAGAAAGAGGAAAAAAAGAGGCACCCAAGCACAAGCTGTCTGCTTAGCTGCTGTAAGTGGGACGAGCTCTAGTCTCAGGCAGTCCGGTGCCCGGGGAGCCGGCAGGACGGGGAACAGGCAGCACACGCAGGCGGGGCAGCAAGATGCCCTCTTTTCAGCAATAGCCATAGTAAATGAAATCATAATTTTACCATCTTATTTATGTTTTACTTTGGCAAAACAGAGGACATAAGTCACAGGGATACACATATGGCTTCGCAGCCTTTCAACCTGTATCACTGTCCACCCAATCACCCCGTTCTCCTGGAGAGCCACCACACAGCTTCTCATGGCCGGGCACGGAAAGCACTTGGAGCCCAAGCAAGGCCAGAGGCCCTCCCTGCCATCCCCTCTGGAGCGCAGAGCCGGGGAAGGGAGCTGCCTGCCTCTCTCCACCTGCAGGGAGAGGCTGAGCGAAGCTGCTGACGGCTTCAGCGCCAGGATCCGGGGAGCAGCTGCTCCGGCCGCACACATTTCCCTAACAACACCCTCCGAGACGGCTCATCCCGCCACTGCCCCTCCACCGGCTCGGGCCCAGGACAGGCATACCCCAGGGCAGCGCGCCCGCCCCGAGCACCTCCTTGCCCGGGAGGGGAGGTACACATCAGCACACCGGCCGGGGCTCGGGTTTCCAAAAAACAAACCCCGCACCTTGCACCTGCTCAGCGCGAGCCACCTCAGCGTACTGACTTACTTAGCAAGCAGCTTGCCATGAACAAAGGTGATTTTTGAAAACTGAAGATAAACAGCACAGATTTTTTTTTTTTTGGGTGACATCTCAAATCTCAAAATGAGATTTTTAACTTGTATAAAATTCAAGGCAACTGTGCCTCAGATAAGCTTATCACACAGTTTCTATTACAAACATTTTAAAACCATAAGATACCGCAACAGACAAGATATCAAAGGAGATCTTCGATATCTTCAGTTCCATAGAGTGCGCAAATTGCTGCAGTTGCACCCAGGACAGGGGCTGCCAGTGCAACAGCTGTCAGTCCTGCTCCCCACCCCACGCAAAGCCACAGCTTCCCAACAGGCACTGATGCTCACTAACCTCAGAAAAGGAGAAATTGGTGATTAACAGCTTTGGATGCAGCTGGGGTTTGGTCACATTTTCCATCTATATGTCTTTTTTTCTTTTTGTTTTGTTTTGGTTTTGTTTGGGGTTTTTTTTTGAGAGTGAGGTCTGAATCGTAGATTCTGCTGGTGAGAATATTTGTGTGGGCCACTGCTTCTGAATGAGTACAAAATCTATCTGAGTGTGCAACAAGCCACTAAATGAGTTGCAACAATGAAAGACACATTCAGAAAAAATGAGTCAACTGTTACACTTCTGAAAACCAGCAAAATAGTACTTTTTCCCCTTATGGGGTGGTTTTCATTCTTTACCCGATGAAAATTATTTTGTAGTATCTGAATGAAACACCATTTTTTATTTAATCTAGATTGTTTTGAATACCCATCCTTGTTTAATTCCAACTTGCGCAGAACACCATCAATGTAAAATATCAAGGACAGGTGTTTTGCACGTCGCTTTATTTTGCTTGCTCACTTTGTGGAGATGCAGGGACATCTTCCACCACACTAGGTTGCTCCAAGCCCCGTCCAACCTGGCCTTGAACCCCTCCAGGGATGGGGCAGCCACAGCTTCTCGGGGCAACCTGCCCCAGGGGCTCACCACCCACACAGCCAAGAATTTCTTCCTAATATCTCATCTCAATCTCCCCTCTTCCAGTTTAAAACCATTCCCCCTTATCCCATCGCTCCACTCCCTGATCAAGAGTCCCTCCCCAGCTCTCCTGGAGCCCCTTTAGGCACTGGAAGGGGCTCGAAGGTCTCCCCACAGCCTTCTCTTCTCCAGGCTGAACCCCCCCAACTCTCCCAGCCTGTCCTCCCAGCAGAGGGGCTCCAGCCCTCCCAGCATCTCCGGGGCCTCCTCTGGCCCCACTCCAACAGCTCCGTGTCCTTCTGCTGTTGGGAACCCCCGAGCTGGAGGCAGCACTGCAGGGGGGTCTCCCCAGAGCAGAGCGCAGCAGAGGGGCACAATCCCCTCCCTCGCCCTGCTGGCCATGCTGCTGGGGATGCAGCCTGGGATGCCAGGGGCTTTCTGGGCCGCCAGTGGACATTGCTGGTTCATGTTGAGCTTCTCATCCACCGATGCCCCCAAGTCCTTCCCCTCAGGGCTGCTTTCCATCCATCCTCTGCCCATCCTAGATTTGTGCTTAGGATTGCCCTGACCCACGTGCACTTGCTTCCCCATGGAACGTCCTTGTTCCACAGGGAAGTTTCTTTACAATTTTATCCTTCCTCATATCTCAGCATTCCCATATCCAACTGTGATAATATTCCATCAGCCAAGCTGCTGAAATATTTCCAACTTGGTATTCAACATAGCCAAGCTAGCATTCTGCCAACACTGAGCAAGCAAACCCAGTCCGCTGCCTGCTCCTGCAGGATCTCTCATGAGGACTTGGCAAAAACAGGCATTCTCAAAAGTTTTGAAGAATTTCACATTTTGTTTTTCAACAGCTTGATTAAAGATCACAGGAAATGACAGCATCAGCCTGGTTACTAGTTTGGTCTGTGTAATAAAACAGCCCCTTAATGAACTGTCAGGAATTGAACAATTTTGTGTACTAAGCTTAATTTTTCTTTCCTTCAGGCAAAAAGAGATAATGAAAATTCTTCATGAAGCTGCACCATCACAATGATGCAAACAAAATGAGTAAATAGATGCATGGGTGTGTAAAATGTTCTATCTGGTGAGTCTGAACACAAACTCAAAAAACTTTAAAGATACTTTAAAGAAAAGGCAATCACAATATTTGATATGCTAATGCAACTCCAGTGCCATGAAAAGAAAGGTACAGAAGAGCAGAAGAGGAGGGGCCCCTCTATCTTTTGTCCTCCACTGAAGAATGAAATACTTAATACAAATCATTTGCTTTCACAAGTAGACCTGCAAGTAACACAATGAATGATCTCTTTCCCATGGCACTCACAAGTCAATTTATAAATATCGTATTAAGGCTGCACATAAGTATCTGACAGTCACCCCATGACTGCCAAGCAGATTGAGAATAGGTGCATTACTCCGGTGTTTGTAAATACAAATGGGGTAAGAAGGAAAAGGAACTTGGGTTTCTAACTTCAAATTGTGATACCCCCAAATCCTTCTTTTTAACATTATCAACAATCAGCTCCTCAGACAACAGTCTTGGTCTCCATAACAATTCTTAAAAATTCCCTCTAAAATCCATGCTCAAGGCACCGTATCTCAAGCTTTGTTTTGTTAAATCGCCCACTTTTGTAAGTACAGTTCTTTACTATATTCCTTTTTCAGCAGCAGAGAGCAGCTGTTTAAAAAAAAAAAACACAACAAAACAACAAACAAAATAGAGTTAAAGAATGAAAGCTGTGCTACACACCACTCTGCTGATTTTGTATCTTTAACAAATCCAGCGGATCTTATGGCAAAGATTTATACTCTGCTATTCTTCGCTTTTTCTCACTCTCCATGCACACACCCACACACCCAGATATACACATGGATATTTGCAAAATACTGTGAAGAATACCAAAGACTAAACCTTTGCCGCGAGATCCACTGGATTGTTTACC
>NW_009650249.1:459067-472794 GCF_000708025.1 Charadrius vociferus | reverse complement strand
CTTCAGCCATGCTCTCTTCCCTTCTTTGTTAACCGGGAAAGACGGAGAATAAAACACTGTAAAAGTTACGGGGAAGGCAGATTGTATGCCCTATTTTTGAAGGTATGAGTGGCCATGACAAGCCTGTAAACACAGTCCCGTAGGACTGAAAAATCACAGTTTGATTAAAATTTAATGATCTTAAAATGGAAAAAAAAAAAAGTGCAGCATTTATAAATTGAGAAAATTATGGAAATTAAATGTGGTAATACAAATATAGTTTTACCCGAAGCAATGCCTATTTCATTAATAGGCATTTTCACGTTAGTTTTAAATCCTTGAAAGGTTATCAACGTTAAGGCTGTCTGCAGTTCACTTTGCTTGAACAACGACAGACGCAGCTTGGTTTCCCAGTTCTTATGCAATTCTGTTAAATTTTATTTTGAAACACAGCAGGGAAATTTTTAATGGGGAAAAGAACTATTTTCTCAAAAGAAAAATTTGGAAAAAACAACTTCATCGTCAAGAAAAACAACTCCAACTGAGCCCAGAAACGAGTCGGCAATTTCTTCTAGCTAGATCTAACATGCATTGCTCACATGGCACAAGAACACAAAACTGCTATTAACCTTTTAGTTATAAAATAAAGCACAGTAATTTATATAAATATAAGAAAAGTAGAAAAGTCGATTATCTCCTCTGTTCATGAGGACTGAGACTTACCGGATTTTTCCCCGAAGACCACAAATGATAAGATAGCCAGTATCTTGAGGCTCGCATAGATTTTTGTGGTTTAGGTAACCAATAAACGGGTGGCAAATATCTAGAGCTGCAGCTCCGAAGGAAAAAAAAAAAAGTTGTTTGTCTTAAAAAACAAACTTTCAAACAGCAGAGCACACTGCCTTTAATTTCGAGAAGCCACTTCAGACCTGGTCAAATAGATTAGGAAATTTCCTTAACAGAAGACTGCAATTTTTAATCCTCTGTCAGTCAGACAGCAAGTCTGCATCATGTTAACCACAAAAAAGGAATTATTTACATTACGCAGCTCTACACTTTGTTTTCAATAAAAGATTTCACTAATACATATCAAAAAGTCATATAGCTACCGTCACGGGCTACCTGGAAATTAATCTATAGTTCTATTAGAAACAAACTGTTTCAGTACTCAACTTGCACCATTTTCACAATTTTACTTTCACGATTTTATTAAAAACATTATGATTATGGTGAATTTACTTATTTCTTTTGTTACTTTGCATTACAGGCAGCCATGGTATTTATCACGGTGCAATCAGTTCTGAGAACATCTGTAGCTATTTGTGTCTTAGCAACAACAGTTGCTAGAGTAACCTGCTCAAAAAAATTAAAGAATAAAGTACTGGATATTTGAGAGTTTTTACTGAGGAAAAAAACAGTTTAAATTATGGTGTTCAACACTCAGCTGCTCAGTAAGAGCCACTGCTTTTAATTAAGCATATTTATTACACCATTTGCTTCACACAGCATCAGTCCTGCTCGCAGAGGCAGGTGAGAGGACAGAAACACCCCACTGGGTCAGACAAACGGTCCGTCTCGCCCAGCCCAGCGCGCCGGCTCCACCAGCACCACCAGCAGACGCCAGCAGCAGGGACTGCAGGAGCCTGGCCCCTCTCCACCACCCTGCACACCCCTCCGTCGGCCGCAAGTGTGGGACCGCAGCGGGGACATCCCTGCCTCATCCTCCAGCAGCCATTCATGGACCTGTTTCCCACAAATTTGCCCAGTCCCTCTCTGAACTGGCTGCGGTCAGCAGCTCCCACAGCCGCCGGGGCGGCTCACCACCTGCCGCACAAACAATTTCTCGGCAGTTTTACCACATTGAGTTTCTGAGTGCTTTCAGTCCTAGTACGACAGTGTCAGGTAGCAGCTCTGCATTCAGCACGTCCCCTGCCTTCAGGATTTTGTACACCTTGATGACATTCTCTCTCCAAATCAATCCCAGGCTTCAGGTTCTCTTCGTAAGACATCTGCTCCATCCCCTACGATCACTGCTCCCCTCTCTGCTTCCTCTTGAGACGCAGCGACCAGAACTGCATGTAGAATATGAGATGTGGCTGCAACCACAGCTTTACTACAGAGCAGTAAAACAGTCTCTCTGTTGTTTTCAACACCCTTCCTAATGACAGCCAACATCTTTGGCTTTTTGTTTGGCTGTCATTTACACTGAGTAATCATTTCAATGAACCATCACTGTCCCCAGGTTCTCCTCCTGGAGTTGTAACTGCCTGCTCTGAGTTCAGCTGTATATAGATATGTTTAGATTGCTTTTCCCTAGATGAATTACCCTTAATTTAGGGAAAGCAATCTAAAACATATTTATGCTAATTCCCTTAAGTTGTCGTAAATTCATCTACACTGAAGCTCTTCTGCCACCTTTTTGATCACTTGGCATGGCAATATTCTTCTGCATTTGGTGTGGTTTTTTGTGACTCATAATTTCAATAATATCAGTAAACTTGGAGATTTCCCATGTCATTAATTTCTCTGGACCAAAGGTGAAAATGCTGGACAAAACCAGCCTGAGTACGAACACTGCCGTCTCGTCTCCAGACTCTGAAGTGACTTTTTATGCAGTGATGTGACATGGTAAGAGTTCAAGATCCCAGAAGTGAAGATGACACGTAACAAAATGAATAGCCAGATTACAGTTTGTTCAGGAGACTGATCCGATAGGTACGGTACTATGGGAGGACCTTGAAGAAGCAATGCAGCCCAGTAGAGATGGCTGATCCTCAAGGACAGCTTCCCCCCATGAACAGTCCATCCTAACATGCAGAAAAATGAGCAGATGCAGGAGGACACCTTGGTTGGTCAGTGAACTTCTGATGAAGCTCAAAAAGGAAGCATATGGGAGGTCAAGCAAAGACCAGATACCTGCGAGGAATTCACCAGAACTGATGAAGCATGCAGAGATCAGAAGCTTGGCCCACTCAAATCTGGCAGGGGATGAAAAGGGCAACAAGAAGGGCTTCTAGGGCTCCTGTAAGCACACTGGCAGCAAAAGACCAAGAAAACCGTTGACCTGATGCAGAGCAGGGCAGGTAATCAACTGATGAAGGACACGGGAAAGGCTGTGGTATTCAATGCCTTCCTTGCTTCAGGCTTTACTGTCAAGGTCTGCTCTCAGGCCTCCCAAGTCCTTGTGCTTCGTGGCAGAGCTTGGAGGAAGAAAGTGCCACCTGTCAGGGCCCCCAGCAGATATCCCTCCTCCTGGGGGTTTGGTTACCTGGGCTCAGGGCCAAGATAGTACAGCTGGTGACCTTGGGGACAGCTTTTCAAGAAAGCTCTACTGCAGGCTTCTGCAAAGGTCACCACTCCCTGCCTCGGGAGCTGTTTTTAAGCTGCAGCTCTCACCTCTGCCATCCACCTGAGCTACAGACTTTACTTCCCAGCTTCACCTCACCGTGGATCCATCTGCCAACCCAGGCTCTTGCCCTAACCCAGCTACCTGCCATCACCCGGCTTGCCCTGCTCACTCCGTGGGTCCTGAGGGACTGTACCCTTGCTGGTGAGGCCGCTGCTGCTGCCTGCCTTGTACCACGCTTAGCATCCATTCCCTTAGGGACTAGCATGTCCCGGCTGCTCCCAGACACCAGCAACGGTACAGAAAGATGAAATTAGAGACTGCCTTAAGAAAACTGGACATACACAACTCCATAAGACCAAACAGGATGGAGAAGGAGCTGCTCTCTATCATTTCTGAAAGGTCGTATCAATCCGGGAGGTGGGAGATGACTGCAAAAGGGCAAATGTCACCTTCAATACAGGCAATAAGGGAGATACGGGCCAGTCAGACTTGCCTGTCTCCCCGCAGTGTCTCAGGGGTCTGGGGAGTAAATCCACACGGAAGATCATTCACACACAGATGAAGGATAGGAAAGCGATTGGGAATAAGAAGCATGGATCCACCAAAGGTAAATGGTGCCTGGCCAACCTGACTACCCTTTCTGATGAAATGATTTGCTTTGTGGAATAAGACAGCTGTAAATATTTTGTATGTTATTTTAGTAATGCAAAGTCCTTCAGCATCCTTGGAGCTACAGTTGGCAGGTATAAACTATGGACAGACTACATGGTAGATGAAAAACTGTCCAGACTGTCAGGTTCAAAGGACTGTGATTACAGGTCTACAATCTAACTAGTGGCAGGTAACAAAAAGTCCACCCACATCATGACCAGTGCAACAGTACAGAACACCCCTTCAAAACAAATCTGTGGATAAGTCCAAAAGCCTGAACGGTGATTCAGACAGACTGTAACATGCTGGAAGACTGGGCTGGCAGGAACCTCATGAAGTCCAAGAAGGGCAAGAGCTACGTGCTGCCCTAGGGATGGAGCAACCCCATGCAACAGGACAGGGTGTGAACAAACTGTGAGGTAACAGTTCTGCAGGAAAGAAACTGGAGATCCTGGCGGACAAGAAGTTCAACATGAGTCAGCTATGAGTCCTGGCAGCAATGCAGGTTTGTCTCAAGCTCGGCTAAAAAGATATCATGGAAAAGACACAGACAGCCTCATTTTAAGTGCCTAGAGAAAGAAGTCACAGTCACAAATTGCAACAAGAAAAATTCCAGTTTGACGCAAGGAAAAATTTCTTCTCTTTGTGAGTGGTCTGCACTGGAAGAGTGACCCACAGGGGTGGGCTGACAGACGGCTGAGTATGAACCAGCAGCATGCCCAGGTGGCCAAGAAGGCCAATGGCATCCTGGCCTGTGTCAGGAATAGTGTGGTGAGCAGGACTAGGGAAGTAATCGTTCCACTCTTCTTGGCACTGGTGAGACCCCACCTTGAGTACTGTGTTCAGTTTTGGGCCGCTCACTACAAGAAAGACATTGAGGTGCCGGAGTGTGTCCAGAGAAGGGCAGCGAAGCTGGTGAGGGGTCTGGAGCACACGTCTGATGGGGAGCAGCTGAGGGACCTGGGGGTGTTCAGCCTGTAGAAAAGACAGCTGAGGGGAGACCTTCTCACTCCCTACAGGTCCCTGAAAGGAGGTTGTAGCAAGTGGGGGTCAGTTTCTTCTCCCAACTAACGAGTGACCAGACAAGAGGAAATGGCCTCAAGTTGCACCAGGGGAGGTTTAGGATGGATATTAGGAAAAAGTTCTTCACAGAAAGGGTTGTTAAGCATTGGAACAGGCTGCCCAGGGAAATGCTAGATTCGCCATCCCTGGAGGTATTTAAAAGACAGGCAGACGTGGTGCTGAGGGACATGGTTTATTGATGTATTTGGCAGTGTTAGGTTGATGATTGGACTTGATGATCTTCAAGGTCCCTTCCAACCTAGTCAATTCTACGATTTTCAAAACCCCCGTGGACAAGACCCTGAACAACCTACCTCCTGTGAGCAGGAAACTGAAGGAGGCCACCTCATGAGGCCCCCTGCAGTTCAAATCCATGCTTTCACAAGCTTTCCATTGATAGAGAACCTCTCCTCTAAGCCTGGGGAAACTTCACTCCTTTAATACATCTTTGTCAAATGTTCTCTGAAAAGTTGATGACACCCATTGCTTCATCTACCCATGCACTTGCAGAACTCTAGTACACTAACAAGGAGGAATTTCCCTTTACAGAAGCTGTGCTGACTCTTTTCCAATGGACTGTACTTTCCAGTAAGCAGTGATTTTGTCCTTTACAACCATCATTGCTGCTGGAAATCAGTCACCTGTATGGTATTCCCAGGATGTCGTCTAGAGCCCATCTTTAGCAGTAACAGTGACAACAAGGAATTTACTGAGCTTCACTCATCGCTTACCATCCCCAGGCGCCCATTCCACCACCCTTGGTCACCAACCAGTCCCACACAATCACTACCTGGATTCCTGTTCTTGATGGATTTGGAGAATGTATTACTCCTGGTTTGAGCCTCCTGTGCAAGGTGCTCTTCAACTTCCTTTTCACCCTTTTAAATTCTCCTTTTACATTTCATCTGCCATGCCACAGATTTTCCTCTTCTCACTTGGCATGCTTTCCATTAAATGCTCATCTTTTCCCCATGATAGCTTTTTAGCTTTCCCATTGAGCCATGCCGGGATTTTTTTGGGGAGGACCATTCTGTTTGCTTTCAAATAGTATATCTTGGCTTCTGACACAGTATTTTTTAAATAGCCTCCAAGCTCCCTGTAGGCTGCTTACTTTTTGAGCAGATCATTTTATGGTTTGGGGGGATTTTTATACCACTTGATTAATTTTTATATATTTTAATTTCTTGAAATTGAATATCCATGTGCTGGATTTATTTTGTCTGCTGTCCCCTTCTACTCAGTTACATTTAATTGTACCGTGGTTGCTATAAGCCATCCCACTACTAGCTTAAAGTAGGTCCTATGCACCACAACACTCCAAAAAGCAGTTTAAACTCCTTGTCAGTTTAAACTTGGGTTTTGTAGGAAGCAATCATTTATTGCGTTACAAGAGTATTCTCTCCACTTCGCCTCCTGAGGCACAGAACTGGTCTCTGTCCAGTAGTTGAAATCTCCCACTATAACTCTCCCAAACTTGCAGCTTCTCTGATCTTACCGACTAGCTCCTGACCACTATCAGTGCCCTGATGCAGGGGTTGCCAGTATAATCCTAGTAGTATATCTAAGGTCTAGGATTTCCACCTGTACAGACCCAACAGTGCTTCTCTTTTGCTGTATTTGTAGTGCTGTTACCCTTTATAAAAATCCTTCATGCACAGTGCCCATCCCTCACTATATACCCTACCCCACCATTTCTGTACCACATCCCAGGGAAAGTCTCCTTCCACCGTACCTCAGATGCACTTGTTACAGCACAGATAGCATAACTGGGGGGTTAGTTTCCCATAATCACCATCAAAACAACATCTCTAATCACATTTGAAATAATTGATATGATTACAGTATCTACAATTAGTTAATACTATTGTGTCACGAATCACCGAAAACAAGAATGAACACCTTCCATTTGGAATTCAACAACCCCAAAGCTTACAATTGGCATTACAGTACTATCAACAGGTATCAAGCAAATGCAGACTTAGATGGTAAAAGATTCACTTCTTGCTACAGGACACTAGCAAAATCCTTTTCCCTCTCTACTCTTGGCAGGTCAGTCAAGTTTCAAATAAAAATCAACATCTCACAAATGGAAGCATCATCTCCTCTGCTAGGTACAATTTTCACAAAGAAATGCCTGATTACTTTTTTTTTCCCCAAATCTACTCTAGAAGTCCTATCTCTCCCAATTGTCTTTTCTTTCACGTTAGTTCAGGTCCTCTTCAGTATGAATCATAATTAACATGTGCTACCAGTGACCAACTCACATGCAACGTAAGAACCCTCTGAGCTGATCCCGAGTATGTCGTGCATTATTTTTTAAAAAAAGAGAAGGGGCTATTATTTTATTTACTGTGAGTGCTTCCACCTTACCTATGTGCCAGACTAGGACAATCAGTAAAAAAGCTACATTCAAATGCACAAAAATAGTACAAAGTTTCTACACAATCCTCAAAAGATATTGCAGCCAGGACAACAAAACTTTCACAGTAAAAACCAGATACGTATTTCCTTTCTCTTCCCTGTTGTCCTTCCATCTATTCCCATTTCCTTTTTTTCTCTTTCAGGCCAATATTTATTTGAATTATCTAACTGCCAGTCTAGTCATTACATAACTTTATATTTAGCCCATGCAAAATATTTTCAGTTCAAGAGTACTCAAATATACTTCTGAAAACAATAACACATTCCAATCAACTCTTCTCCAGAAAACAAAAATATACTTCTAGAAAACAAATCTGTGGTGACATAAGCTTTCAGTCTTTGGACCTGTCCTACTTGAAACTTTTTCTTTACTCTAGAGAAAGACAGTTTTTGCTCCCTGCATTCTTCCAAGTCTTCTTCTAAACGTGGAAAAGCAGTGCATTCAGTATTACTACTCACTATTGCAATTAGTGAGCCTCTGGCTTCATTCACAGAAGGTCACCAAATGCATGTTCAACTTCTGCTACATACACAGAAAAATCATTTTAAGGCCCTGAGGCAGTAGGACAACACATACCAAAGACACGGACAAAGGAAACCCAGCAGGAAAGGTCTGACCTTTTAATAACATAAGAAGCCTTGTCTGAGATTGTTCTTGATCCACAGGGGTCTCAGTCAGACTGTTTTACCAGATTCAGCCAAATGGCAGCTACACATACTACAAAGAGCAGCAAAACAATCAACAGCAGTTGACGGAGAGCAATCGAGGCCATCAAGGGTTGTTTGGGGTTTTTTTGGGGGGAGGGGGTATGTTTTTGTTTTGTTTTGTTTTGTTTTTAAACTTACTGCATAGAAGGCGAGATAAAGAAAAGCATGAGACTTCAGGGTTCACACAATTGTGGTCACAAGAGGAGACTCAAACTTTGTGGCTGCACCCTTCTGCACTGTGTGTGTTTTTCTCTGCTCAATACTTAAAAAAACCAACCAAACAAGTAAAAAAAAAAAAAAAGAGAATGAATTACACTGCTTCAGGCATCATGTAAACCAGGTCCTCTAACCTCCTGGTATGTGCAAGTGTGGCTTGTTTCCAGGAGGAAACAAACAAGATCATGAAGACGTATTCATTGCTATCAATGCATTTTCTTCATTCTTGTCATTGAGAATTAATCCCTAACAACAAATAAATCCTAGCAAAAATAGTGCTATATGTTCTGAAGTTTCTGATGTTTGCAGAAAATCTAGAACACAAAGTGAATGTGGACACATGAATGACCAGGTTGTTGTTTTACTACAATATTTGTAATTGGTTGAGTTATGGCAAGCGATAATATTGTGCATTTCAATTTTAGCTGACACCAGTTGCAAAGTGAATCACATTATGCAAACTACCGCAGTTGTAATCAAAGACTGTTTAACCCTACACTCTGATAAGTTACAATCAGTTTTATTTGACAACTGGGACAGGCAAGAAACACAGGCACAAAATTTTGCTCTCGGAGCCCTGGTAGCTCTGTCCCGCCGAGCATGTGCCCATCCCCAGGGCAGCCAGGGGCCCTGGCAGTGACTAACACCACTGAAGTTATGACTGCAGGATGACACACACCTTCAAGCTAAAAGAGAGCCCTAAGAAATATATCTTCTTGCTTACCTTCTTAGGTAACAGGTAATCTTTGAGAAAGGTCAGTCCACAGTGTATTCTGCTGCCTTTAGCTCCAAAAAAATCTGTCAACATCAACAAACTCCCCAACAGGCTGTCTTCTTTGACATAGACCTATTCCAGCCAATGGAACCTGCCAAAAACTCTCTTGGGCTAACCCACCTTTTACTTCCCTCATTGGAAAATGAAGCTGCATGACTTACACTGGGTTTTAGTAGTAGTTCAGTGAGAACTAACACCTCTTGTAAAGGCCAATTACATATGTATATTGTAACAGCATCCACAAAAAAGGTCTTTTCAGAGACTGAAGCAGCTTACTCAAGAATTTGGTGATGTTTTTTCTTCAGCATAAATTCTTTAGGTCCTGGAAGGTTACTACACAGATTAATAATTCAGAGAATTGTCAAACTACTTTTGCAATCTTATTTTAAAATGTTGCCAGCAGTGGTATCATTGACTCATGGGGACTTTTTGGCTTTCTGCAGGTCAGGCAAAAGTAAGAATTTTGTAACTTTTTTTTTGTTTCTAAGCCAGAAGAATTAATTTTTCCTCATATCCAGAAAGGTCAATGTAGCAGCAGGCTTGGCATGAGAGCTAACTACTGGATAGAAAAAAATTGAGACAGTTGATACGGGGAAGCAACATCCAGTTAGACATTGCAACATAGCAAATAGCATAGTAAGAATCTTATAGATAAGAGGCTACCTTAGAAGTGGCAGACAAGCAGAGCCATCTGGAGCCATAGAGACAACTGGAACGGCTATCCAAGGACCATCTGATTAGAACTAGTCTTGCAGCTTAGAGCTACAGCTATCACCCAACAAAGAGAACAGGACTATTGAGACGCAACAAAACAGTTTTTGGCCAGACCGGGCTTTTGGCAAGCAGATAAGGACAGTTCACCAAAACAAAGAGGAGTAAACGACTACTAGAGAATTCTGAAGGACCACCGAGAGACTACAATGCACATACTGGAGTGGGTAGTAGTCTATGGTAATGAATTCCCAGAAAAACAAACCTAATGAACATGTTAATCATTTCCCAAAAACCTTGTGAATATGTATATATGGCATGTATATAAGCTGTATAACTGACCCTTTACAGTGTGCAAGTTTGGAGGAGCAATCCCCCTTGCACCCAGCGCTGCAATAAACATACCTGCTTTATAACTCTCCATGAGCTGTGGAGTTTGTTTCCGCACGTCACAGTAGAAAAAGAAGAGTTAAACCTTGTGAGACTTCATAGTTCTCCAGAATACCACCCAAGCTAATAAAGGATTAAAAAAAAGCAGTCCCTGTTATCTTTGAGTCCCTTTATGTTCTAGAAAGGCCAGCTCCCCTCCCTATACCCCAAAAGCTCTGGATGGAGAGTAAATGGGGATTTAATGTACACAGGGAAATGGGGATTTAATGTACACAGAATACTCAAGGCAATAGCTTCTGAAGTTTCAAAAGCTCTTATAAAGGTATTGAGCAAAACATCAGACAGTGCAAATGGGATCAGACTTCTATGTTACACTTCAAAGCCCTGAACCAATGGGGTTGTTTTCTGTGGCAGTATTTAACTATATTTAACCATATAACAATGCCTTCACCAAAAAAAGCAGCATGGGGAAATTTTGATAGGAAACCAGTGATCGAGCCTACTTCGGAATACCTCTTCATGGTTTTAGAAATAGCTGCCACTTTCTTTTCTGCTCTGAAGAATAATCAAATCACCTACTTTTTCAAACCATCCTGGTCTTGAATATGCATTTTTCTAACCTGATCATTTTAAATCAATCATATTTAAGGAAGAATTTCTTAAGGTCTCTCAAATAGAATAGGGAAAAAAAATTGTCACAGAAAATACATTAGTATGAGACTGATTTGTAAAATCTTCAAAATGGAATTACATATGATAGTATGGTATTTATCAAAATATGAACCATCACCCAAGGTTTAAAGCTGCCATACACTTTATGTTATGTTCCAGCTGGTGACTCTAAGAGAAATACGATTGTCAGTATTCAAACACAACGCAAACTTCAAGGCTGAGAAGGAAGCTCTTGCCATGTGAGAACAGCTTTGCAGACAGGTCTCAACTCAGGAGAGACTTATCTTCTGCAGAACTGAAGTACTGTTCAATCACCTCTGAAATTAGACTAGTCGTACCTTTAACCCCAAGAGTTTATCTAAGAAATGGAAAAAGTTCCAAATCAGCTTCACCACGACACTAAATTATTTTTCTAAATATAGAGCTTGTTTTCTAGTTATATTGCCCAGTTATGGCACGGATCAGTGACAACCTGGAAAAGACAAGATGGCAGTGACTGGTGTGGTATGGATCAAAATGACACTATACACTGAAGAGCCTGCCATGACATGCCGTGTCTTCTGCCCACAGCAGTCTCCTAGACATCAGATTTGGGTAACACATTAGGAGGAGATCTGACCCCTTGCAGCATCACCTTCACTGAAGCTCTAGAGGTGGCTGCAAGAAGGAATAAAGGATTTGAAGTTATACCTTCAGGTACTGGAGTGCTGCCAGTCATAGCATCCGCAGGAACTATCCTTGAATCACTGCTAGAGAGGGACGACTGATGAAGAGATACTTGTTTTGCTGCCCTTTAACCAATCAAAGGAAAAACTTCCAGACAAATTAGGATGAAAGAAAGAGAATAAATTAAGGATAAGACAAAGCAAGAAAAAGCTCTTTCGCAACTTACAACTAAGAAGTGTATGCCACTGGTCATGGTTTAGGTGACAAAAACACTCAGGAGCTGCTGCAAGAGACAATGTTGTCTGTAGGTGGGTTGTCTGTAGATACTGCTGGGTGTGAGATCATACAGAAAATACCAGTTGTTAAATCCTGACATGATTCTATTTAAGGCCTCAAAGGTTTCCTGTACATTTCCATCCTGACAGCTCCTTTTTCGATCACTGGGTTTTGCAGACCCAGTAAAATTTTTAACAAACACCCATTTACAAGGAGCACCTTTCAGCAAAAAAAAGAGCACTTACTAGCAGGAAGGAGAAAAATAAAACCCTACTTCTGATAACTAAGAATACAGGCACTGAGTTACTCATGTCCACAATGACATACTATCTGCTTTAAGCATTGAATCTTTACAGAAAACATGACTTGCACACAAGAACACATGACTTGCTAATTCATTCAATTAAAATATTTCACTAAATTTTATCCAGTTTTATGTTTATCATATATAAGCACCCTTTGGTACACAAAAGCTAGGAAATCGTACATTTATCTGCTGTAGAGATACTCCAACCCACGAACACAAAACACAGTAATAAAGCGTACTCTGACATACTCAATTCAACACTCATTCGACATCTTGATATTTACAAGGCAAAGCTGTGAGAAGCTATAAATCCTCCTAAAGTAACCGAATACTCAAGAATTATTACAGCTATGGCAAGGAAGTGACAGCTTTTCAATCAAATTTGTCACACAACCCAACAATCCACAGCTCCCAAGGTGCCGTAACTGCTTCTCAGGTTGCATGAAAAGCTGAGAGGGAGGCGAAAGCTGCAGGAAGACACTGTGTAGTAATTCTAATGGCTTGTAAACGGCCAGAACTTAACCTCAGCTACCCTTTAGACACAGAGCAGTGAGAATGTACCTGCATATCACTGTTTGCGTGGCAAAACTGGACTGCAGAACCGCACAAGTAAGAAGTATCACACCATGAGGTGACATGAAAAAAAAACAAAACATGATAGGTACAGTCTGATAAGTCAGTGGTTTTGCAGGCTGAGGAAGCCACTATCTTCATGCATTTTTAAAAGTAGCCTATTATGAAAACAGTGACTTGAGCCATGTGAATTGCCATGATTCTCAACAAAACCTTTCTTATTCAGTATCATGAAGTTAAAATAATCTGCAACAGACAAAACAGAAGGAAACCAAACAACTGAAGCAGATCATGACAATCATAAAAATCTTATCTTAATCAGTACGGTTGACTTTTAGTTACCAGTTGGAAGTTACTACCCTACAGTTTAAGTGTATCACAGTAGTAGAGCTACCTCCATGCTGAAAGTAACATCTACCAAGACTTTTTTGTATGGTGCCCCATCTGAATTACAACAGCTATGCTGCATCAGGGACTAGCTCTAGTCTGGAAACAATTTAGTCGCACCATGCAGTGTGTGTCCACCAAGACCCGGCCACATCCCCAGCTACCCAGAGCGTTCTTTTTCCCAGTTGCCCCCCCCAAGCCACTGCTCATTACCTCAGCTAAGCGAAGGGAATCAGTTAGTGTCTTTCTGCACCTTTGGCTATTTCCCAGCTCTCCCAAGCACCGCCAGTGCTGAGGCCATACCCCCTTTGGATCAATTGCTGCTTTGTTTTGTGTTCTCAAAAGTTCAGGTTTGGGGGGGAATCCTCGTGCAAAAGGGACATTTCCTCACCTCCCTCTTTACACCCAGCAGGTTGGAAGCCAAGATGGAAAGTGCTTTCTTGTCCTTGAGGTGAAAATTAACGTGGGGCAGCTCTGACAGGGACCGGCCCCGAGGCCATAGGGGAGAGCAGCTTGCTTGGGTGGGATCAGCACTGAACGGCACATTTTCCTTTCAATTTTTGTAAACGGGGGGGGGGGGGGGG
>NW_009650249.1:451184-455520 GCF_000708025.1 Charadrius vociferus | reverse complement strand
TAAGGGGAATTAACAACCCTTTAGTGGAAAGGGGTACAGCCTTTCATTCTTTTGTGAGATGGGTAATTCCTTGGTTGGGAGTGAGCGAATTAGGGAAAACAATTGTTAATATCTCAGCTACACTGGAACAGATGGAGAACTTCACTCTTGATGCCTTACAAGGGGTTCAGGAGGAAGTAGGTTCTTTGAGCGAGATGGTCCTACAAAATAGGTTAGGGTTAGATCTTTTGCTAGCAAAAGAAGGAGGACTGTGTGCAGTTATTAATCAAAGTTGTACTTATATTAATCAGGAAAAATGGGTAGAAACAGATTTGCAGAAAATATGGGAAAAGACCCAAATTCTGCACCGAATGGCTCAAGATGACACCTCACTTGGTTTTTCTGAACTCTGGGAAAAACTTACCTCGTGGCTACCCAATCTTATATGGCTTAAGCAGCTCTTTATTGCATGTATTACGCTTATTGTGTTAGGATTGTTAGTTTGCTGTATGTTGCAATGCTTCATGTGGATGTGTAAACAAACCAGTAGCACATATGAAGAATGGAAGAAACATAAGTTAAGACAGAACATTGAAAGTGGCAAGTATTTTGCCAAAACCCTCGAAAAGAATGGTGCTATAGGGCAAAAGAATTTGCAAAGGTAGAAGAAAAGGGGGGACTTGATACAGGCAAACAACATCCAGTTAGACATTGCAACATAGCAAATAGCATAGTAAGAATCTTATAGATAAGAGGCTACCTTAGAAGTGGCAGACAAGCAGAGCCATCTGGAGCCATAGAGACAACTGGAACGGCTATCCAAGGACCATCTGATTAGAACTAGTCTTGCAGCTTAGAGCTACAGCTATCACCCAACAAAGAGAACAGGACTATTGAGACGCAACAAAACAGTTTTTGGCCAGACCGGGCTTTTGGCAAGCAGATAAGGACAGTTCACCAAAACAAAGAGGAGTAAACGACTACTAGAGAATTCTGAAGGACCACCGAGAGACTACAATGCACATACTGGAGTGGGTAGTAGTCTATGGTAATGAATTCCCAGAAAAACAAACCTAATGAACATGTTAATCATTTCCCAAAAACCTTGTGAATATGTATATATGGCATGTATATAAGCTGTATAACTGACCCTTTACAGTGTGCAAGTTTGGAGGAGCAATCCCCCTTGCACCCAGCGCTGCAATAAACATACCTGCTTTATAACTCTCCATGAGCTGTGGAGTTTGTTTCCGCACGTCACAGTAGAAAAAGAAGAGTTAAACCTTGTGAGACTTCATAGTTCTCCAGAATACCACCCAAGCTAATAAAGGATTAAAAAAAAGCAGTCCCTGTTATCTTTGAGTCCCTTTATGTTCTAGAAAGGCCAGCTCCCCTCCCTATACCCCAAAAGCTCTGGATGGAGAGTAAATGGGGATTTAATGTACACAGGGAAATGGGGATTTAATGTACACAGAATACTCAAGGCAATAGCTTCTGAAGTTTCAAAAGCTCTTATAAAGGTATTGAGCAAAACATCAGACAGTGCAAATGGGATCAGACTTCTATGTTACACTTCAAAGCCCTGAACCAATGGGGTTGTTTTCTGTGGCAGTATTTAACTATATTTAACCATATAACAATGCCTTCACCAAAAAAAGCAGCATGGGGAAATTTTGATAGGAAACCAGTGATCGAGCCTACTTCGGAATACCTCTTCATGGTTTTAGAAATAGCTGCCACTTTCTTTTCTGCTCTGAAGAATAATCAAATCACCTACTTTTTCAAACCATCCTGGTCTTGAATATGCATTTTTCTAACCTGATCATTTTAAATCAATCATATTTAAGGAAGAATTTCTTAAGGTCTCTCAAATAGAATAGGGAAAAAAAATTGTCACAGAAAATACATTAGTATGAGACTGATTTGTAAAATCTTCAAAATGGAATTACATATGATAGTATGGTATTTATCAAAATATGAACCATCACCCAAGGTTTAAAGCTGCCATACACTTTATGTTATGTTCCAGCTGGTGACTCTAAGAGAAATACGATTGTCAGTATTCAAACACAACGCAAACTTCAAGGCTGAGAAGGAAGCTCTTGCCATGTGAGAACAGCTTTGCAGACAGGTCTCAACTCAGGAGAGACTTATCTTCTGCAGAACTGAAGTACTGTTCAATCACCTCTGAAATTAGACTAGTCGTACCTTTAACCCCAAGAGTTTATCTAAGAAATGGAAAAAGTTCCAAATCAGCTTCACCACGACACTAAATTATTTTTCTAAATATAGAGCTTGTTTTCTAGTTATATTGCCCAGTTATGGCACGGATCAGTGACAACCTGGAAAAGACAAGATGGCAGTGACTGGTGTGGTATGGATCAAAATGACACTATACACTGAAGAGCCTGCCATGACATGCCGTGTCTTCTGCCCACAGCAGTCTCCTAGACATCAGATTTGGGTAACACATTAGGAGGAGATCTGACCCCTTGCAGCATCACCTTCACTGAAGCTCTAGAGGTGGCTGCAAGAAGGAATAAAGGATTTGAAGTTATACCTTCAGGTACTGGAGTGCTGCCAGTCATAGCATCCGCAGGAACTATCCTTGAATCACTGCTAGAGAGGGACGACTGATGAAGAGATACTTGTTTTGCTGCCCTTTAACCAATCAAAGGAAAAACTTCCAGACAAATTAGGATGAAAGAAAGAGAATAAATTAAGGATAAGACAAAGCAAGAAAAAGCTCTTTCGCAACTTACAACTAAGAAGTGTGTGCCACTGGTCATGGTTTAGGTGACAAAAACACTCAGGAGCTGCTGCAAGAGACAATGTTGTCTGTAGGTGGGTTGTCTGTAGATACTGCTGGGTGTGAGATCATACAGAAAATACCAGTTGTTAAATCCTGACATGATTCTATTTAAGGCCTCAAAGGTTTCCTGTACATTTCCATCCTGACAGCTCCTTTTTCGATCACTGGGTTTTGCAGACCCAGTAAAATTTTTAACAAACACCCATTTACAAGGAGCACCTTTCAGCAAAAAAAAGAGCACTTACTAGCAGGAAGGAGAAAAATAAAACCCTACTTCTGATAACTAAGAATACAGGCACTGAGTTACTCATGTCCACAATGACATACTATCTGCTTTAAGCATTGAATCTTTACAGAAAACATGACTTGCACACAAGAACACATGACTTGCTAATTCATTCAATTAAAATATTTCACTAAATTTTATCCAGTTTTATGTTTATCATATATAAGCACCCTTTGGTACACAAAAGCTAGGAAATCGTACATTTATCTGCTGTAGAGATACTCCAACCCACGAACACAAAACACAGTAATAAAGCGTACTCTGACATACTCAATTCAACACTCATTCGACATCTTGATATTTACAAGGCAAAGCTGTGAGAAGCTATAAATCCTCCTAAAGTAACCGAATACTCAAGAATTATTACAGCTATGGCAAGGAAGTGACAGCTTTTCAATCAAATTTGTCACACAACCCAACAATCCACAGCTCCCAAGGTGCCGTAACTGCTTCTCAGGTTGCATGAAAAGCTGAGAGGGAGGCGAAAGCTGCAGGAAGACACTGTGTAGTAATTCTAATGGCTTGTAAACGGCCAGAACTTAACCTCAGCTACCCTTTAGACACAGAGCAGTGAGAATGTACCTGCATATCACTGTTTGCGTGGCAAAACTGGACTGCAGAACCGCACAAGTAAGAAGTATCACACCATGAGGTGACATGAAAAAAAAACAAAACATGATAGGTACAGTCTGATAAGTCAGTGGTTTTGCAGGCTGAGGAAGCCACTATCTTCATGCATTTTTAAAAGTAGCCTATTATGAAAACAGTGACTTGAGCCATGTGAATTGCCATGATTCTCAACAAAACCTTTCTTATTCAGTATCATGAAGTTAAAATAATCTGCAACAGACAAAACAGAAGGAAACCAAACAACTGAAGCAGATCATGACAATCATAAAAATCTTATCTTAATCAGTACGGTTGACTTTTAGTTACCAGTTGGAAGTTACTACCCTACAGTTTAAGTGTATCACAGTAGTAGAGCTACCTCCATGCTGAAAGTAACATCTACCAAGACTTTTTTGTATGGTGCCCCATCTGAATTACAACAGCTATGCTGCATCAGGGACTAGCTCTAGTCTGGAAACAATTTAGTCGCACCATGCAGTGTGTGTCCACCAAGACCCGGCCACATCCCCAGCTACCCAGAGCGTTCTTTTTCCCAGTTGCCCCCCCCAAGCCACTGCTCATTACCTCAGCTAAGCGAAGGGAATCAGTTAGTGTCTTTATGCACCTTTGGCTATTTCCCAGCTCTCCCA
>NW_009650249.1:438014-450017 GCF_000708025.1 Charadrius vociferus | reverse complement strand
TCGGCCCGGAGTCACCGCCGGTGCCGTGCTTTCGGGCTTGGGCTTGTCGTCTCCCTGGTTCGCTGTCTGCCCGCTGTAGGCGTTGCAGTGCTGGTTATTTAAAGTGGTTCGTCGCTTCTCAGCCAGAGCGTCGAGGCCGCCTCTATCGAAAATTCCCCGTGTGCGCAGGTCAGAGAGGTCGGGGTTTGGCTGGTTGGGTTTTGCAGAGCTCTAGCGGGTTTTTCAGAAGTTGTTTCTTCTTTGAATTTAGTTCTTTCCACTTCCCTTTTAGCAGGTCAAAATTTGCTGAGCCTTTAATTTAATCTGTCCTAGGAGTTCACATGGTGAATTTAAAAAAAAAACAAACACCAAAATCAAGCTGTGTCAGCGTGGTACCGAGGCTTTTCCCTTGAGTATAAATACAGAAAGATGAGAAGGTGGGAGAAGTTAAAGGGCAAAACACATGAGGAACACGCTTTATTTAAAAGAACTTTTGAGGATCCATTGTATTGCAAACTAAAGCAGTGTAATGCAACATTGCGGTAAAACTGAGACAGTAATTCCAGGAACAGAAGTAGAAGTTCAGACTGGTTTTTAGAAACAGATTGATACTGACAGTTGCTGTAGCATATCCTCCTGAAGTGCTCTCAGGGCTTTTTCCTCCACTTAGCCTTTTCCTTAAATGCAAGTTTACATCAGTTCTGTAGCCCACACTGGCCTTACAGCTGTTTTCCGCAGAGTAAAGCATATTATTTCCCCACAGTAAGTAGCCTAAACTGTAAACTCAAATCAATGGAAGATCACACATTTACCAGATCTCCACGTAAAATCCCTTCCTGTTTCCCCTAAGAGTTGCCAAACTCCAGTGCTTTAGGGGCTGTAAAGGGAAAAGAGGAAAGCTCCACCCCAGCTGCCAGCTAGGATAGCTCCTCAGCCAGAACGTGCCATCTGAGAAGGGCAGAAACACAGAGGCAGATTCCTCCAGCAAGTGCGATTTAAGCCTTTAAGTTATAGAAATTGCCCCCCTTGCTGTGTGCTGGGCTCAGATGACTGTGGATTTGAGGCAAAGCTTTGACTGAGGCAGAGGGACATAGTCAGGGAAATTATCCCTCTGCTAAGAGGTGCCAGCAGGTGGTGTTTATGGGTGGCCCTGGAGCAGAGTCCCGGACCAGGAGGGAAATGCATTCACGTTGTGATCAGACTCTTTCTTCTGCCTGGCGCTGGGCCTGCAGTCCGTGGCTGGCCATGGCAGGTGCCATTACAAAAAGAAACATCTTAGTTCTTTTGCTTATTCTCACAAGGAAGCATAAAAGCTGCCTGAGGATCTTCAGGAGATATATCTCAAGGACCCATATCTCCACTGAATATAGGCAAAGTCTGATACAAACATTGGTCGTATCTTTGGAAAGATTTGAGCTTATCTTTCCTGTTTTCTGGTGGGTGTAGGAAGGCTGCTGTCCATGCGTATGAATAATCAGTGTCACAGGTCAGATACACTTTTCTTGTCATCAGACTCTTCTGTGTAGTTTAGGGAACCAAAAACTGTTGTGAAAACCCTTCCTTTCCCCACCCAACTTCCTGTGATGGATTGAGCAATTTGGGTCAGAAAAGGAACCTCAAGTGTCTCCTGATCCGTAACAGATCTCAGCACCTTGGAAAAACACTTTGCCCTGGGCCCCAACTGACAGCAGCCAGCTCTGAGTGAGGAGTCTCCAGTCTTGTTGGAGTGTGTGAATTAAGCATCTGTCAAGTGTACTGTAGCACTGATTTACTCAGAAAGTGGCCGTGACCTGACCTAATACTTCACTTGTGCTAGGATATCAAGAACTAGTCACTTCATTTTTTCTTAACAGAAATAGAAAGGGTGGGGGAAGGAATAATGTACAGTTGCTTGCTACAAACCTAATTTAAATAAATAAGAACAAAAATACTGAAGCATTTAACGCTTTTTTTCTTCTTATCGTAATGCCCATGCTGACAATAATCTTCTGTTATCTGGAGCCTCCAAAGTGAGGTTGGATTTCCTCAGACACACACAGTCAGCTAAAAATTACTAAATTGAGTGCAAGGTTTGCCAGTTCTGCTATCATACAAGAAGCCAGGTGAGACAATAGTCCCCTTTTGACATAGTGATGACCTGGGGCTGAGGCACTGCAAATTTTTCTTCCTTTTCTTGCCTACTAGTCCAGTTACTTGACTGATTCAACAGCTGGGAGCAAAGGCAAAAGTTCGTAATAGCTACTCCCAGACATCTGTCAAGTATGGACCCCAGCAGACCATGAAAGTAGGTAAGATGGGATCAGAGGTGCAGATCTCTTCTTTGATGGCATTTGAGAAACTTCTTGGACTACGTCCCTTCTAGCCACTGAAGAGCTTCTGCAGCTCAGACTGTCTTTCACAGAACCACGCAAGCTTCTTAGAAAAGTCACTTGATGATGCTAGCAACTCAGTCTGTTCTTCCAGGTCTTCTAGAAGTCTCTTATAGCTCTGATACTGGATTCTTCGTGGGACCTGGGCAGGCAAAGGACCAGGGATGGTGCTCTCTGGGCTGACACAATGCGTAACTTCAGTGCACGTAGCTTCTAGCTGCTCACTGCAGAGACTCAATGATATAATTCTTTCATGTAAAAGCAGACCATCTGAGCTGTTCTCAGTGCCCATCAGCCCAGACATAAGGTGCTTTTCTGCCAGAATATTACAGGTTCCCGTTTTGCCAGTTGCATGTGATAGAAGAAGTGAGTGTTCGTTCTTCTGCCCAATGGGAAAAAGGAAATGTGATATCCTGGTCCTCTGTCGTGTCCCTCAGTGTCTCTTCTTGAGAAAAGATGAGTGACTAATTCACGTATCTCGGTCTGCAATCAGAACAGGGCTGACCTGGATCCTGATGGCATCCTCTTGGTGAATGGTGCCCTCAATCACTGTGTCTGTGGTTTGCCTGGAGCACTTGCGACTCCCTTTCATGCTTTTCAGGTTTTCAGAAAGATGCTTCTGGAACTTCTTGGTGAGGAAGCAGTAGATGATTGGGTCCAACACACAGTTCATACTCAAGAGGCACAAAGTCACCTGGTGAGCATCATTGAGTTGTTGGCGCAACTGACAGTTTTCCTTCATCCAGAACTTCAGAACAGTCAGGGTCCAGGGCAAGTGCACTATGTGATGAGGTACAAAGCTTAAGATGAACACAGCCAGCACTGTGCAAACCATCCAGAGTGCCCTTTGCTTGACATGAGCACTCTTCCGTGGCTGCACTGATTTGGAGAACAGGGTCATGATAATGATGATGTTCCAGCCTAGTATTAAAAGGAAAATTATATAGAAGAGGATGCAGATGATGACATGAATGGCGAGAACAGCTGAAACACTGCTAGAAGTGTCATAGTACTCAAAGCACCGCGTGACATTCTTTGAATTGATCACGTCCTGATTAGTATTATTGTCAAAAAGGTAATACAAAGAACTGCCCACTATTATGATCCAGATAGCTGCTGATAAGTAGATACCCCTTCTCTGGGTGGTAAACTGAGCAGCTTTAATGGGATTAGTCACGGCTTGGTAACGGTTGTATGTGATGACCATCAGAAACGCAACAGAAGAGTAGGTGTTAACAAAAAATAAACAGCCAGCCACATTACAGAGGAACTCAGGCATGATCCAGTCACCCTGGTGGTGATAGTAAATAATCCACATTGGCATCGTAACCAAGAAGAGCAGGTCAGCTACTGTCAGGTTCACCATGAATATCTTGATTTCATTGAGTTTCTTGGTGGGGTAAATACGGCTGAAAATCCAGAGCACATAGCAGTTGGCAACAAAGCCCAGGATGAAAATGATGCTGTAGAAAACAGTGAAGAGGCTGTAACGAAAGTCAGAGTCTATGTGGCATAAATCAGCACTGCCTTCAGCACCACCTTTATCCGTTCCAGACATTGTGGTGCTGAGTGAGCACGTCTGAAGCAGAATTTCCTGCTTTAGCTTTTCTTCTTACCTAAAAATATAAAACATAAAATGAACTGATTGATACGGTGCCATTGCTAAGCCAAAACCCACCTTTCATTTTCAGCTGTCTGTGACCACAGGAGTTCTGCTCCATGCCTTCACTCCAGCCACAGACACCTGCCCTGTCCCCTTGGTCCTCTCTTTGATACCATTTCCACACCATACTAGCCTTTGTGCCTTCATCTGGCGTTGTTTGCTGCAGTGCGGATCTGAGATCACTAATCTCTAATCTCAAAAGACTTTTCTCCATGAGGGTTCTTGGATAAAATAATCTGTTACTCCGCACCATCTTAAGCTTCTTAATCTTTTACTTAGGGACATGGTTTAGTACTGGTTTTGGCAGTGTTAGGTTGATGGTTGACTCGATGATCTTAAAGGTCCCTTCAGATGTAGACGGTTCTATGATTCTATAAGCAAATAGGTTTTCTGGGTCTCTTTTTTCCCCCCTGTGGTTCCTAGTGCTTTCTAATTTGCCTACATTTATTTTTACCTAGAAATTCCAACAGTGAAACAATATCTGGGAAAAATGTCTCATGTGCCATTTCTAGAGTCACCCTCTACTTGTTTTCCAACATTTTGCTTCTTACACTTGTAGAGATTGCATTTGTTTTCTTAGTTGCAGGCACCGTATGATCTCACAGTCACTTTATAGGCTACCAGAGCACTCAATTTTTTTACTCAGTGCATGATGTAAAAGATGAGTCACTAATCCTAAATGGTGATGTTTTGTGGTTTTAACTACAGTTTATTTCTGTTAAAATCCTGGCTGTTGTCTATTGTGCCATCATTTTGAATTCAAGTTGTCATCAAACCAATCTGGCTCCCTTCCCACCCCCCCACCTTCCCCACCCCCATTTCTACATCAAATACAAGTGTCCGCAGCAGCAATTCTGTACTTTCCTGTGTCGTTGGTGAGGCATACACTGTCCCTAAAGAGACGCCTTCAAGTTTTTAATGTTACCAGTCCCCACCTCAGCTAGTATTTCTTCAAATCTTGCCTACAGTTTGGACATATCAAATTCCTGCACAATCAGTGCTGTACATGTTCTTGTCTCAGATTTACATGGATTCGATCTAATCCCTTGTATACTTTAATCTGCTGCTTTTACCATCCAGAGGACATACACACCTGTTCTTCGCTTCAGCGAGAATTCCTTGTCTGGCACTGGGCAGGCACTCACCTCTCCATCACAGTCCTGCAGATCTGCTTGGTTTCCTCTCCCTTTTCCTTCATGGGAACATAACTGACTAATGCAGGCAAAGCAGTTTGAGAGCCACCAGCAAGGACACTAGGTTGCTCACTGATGGTAAACTTGCTGGGGTTTTAACCTAATTTGTAGAACATGGTGGTTTTCCTTGAGAGTGGGTAAACTGTACCACCAGTCACGAAGCCTAAACTTCTTGTGCAAGTTATGATGGGAGTGCCAGGTGCTGCACATTGTAATATGCTTGCCTCAGCTCTGCCAGCCCCATAGGCAACAAGCATTTTACCCCAAAGACTGCTGCCTCCTGAAAAGGCACCCTCCTGCCTCGAAACTCTCTGGGTCTTCACCAGCAGTGGGTGGTGGCATGAACCGCCATCTCACCCTCTCTGGGTTGAGCCTCTGTTTGTGCCCATGTGCTGTTGGTTCCTCATTTACACATTTGCAATTTTCCTCTGCAAATGAGGAAGTCACCTCTAGCTTAAGCAAGCTCTCCCATTCTTCAGAAAACTCTGCAAACCCCTTGGTACTTCTTTCTAGTTATCAGGAGAGGAAGGCAATAGTCATCTCCCCAAGCCTGTCCCTCCTCACCCTTCACAGGACCCCTAAGGACATGATGACTACAGATATCCACAAATTGTCCTTGGACCTTGAAAGGCTGCTGCGTGCTGGGCAGCACTGGGGTTTGAATGTCATTAAACTCAATCTTTCAGCCATGTTCCACGTGAATTAACAAGTAGCGGTGGCAGTACTAGTAGTTGGCCAGGTAACACATGTAACCTGTCCTCTTTCACCTCGATGTCTGCCACCCTGCTGAGAACCCACTGATCTCTACAGGGTAGGAGCTGATTCAGATGGTGGTAGCCAGGAGGTGAGGATGCTCTGGGCTATGACACCTTGAGGTCTGGCCACAGAGGTCTGGCACATCCCTGAGCAATAACATTTGAATCCCTGCTGCCCTGTGGAGAGGTCTCAGAGCAGGCAGGGGCCCACACTCTGTTCCCTGTTCTACCTTTGATTCATGCAGGACCCAAGGCAAGTCCTACTAGTCATCTCATGGATCTGTTTTCACACCCTCATCGATGTATGCAAAGTGGTAATTGTTACAACACAGCCTTCAATAAATGTCCATGTCTAAGCCCAGCTCTCGCACCCACTGAGGGACCATCTCTGGTAAGGCCATACACCAGTTGGAAGGGTTTGCACCTCTAGGAGGGCACCTAGCAGATACAGACATTCAGGAAAGGGGTGAGGCTGTGCAGGGGCAAGAGAAACTAGTGGGAAGCTTTGTGTTTGATACACTATTCTCATGTAAGAATAAGGAAAAAAAAGTCCTAATACCTAAGATCTTAGAAACTAAGTTTTTTTCAAATCTGCATCGTAAACCCACTGTTCTGACTCTCTGCCAACTTCAGCAAATAGTTCTAGTGCTGGGGGCTGGAATCCTTGCAACGAAAAGTGCTCTATCACTGTAGCACCAGACCTGACTATACCAAGAGTAGGGAAAAAAAACGTGATGCATCCCACTGGCAGAATTCATGAGGAGGAGAGAAAGTGCCCACATCCAACTGTTATTCATAAAGTCCCTTTAGGCTGTGCCACAGGGCACTGTCCATCTACCCCTCCCTTTCTGGTGCTACACATGGGCATGGCAACCTCCAAACTTCTCCCAGGAGCTCTTGTGAACTTTACTGGTGGAGTCTCCTGGCCTGCCCATAAGCTGCCAGATTTAGCAGATGGGGTGGCAGGGGGAGCAAACCTGCACATGCTTCTCCACTGCAAGCCCTGCACAGAAGATGGGTTTGAGCTAAGGGGCTGCAGTTTGACCTGGAGAGATAAATGCAAGGACATGCTCTGTGTTGTTAAGTCTGCTAGGAATCTCTGGCAAAGGTGGGCTGTGGGAGATGGCAGTGCCGTCTCCTGGCCCCAGCAGCGCTTGGCAGAACTCATCTGTCTTTGCATTAGTTGGCTGTGCAGTGCCAATGCCAAGGTCCTTCAGGGAATCACAAGAGAGTTGTTTTTTCCTTTTTACTCGTCAAGCCAGATATTCTACAAAATACAGCTAGAAAAGAGCACGGCACCATTCCCCACTAAATTTACTCAATACCCACTTCCCTCCTCAGCCCAAGGAACTCAAACTCACATCTCCCATATACTTATGAGATGTCCTAAGCCCTAGACTCTGGAGTACCATATGTGGGATCTCACTCAGCCTCTCCTGTTGAAGCAGTTCCCCTTTGTATAAAACACTTAAGTATTCTCCGTGTCAGCAGAAGGGAGAACAGGCACAGTGGTCAGGGTGCGGGCTGGTGGGTGTGGGTCCCGTTCTCTGCAGCAGCAGGCTGAGCTGTGTTACCAAAATCCCTGGCAACTCTAGCCCAAGCCATTACCTTGTACACTAGTACACCAGCCGATAATCCCAAGTGGTTTATATCATCAACTCCATTGTATGCAGAACCAGGGGTGGAAGTGACCAGCTGTGCGCCAGAACATGTCCAGGGCAACTGCGGACTCTGCTCCCAGTCTACACCCTTTCCCATGGGCCATGCTCTCCCAATAAGGATTTACGAGCTCATGGCTGCAAGCTGCAAAGACCATGCAAACACAAGCTATGCCATCATCAAAAGTATATTCCAAGAGGAAGAGTACTAATAAAGTGTATTTTCTGCTTACCGCAGTTGAAAGGATTCAGCACGATATGTCTCTCTTCCGCTTTAGTAGAGCAGTGATGGGTGTTTTACTGAGGGTGATCGGTCTTCTTCCAAGTGTTACTTTCTCTGACCTGGGGCTGGGAGGTCTCCACGCAGGCAGCTCTCAAGAACAGGACACTAGAATGGGAGCAACTGCAGCATGACTGCCGAGTCACTAGAGAAGAGGAAATGTATGACATCAGCTCAAAGGAAATGAGAAATAAAATAAGCTGTAGAGGAAAGGCAATTAACCACAGCAAAGATCTGGAAAGTCCTTAAAGCTGTTTCCTCAAAGTATCTCTGCTTCTGATCATCCTGAAAGACAGCAAAGTTGGGATTTTCCTCCAAAGGCAAAATAAGAATCCACTTTGTGTCCCTGGTTAGATCTGGGATTAGGCAGTATTTGAGCATCCTCCTTCCAAACAGGTGAATGGCAGAAGCCGGAAGAGCTTTCACTTAATAACTTTGAGGAAAGGAAGTGCCAGGAAAATCATATATCCCATGGACAGATTCATTCCCTAGCAGAGTCTCGTTCACACTTGTGTTGGGGCTAAACAGACCCAGGAATCCAGCCATCCCAAGTCTCCTTTTATCTCAGGGACCTTTAGTGGACACTGAGATACCACAGTATAGTAGGTCTTCATCTGGCTAATCCACCTTCATGTCACGACCACCATTATTTGTGGCAGCCTGAAGACCACTCATCACAATGATGCAAATTAGTGGGGTGCTCAAGGAGACACCAGTGAAAAGCAAAGCTGCGTACACAGTCCCAGCTAAGCTGTAAATCCCAAGTTGCAGCTTCAGTGTTGATGGTTAACTTCCCCTCCATGCAGACAATGCTCTTACACCAGCTCACACTGAGCTTGGAGCACCTGCACCATGTCCTACACAAACCTCCCACCTGCAGACACCCACAGGAACTGAAACATCAAGTCTGATGCCTGGATTCAGTCTGAAACACATAGGAATGGGACCACAAAGTCCATCACCAGCACAAAGAGGTACACAAGCCTCCAACAAGGCTCCTGAGGAACAACGTGGGCCCAAGTGCAAGCAGAAGAGGCCAGTCCACATCAGTGCTCCCCTGGGAAGATTGGCTCTCCTGGCTCTTTTCATGAAATGCCATCTATGGCAAAGAGCCCATGGTATGCTCTGGCCAAGTCCATGCTGTGAGGAGTACCCCCATGGTGTTGTGTCGTGTCTTGGGAGAGCCACCACACACCGGCTGAGGGTTGTGTTTCCTGGGCCTCACCAGTTGAGGGCACCAGACAAACTTCTCTGAGAGCCAGGAGCTTGCACAGACCCTGGGACACTTTCCAGTCATGCTTTAGCTGCTTAGCTGGTGAGCCCTGGCTCTGAGCCACACACAGCACCTCCTCATCAGCTGGGGAGATAGGGCACTGGTGGAGGGGGTAAGGTGGACAGCAGCAACGCTGCTCTGCCAAGACGCTGAGTTTTGGCTTGCCTGGCCTTGGCCATCTCGAGGCCGTGGGCTGCGCAGCATCAGGGCAGCCAGCGTGGTGCCAGAACCCACCCTCTGTCCATGCTGGTGGCTGGATGTACCCAGCCAGGGGCAGGCAAAGCCCCAGCACTGATCTGGGCTTCTTTGCCTGGGTCAGCTCTTCCCTGGCTTTTCCCTGGCGGGTGCCGACGGTCTTTCCAACGGAAAGCACCTGGCATGCACTTCAGCGTGGTGCCCAGGTGAGCAGAGGCAGGCTGTGCACACGGGGGCCTGGCAGCCACCAGGAACCCCAGCCGAGCTCCCAGCCCGGCAGGGCATTGTGCAAGTGCTCAGCAAACTGCTGCGTGAACCAGGAGGTCCTGCTGCTCCACGCCCTGCTCAGGGGACGCTCCAAAGGTGCATGGACACCACAGCTGGCACCACAGCTAGACATGCCCTGAGCTGCTGTGGGATCACCCTTGTCCCCTGCAGCAACAGCATGGGGGGTCCAAGGGACTTGGAAGCCACCTGAGCTGAGTGGGACCCAAACGCCCCCAGCACGAGGGAGCTCAGCAGCGACAGCACTGCTTGGGGTGGGGAGACTCTGCTCTGCCCTGTCCTGCCTCAGGAGGGTGCGCTGCGCCAGGGGACTGGCTGTGTGGAGCAGGGGACCAGGGAACAGCCAGGCTTTGTGTGTCAGGCCACATCAGGGTGACCTGAAGGGTGAGATGAGGCTCCTGCGGTGGTGCTACAGATCTGGGATGGGATGGAGGCTGCAGCAGTCTCCTTCCCTCTGCCACCCACTGTCCTCCCTCCTTCCCCCTTCCCCATCATCGGCTGTAAACATGGACCAAGGAGCATGACCCTTCATGGACCAGACAGAGCCCCAGTTACGCCTGTAAGACTGCTTCTGGGAGCTTAAATTAAAAACAAAACAAAAGCATGCTAATGAGGTTGGCTGGCAGCCAGTCCATGCCTTTGGGAAGAGCAGGAGTGAGGATGTCTGGTCACAGAGGGAAGGGGAGCGCTTGGAAAGGCAGTAGGAACAGCCAAACAAAGCTTGCTGTCCTGCTGCAGCCAAGTTCTTAGAGGAAATGAAAGCCCAGGAGGTTTTGGACTAGGGAGGAACTCCCATCAGAAATCTTCATCCTTCCTCTGCTCAGCCCTGTGTCGGTTCTGCCACTGATGGGACACATGCATGTCACCAAAGTTCAGTGGAAAAGATCTTTCATAAAACCCAGAGAACCAAACAACAAAAACATACCAAGTTCAGTGGGAGAGACACAGACGTGATGGGTGGAAGCTCTAGCAGTGAGACAAGCTTTGCTTTCTGATTTAAGCACTCCCATTGGAGTCAGGACACCTCTAACTGCCCCAAGCTGGGACCTGACCACGTCCAGCACGGAGGAGGCCAGTGCCTCCTTGCTGCTCTCCAGATCTACTCATTTTTCAGCTTTGCCTCAAAATGCTCAGGTTAGGCCTCAAGCTTGTGGGACTCACAGAAATTCCCAGAACAACCACTTGGTCATGTAGACTGGCCTCATGCTGGGCTTGCACTTGTCCACCTCCTAATTAGTAGGGGAGTTCCCTTCCTCATCTCCATTTTCAGCTGTTGCATCGGGGGACCCAGTACCAAGGCAACAGAGAAACCGTGAGAATTGTGTCCCCCCCGCTCCTGACCTGCATCGTGTCTGGTTTGCGTTGACAGGTCCCATGACCCCCGCAGCCAGCACTCCTCCCTCTGGCATCCCTTCCAGCCTGGGGACTGTCCCCTGCTCTCCTGGGACTGCTACCTGCTCATGAGTACATAACTGTGAGTCCGGTATCAAGATGTGTTTTGTTTGCGGCTTATTAAGTGGCCCTGGCAGTTTTTGACTGCCCTGTTCTCGGTGTTATTTACCATTCTTCCAGTCCAGGGGATACTCACAAAGTCTGAAAACACAGAATGCCATGCAAGGCCAAGCTAAGAAAAAAAAATTTAAATATGCCTTTACTTTTATCAACCAAACTGCAATCTAATAAATAAATAAGCTGCTTTTATTGTAACTGATTCCCGTACGATGCTGTTAACTAGCACTAACGGTCCTTTGGGTTGTTATATCAGAACGGTGGATCCCGGAGCAGCTCTTCCAAATGACATTTTCTGGGGACAACATGCAAGCTGGCTGATAGGCAGTGGGCTGTTCCCCTTGGTTTGGCACTGTATCAGCACTCTTAACGGCCAGTGCACACTGCCGCCTTGTACGCACTGTCTGCCTCTCGCCGTGGAGTGCAGAGGAGTGGAATTTTAGCCGACAGGCTCTGCATACACTGTCAACTTCCCCGTTCAGTGACAAGAGCAGTGAACGAGGACAAGATGAAATACCAACACTGAGCTTGTGAAAGCACCAGCCACTGCTACCAGGCTGAGACCTGTGCAGTGCATGCAGCGTGCAGGACCAGCATGATCCCTGCTGGTCCCGGTCGCCAGGATGCGTTCTGGAGTGCCAGCACAGGTCTTTGAAAGGACATGAAGTTCCTTTTGAGCTGGAGCTGCAGCTGATCTGACGCTAAGCATTACTGTCTGTGAGTTTCCACTACTCATCTCACACCCTCTGCACAATTTCCTTTTGCTTGTTGCAGGAAAGAAATACTAAATAAACTCTGTAAATTTCCCCTCCGAGCATCTCAGAGCCCCGCACAACATGCCCCC
>NW_009650249.1:416649-437996 GCF_000708025.1 Charadrius vociferus | reverse complement strand
AGGAATGCTCCCCAGACCTCGGGTTGCTCAGCAGGGAAATACATCCACCCCAGCGGCTGAGAGCCCCTCCTGGGGCAGCGAGCAGCGATGCTTCCTGGTAGCCATTTGAGAGCTACAAAGGCAGGGCACAGCTTCTGCTGCTTGCTGCGCTGCCGCTGGGATAACCCAGCCAGGCAGGAAATGTGGCTGCTGGAGTCGGCTGCATCGCTGCCAGTGGGTGAAGCAGGGAGCGGGGCAGACTCTGGCTGGTTTTGGCAGGTGGAGCCCAAGTACGGCCCTGCCACACCAGGCAGAGGGGTGAGCTCTGCAGGCCACCGCATCAGGATTTGTATGCCACAGCCCCAGGCTGTCGTAGCTCTACCGGAGGGGAAAAACACGCCTGTGCTGAGCTGCCCACAGCCAGGTCACTCTTCTCCCACTGCTCCACGCTGGAGCGAGTCACCAGCCTGGCAGGGACAAGGCCGGGGGCCCTGCAGGAGCGGGATGAGGGACCTGGGCTCCTCAAGAGGCTCCAAGCGTTGCTTCCTGTTCCTCACAGGAGGAAGATCCATGGCAGGGCTTCTTATGCTGCTTTCCAGTGTCCAAGCAAAGCCAGGGTCATTCCTGCCACCCAGGGGTGAGAGGGCACCCAGCCGAGGACAGTCCCCATCCCCACAGCCCCAGAGGCAATGGCAGTGCCAGCCTTGACTCACACCATCATGACGTACTTTGTCCCTGCTTGCTGGGCATGGGGAGCAAGCACACGTCTGCCCAGCGCACCTGGGTGGGGCGGATGATGGTGACTCTGAAGCCCCTGGAGCTGACTGAGATGCCGCAGCTCAGAGACCCAGGGGGGACACGCAGCCAGCCGGTGTCCCGAGACACCCAGAGGAGAAGGGGCCTGTGGAATGTGGGGAGGGATGCCAGCACCCCGGGAGAGCAAGCAGAAGCGAAATGAGCCTCTTACCTCTGGGTCACAGAGCACCTGGCCCAGCAGACCCAGCCTGCCAGGTCCCTGCTGCAAGCGAAGCCACCGGCAGGGCCAAGCTGTCAGCGTGCTCCTGCCTGGGATGAGGCTCAGACGGGAAGGAGGGCGCCGGGCTTGCTCGCAGGTGAGTGACTCACTTCCCTCTTGGCACTTGCGACACGGCTCAGACGTGCCCTGGCTGCGCCCTGGAGCTCGACACCAACTCCTGTGGCCCTTCCTCGAGCAGGCGGCAGGAGGGAAACAGCGGCCGAGGCTCTGTGCTGGCCAGGAGCTTGTCACCCCCCAGGTCACCCAGTGCCTCACACCCTGCCTGCAGCTCCAGGGCAGGGGTGCTCCCCAGCCTGGCCAGGGTCACAGAGGTGGTCCAGGCTTGGCGAGGGGGGCCAGCGCCATCGGCAGATCCATCCTCTGGGCTTCTCATTTCCTTCCAGATAGCAGGACTGGAGCCAGCACAGCAGCAAGAGCTTGTTCAAATGCTTCCATTGGAGGTGGAGACTTGCTGCAGCAGGGCAAAGCGTCAGAATGAGACTGCTTTGCTGCGTGAGTCCCCGTATGGGGAAACATTAGCCAGAAAATTACTGCAGGCTGTGGCAGCTAGTTTCCTTGCCCTCTCCACAGCATTATAAACTCCCCTCAGTTCTTGTGCTCCTTCAGCCTGGGAAGAAAGGGTGGATGGACACCTGGGGACTCACTCCCACTTTCTGCCGTAGTCCTGGGGTAGCAGCTCTGGCATTGCTCTGCTTGGGTTTTGCATGGGATTTCCCCAGATGTGTACTGTGGCACTGGCATCACTTAGGTCATGGGCGTAATATCAGTCTGAGTCACTCGTGTTGTAACAAGAAATTACATGTGTTTCTGTCTGCTCCCTTTATTCACTGTGACACAAATCCCATCAATTACTTTCAGGTTACATCCTTGTTTGGTTCAGTGAGAATCGCGTCCTGGCTGTGAACCAGGGGACTTTGCACCTTAATGTTAACATTAACACTATGTCTGGACTTCCCTGCAGCTGCAGGACAACTGAATATCCCAGAAAGGGAACATGAATGAAGCAGGTGGCCAGGGAGGACAATAATGCAGGAGAGTCCATTTCTATGGCACTCAATAGGCTGAGGCAGAGATCTCCTGCTACAAAGGAAAGACCTACTGGCCACGAAGTCCTTTCCATTCTTGCCCTGGGAGTTTGAAGCCCTCTGGCTGGTGTGACAGAGAGGTTTCCTAGTAGGAAGGCTGCTGAGCCTCGATAGTGAGTCAGGCAGCTCAGCTACATCCTAGATCTACCTAAAGTGTGCATGGTGCTCACTGCAGTGCTGAGATTGCAGCGGGAAGACAGGAGCTCAGCCTAGAGGAGCAGCACTCCCAAACATCTGCCCATTTTGTGCATAACATGAAGCCAGGGCTGTGAGAGCTTTACCTTTCAAGGAGCAAAAGGAGTTCCCCCCAGAGCTGAAGGCGACGGAGCCCCCTGCAGCAGGAGGTGCACTGCCAGCAGGAGTTCTGGAAAACAGAAACGAGGAGGTTTTGACCCTAGCCAGTGCAGCCCTGCACACTGTGAGGCCCAGGCACACTGTGCTGGTGCACACAAGGGACAATGCCCCTTTTCTGCATGTGAATTGTAGGGTACAGCTGCCTGAGCAGAAGAGGTCTTGCTCACACTGCAGCTTGCACGAGGAAAAGGAAGTCAAGACAGCCCATTTGGTCTAGATAACACACTGCAATCACCCAACTCTTCCTGAGGGACACTTCCTATATTAAGGCCAACTTATAGAATCATAGAATGGTTTGGGTTGGAAGGGACCTTGAAGATCATCGAGTTCCACCCCCCCTGCCATGGGCAGGGACACTTCCCACTAGACCAGGTTGCTCCAAGCCCCGTCCAACCTGGCCTTGAACACCTCCAGGGACAGGGCCTCAACAACTTCTCTGGGCAACCTGTTCCAGTGCCTCACCACCCTCAAAGTGAAAAATTTCTTCCTAATGTTTAATCTAAACCTGCCCTCTTCCAGTTTAAAGCCATTCCTCCTCGTCCTATCGCTACATGCCCTAGTAAAAACTCCTTCCCCAGCTCTCCTGTAGGCCCCCTTCAGGTACTGGAAGGCTGCAATAAGTTCTCCCCGGAGCTTTCCCTTCTCCACACTGAACAGCCCCAACTCTCTCAGCACCTAGGAGAGGCACTCCTGCCCTCGGATCATCCTGGTGGCCCTCCTCTTGACCCGCTCCAGCAGGTCCATGTCCTTCTGATGTTGGGGACTCCAGAGCTGGATGCAGTACTCCAGGTGGAGTCTCACGAGAGTGGAGTAGAGGGGCAGAATCACCTCCCTTGACCTGCTGGCCACACTTCTTTTGATGCAGCCCAGGATACAGTTGGCCTTCGGGGCTGTGATCACACATTGCTGGCTCATGTTGAGCTTCTGGTCAATCAGCACACCCAGGTCCTTCTCCTCAGGGCTGCTCTTCATCCATTCCCTGCTGAGCCTGTATTTGTGCTTGGGACTGCCCCAACCCAGATGTAGGACCTTGCTCTTGGCCTTGTTGAACTTCGTGAAGTTGACATGGGCCCACCTCTTTAGCCTGTCCAGGTCTCTCTGGATGGCATCCCTCCCCTCCAGTGTGTCAACTTCTCACAGTTTCTCTCCATTTTCAGTTGTTTTAAGAGGGCAGAGAAAGAATCATAGAAGCACAGAATCACAGACTGGCAGGGGTTGGAAGGGACCTCTGCAAATCATTCAGTCCAACACCCCTGCCTGAGCAGGGTCACCTACAGCAGGTTGCACAGGATGGCGTCCAGGTGGGTTTTGAATACCTCCACAGCAGGAGACTCCACAGCCTCTCTGGGCAGCCTGTGCCAGTGCTCTGCCACCCTCAAAGGAAAGAAGTTCCTCCTCATGCTTAGATAGAATTTCCTATGTTCAAGTTTGTGCCCATTCCTTCTTGTCCTGTCACTGGGCACCACTGAAAAAAGACTGTTCCCATCCCCCTGGCCCCCTCCCTTCAAGTATTTATAAGCATTGATGAGTTCCCCCCTCGGTCTTCTCCAGACTAAAAAGACCCAAGTCCCTAAGCCTTTCCTCATAAGAAAGATGGTCCCGTCCCTTCATCATCTTTGTAGCCCTTTGCTGGACGCACTCCAGCAGTTCCCTGTCCTTGAACTGGAGAGCCCAGAACTGGACACTACTCCAGATGTGGCCTCACCAGGGCAGAGTAGAGAGGGAGGATGACCTCCCTCAATCTGCTGGCCACACGCTTCTTGATGCCCCCCAGGATGCCATTGGCCACCTTGGCCACCAGGGCACGTTGCTGGTTCACGGTCCACCAGCACGCCCAGGTCCCTTTCCACAGAGCTGCCTTCCAGCAGGTCAGCCCCTAAAGAACTACAGTTACGCTTCTGAAATACAAATAGCGTACAGCGGAAGAGTTGTTATTGCACAAGGAGAAGGAGTGGAAGAAAGAGGGTTTTTCCATGCATTTACAAGGACGGCATCTCTTTGGGGCAGAGGAGAGCTGTAAGAAGACCCAGTCACACAGGCAGCATAAGAATGGTGATGTTGGATCCAGGCTATCTAGTTCAGTACATCATATCCAACAGCAGCCAGCAGATGATGATCAATGAAGAAAGAGAGCACAGTGCAATGCATCCCTCATCGTACATTGCCAGCGTCACCAATATGGGGCAGAGACTCCCTCAGCTAGCAGTTACACTGGGATCTTTACACAGCTTGATGGCCTTTATTTGTGTGAACATGTATGTGGATGAAAATTAAAAACTTCTGACCTCAATAATAGTCTATGTTGAGTTCTACAATCCACTGCAAGAAAAGCATTTCTGTCTTTTTAACCCATTTATTGCTGATATCCCTCCATAACCTCTTGTTCTCAGGTTCAGGAAGAAAACAGCTTTTGATGCCCTGGTTCTCCTCTGTACCATTGCTTGTCTCCTTTTGAAAGGCTGTGCAACAAAGCATGCATATAAATGGGCAGCCATGTAAACTGTAAGGTACGGCCACAACGTGGCTTCATAGCAAGGAAGACAGTATTTTCCATTTCACTCTGTCTTTGCCAACAGTACTCTCTGTTTTATACAATCCCTGCAGCTAAGTGACTACGAAATGATTCCCGAGCAGCAGCAGCCAATTTAGAGCACACCATTGTGTTTGCCAAACTAACATAAATGCTAAGTAACACACTGGTTTATGTCTTTATCAAGAATAGATTTTGTCTCTGGCTGATCACCCAGGCTTTCTATAGCTGCTGTACTTGTTCTAGTCTTTACCGAATAGTTTTTCTACCCAGTGAAATCTAACTAATCTAGTGAACTTCTGCTGAAATCTAGACTTTGGCCTGCCTACACGCTCAGAGGATCCTCCACTCTCATCCCTAGACTACAAAGTACCACCAGACTGGAAGGTTCTGCACCCTGCACCCTGTCCCCTTTAATCCACAAGTGAGTAGTTTCCTGTTGCAGTTTCCCCACGTAACTTGCAAAGGTCCTTTCCCATCCCACGACTGTTGAACAGGAGATGCACCTTTGCAAATTGCCTATGAAGGGAAAGGCAACCTCCCTGCCTCAGAAGGGAACCAAGAGCTTCAGGAGCAATCTCTGGACTCCCAGAAAGGAACAAAGAGCTGAGCTGGACTCTGGTAGACCCCCCATGTATGTTCTGTGGGAACTGGACACGGAGGACAAGTTATTTCCACAGAAAACCAAAGCCAAGACCCTACTGAAAGGCACTTCTGTAGCTATCTGGTACCTTTTCTCCTTCTGAAAGAAAGGAGATTCCCACTGATCTATTTTCTTGTCCTGCATATGGAGGACAAATATTTTAGTCTATGAGGACTACTGACCTAAGAAGAGCTCCAAGGAGGAAGGAGGCTTAGAGATCTCTTCCTCTACAACATCTCCACCTCTTGAAATTAAACATTTCATTCTCTCCATCCCACTGCCTTGGCATGCGTTGCAGAGCCCAGGCAACAGCCCAGCCTGCATCTGTGGGGGTCCACGTTGTGCATTCACTTATTTCCACCCAGGCAATTCCAAAGAGTTTGCAATTACAAAGCTTGAATACAAGGATCAAAATGAACCTCCTAGGTTCCCTACAGTGGAGCAGAGAAGTATCTAGCAAAGGGACAGGTATTTCACTGCTGCTAAAGCCTGCCTGGCAGATGGGAACCTTCACAGGACTTGGCTGAGTAGATAAGACAGGAGAAATACTGCATATTCAGATATAGAAGCATATCATCGGCAGGACAGGAAGAAAAGGAAACAGTAACAGCTAAATTGACAGTGAAACAGCATTGTTATAAGCTACACATTTTGCTGCCCCAACCAAGTCATACCCAGTGGAAAAAATGTCTCTAACGGCAGTGGCCTGTAGGACTAGTACTTCAAAGACGTCGGCCACAGGCTGCACTCCTCAAACCCCAGTGGTAAGCCACTCCACTGGTCAAATTCTCATAAACATCTCCAAGAAGCAGAAGCATAACATGGGTCTTACAAGCATTTCAAGTTCTCACAAGACTCATCCTGAACCCCCAGAAAAAAATTTAAAGAAAAGATCTGAAAGGTCAGTACCATCAGTCAACAAAGAAATTACACCATCTGAAAGGAAATGCTACTAGGAAGACGAGTATTTGAATATCAAAAGGAAGGACTCTGGGACAAGAGTGACTGGGACAGATCTCTAAGCCAGAAATACTTCAACAGGGGAACAAGAGGCAGACAAGTTAGAGGGACAGCATGTCCTCTGAGAGAGAGACTGCACTTAGAAATACCCTAATCATCTGAGCTATTGCCCAGCGCTGCTCATTTCTCACACCCAGGAAGAGATTGCATCTGAGAGACAGCACCGCAAAAGTTAGCTGACATTTTCCTCAGAACAAATGTGGCTAGTCATTGCCTTGACAAGGAAGTTGGGTCCTACCACTGTGTTCCCAGTTAATGGAGGATCAGGGTCTGCCAACAAAAAGGAATTTCAGTGCCTGAACAGAGCAGTGATGCACAGTTCAGCATCTCCCAGACCTGTAAGCCCAACTTGGCCTGCTGCTAGTTACTGTTTGGCTCTTGTGTGCCACCCAGACATCACCAACGTCATTTTTTAAGCCATGTTTTGCCCCTTGAGGTTCAGCTACCTAGCAGGTTATACCAAGCAGGACAAATAAGGTAAAGAAACTGCATTCCTGTGTTTACAAAGAAATAAGAATTGTGTTCTACTGTTCTAAGGGATAGTTAATGTATAAAACAACAAAATACCTTAGTTTTATTAGGGAAGGATGTTTCACTTTACATCTGGTCACACAGAGCGGTGTACAAGAGGAAAAGAAGAAAAGGCGGCGAGTGGAGAGCACCACTCACCTTCCAGCAGATTCATCTAAGTCCTGGGCCCTGCCCAGGTCCCTACCTTCCTTGGGAGCTGCTTTGTTGTAAAACAACAACTTGATCATGTCACTCCTCCCTAGCAGGCAGAAACAGAAAGCAATTAACTAGAACTTGAGGAGTGGAGACACCAGAAGATGGAGGCATCTCTTTAGGGTCAGCAGAACCAATCTTTCTGAAGACAGACCTCACCAATGCCTGAGACACAAAGGATTGTGCTCATTTGAAGATGAGGGCACATAAGAAAGACAAGGCAAGTCCAAGTGAAAGGAGCTAGCTAAGGGCAGTGAGGAGGAGGAAAAGCAGTATCTTCATGGAGGCAACTACCCACAGGACCCAAGTATGGGGATGGCCATGAGGACAGATGGGAAGAGTCTGCAGAAGGGTCTCCAGAGGAGTCTGCCAGGAACACGTGAATCTGTAGTATACTCCATTTTGAACACCTTTAAACAGTTGAGAATCTCAAAAACTTACAATACACACACAAAATAGGATTTTAAAAACAGAACTCAGGAGTCTGAGCTCACCCCATAGCTCCAAGGAGTTACACTCCACACAGGTGCCCAAGTCCTCCCAGCCCATCCACGCTCCCCAAAGGCACAGCAACAACTCTGTTTTCAGCGCAGACTGGCACACCTGCATCCACCCAGGCAGCATCCAGGGAAGAGATACACTCTCCCCATCCTCCTGGCTGCAGCTCTGTAGGACTGTCACTTCAAAATTCAAGTCAGAACAGACTTTGGGATGACAGCAGACCAGGGAAAGCATTCACACTGAAGAGCAGCAACATTTCAGTGGCCAGCACTCAATTCACACCGTTGCAATTGTATTTTTGAATAATTCCAAGAAAAAAAACCTAGTAACTTGGGTAAAAATTTATTTTACATACAGACCATTGCAACTTAACTATTAATCAAGAGAAGTTATTTTTCCTTTACAGCAAGTGACCAGCTGGTCTGAGATTAACAGAAGTCTGAGCCTGAGAGCTGGGATTTTAGTTTGGAAATCAGATCTTAGGGGAAGGGTCCTTCCAAGCACCACTCAGTTCAGTGAGGAGCTGCAGGACTTTAACTGCAGGTCAGCTGCACTGCACAGTGCTGGAAGCAGATTCCCAGAGTCTGTTTGGACCTTTCCGAAGCTGAACTTGCTGAGAAAGATGATGCCTGGAAAGGGATGGATGTATTTCCAATATTTTGTTCAGCTCTCAAACTAGCAATGGAAGTGGTGAAACAGCACAATCTCTTGAAGTACGAAACATCGAGTTACGGGGCAGCAGACAAATGGGACAGCAATAATGGCAGGGACCCTCCTAAGTCAAGTGTTCTACATGTAGCGGGTTCCTGGCCAATTTCATACTATGGCCCTAGTTCAAATGGACAGAGTACAAAAAATACTTTGACCAATAATTAATTGTACTGGAAACAAACAGTCTACTAAAAAGCAATTCTTACTCTAGGTGCCAATGAGTCCTTAAAAGCAGGGAGGGGATTGAGGAGCTGCACTTGGGCAGTGCTGCCAGGATCATTCCCGCTGTTCCATTTTTACTTTGGGAGGTCTCAGGAAGGTCCTGTTTTTCTTTTCTTTCTTCCCCTTTGTATTTGCCTGGAAATTTCTCCAGCTGTCCACACGACCATCCCGACTTTCCTGGGAACAACAGAGTGGAAATGGAGAGTTAAGAAGTACAAGAGCCAGACAGCAGGCAGTACATACCAGTTTCAAGAGATCAGTAGCAACTTCCCCCTTATCCAGCATGTAGTGCCCTGGCAGCCAGGACATACAGACACAGAACAGCCAGAGCAACAGACACAGCACAGTGGAACTACAAGTGAGCTTACAAACACCAGTATAAGTGCTGTGTTGGTTTCCTGCTTCAGAAGCAACCAGCTTGGGTTGCGCAGTCTTGAGTAGAGTCTACTGAATCCTTTGATGTGCAAAGGAAACAAGAAACCTCATCTCTAATGGATGTTCCTAATCTGTCAGCTCAGAGCATGCCATTTCCTTATTCTGTCTCACACCCTTGAGACAGCTCTCCCTGTGCTGCAGCTTGGAGGCAGGGAGAAGACAGAAGGGAAATATACTAATGTCTTCTCCAGGCTCCTTGCCCCAACCTTCGTCACAAAGAGACAAGGAGAAAAGATCTCTGGCACACTCTTTTCTCCTCTCCCTGGCCTGCCTGGAGAGCAGCAGAAACCTCTCCTGGGGAAAAAAAAAAAAAAGACTCCTCACAAAGTCAACCTATCTCTACAGGCTGAAGGTTTCACAGTATGACAAAACAAGTCCAGGGATGATCCACTTCACAGTGTGGGATCCACACGCTCAAGGCCCGCCTAACCAGAGCTGTTCCTGCAGTACTGGTGCTGCACACAGGCTCTGGCTACAACAGCTGTCTGCTTCACTCCCCTCCTTCCCCATGGCAGGATGGGGGAAGGCCAGGCGCTAGCAACGATCTGAATGATGGGACAGAGTGCACTCTTGGCAAGTCTGCACATGACACAAAACTGGGAGGAGAGGCCAACAGGCCAGAGGGTTGTGCTGCCAAGCCAGAGGGACCTCGATGGGCTGGAGGAATGGCCTGACAGGAACCTCATGCAGTTCAACAAGGAGAAGTGCAAAGTCCTGCCCGTGGGAAGGAACAACCCCTGGCACCAGCACATGCTGGGGGCCACCCAGCTGGAAAGTAGCTTGGGAGAAAAGAACCTGGGGGTTCTTTTCTTTTCTTTTCTGGACACCAGGCTGTACATGAGCCAGCAACATGCCCTTGCTGCAAAGGTGACGTATGGTGTCCTGGGCTCAGTAGGCAAAGTATGGCCAGCAGGTCGAGGGAGGTGATCCTTCCCCTCTGCTCAGCACTGGTGAGGCCAGCCCTGGAGTGCTGTGCCCACTGCTGGGCTCCCCAGTATGAGAGAGACATGGACATACTGGAGAGAGTCCAACAAAGGGCCACAAGGATGACGAAGGGACTGGAGCATGTCTCCTGTGAGGAAAGGCTGGGAGAGCTGGGACTGTTCAGCTGGGAGAAGACAAGGCTCGGAGGGAATCTCATCCATGTGTACAAGTATCTGAAGGACGGCAGAAAGAAGACTGAGCCAGGCTCTTCTTGGTGACGTTCAGTGCCAGGACCAGAGGCCATGGGCACAAACTGAAATGCAGGAGTCTCTCTCTGAACATCTGGAAACATGTTTTTATTGAGGGTGACCAAGCACTAGAACAGGTTGCCCAGAGAGGTTGTGGAGTCTCCATCACTGAGGATATTCAAAAGCCATCTGGACATGGTCCTGGGCAACTGGCTATAGGTGGCCCTGCTTGAGCAGGGGGGTTGGACCAGATGGACCCCAGAGGTCCCTTCCAACCACAACCATTCTGTGATAACACTTTTGCTAGCGATAAGGCTGTATGGCAACTTCTGTTCTAACCTTCTTGTTTCTTAAGGTTTGTTGGTGGAAGCTATTCTTGAAATTACTAAGAAAGTGAATTTTGAGGGTGGGATGGGAGAAAGTAGATGTTCCAACCTGCTCCTTCTAAAATACATCAAGATATAATTCAGCTCTGAAAGCAGCCCATGAATAGCTTCTAGAAACAGCAGGCAACCACTTGCATGACACAGACATTCCCATGAGGAGTCAGAAGTACTGCAGAATATACATGAGGGACAAAACCTACAGGTTTTAGGGTAAAGAGACAGGATCAGAACTAGGATGCAGTATGCAGACAAGGACTGAAATCACCAGGAGCAGGAAAGCCTGGAAGAGCAATGCAGAGGTACAACACAAGCACCTTTAAAGGTTGGGATTTTTGTGTTTGGTTTGTTTGGGGTTTTTTGAAACTGAGACAGAAGCACAACTGCAGAATATCAACTTAAGTTTTTTTTTTCCTTATGGTTTAAATATCATTTGGAGCAGCAACACACATACTCCTTCTGGATATATTTTAAAGGCAGCCACTGAATTAGCACACATAAAGGAGTAACTAAGAATTCGTATGTTATTTTGCCTCCAATCACCCTCTCTCAATGGTGGTCACTAGCAGAAATAAGCTTCTTATTCTTGTGTATACCAGTGATCTATTTCAGACATTAATATCTAGCTTTGATCCTGTCTTTTCACATGGATTAAATGGTCACCAGCAGGGCTGGACAAGACACCTGCAAGCGCAGAGGTTCAGCTGTCTAGGCATGGTTGAGACATCCAGATACTCAGAGCTGCAATATCAATAGTGCTGCAGCTCCCATTTGGTCCATCATTATTTGCTCGCAACACTTGCTCACGTTTCCTCAGCTGCTATGCTTTACTGCATCCCTACAGCACTGACAACATCTGTAGCCGTTCTGGTGAGAGAACACAGAACTGCCAGCAGCAAGGCCAGTGACACACTCATTTATCTCTCTGGCATTACAGGACAAAACCCATAGCACACTCAATGCAGCAGCATTACACAAGTTTTCCAGAATATCCAACTTCTTATATCCATGTTATGCAGCACATGAACACAAACTCTTCCCAGCAGAGCCTCCAGAAACATCCTACTTGTCCACTTTCCACAGAATGCCAGTCCAGCTCATACACTCCTCACCTATACACCCTCTTTTTTAAGGTCCTCTTGTGCATAACTAGGATCCAGCTTTGGATTAAATGAACAATCTAGCTCATCTTTTCATGAGGAAAGACTTACAGGCTCAATCAAATATTTTGGCGGTCTGTAGGTTTCACCCCTAGTATAGCAGCACAACAACCACAAAGCTACTTCTGATACACCTAAACACTGAATACTGGGTGGATGGGTCAAAGGGAAGTGACTGTCACTCAAGTCTCTGATATTCACGGGAGATACAGATTCCGTAAGTGTTAGCAACCAGGCTGAAAAGTACCAACAACAGTCCACACTAGTGATTGAACAGCTGCCAGATTAAGTTTTACTGGTTACCAGTGACCTGGGCTAAGCAGCAATTCAAATTTCTAAGGGCAAGAATGAACTGTTGACAGAGCTGAAAAATACTGCACTTTAATTTACCAGATCTGTTTCTGCAAAGTGATACCAAAGCCCCATCGGTGGACTCTTCTTTCCACACAAGGACAAAACCCAGGCTTGTGCAGGATCTTTTACTAAGTGTTTACTTAAATTATCCTATAGCACCTGCAGACAAAAAGTCTCTCTTCTCTTTAGGGGCATTCCCGGCAGCAAGGTCAAGAATTGCTAAGGCCCATCCTGTAAGTTAAGCTGCTGATTACCTCAAAGTTCTTCTGCCATTCGCGCTCTCGTTTAGCTTTCTCTTGTGCCTCAATTTCCTCTTCCCTCTGCCGCTTCCTGGAAGGGAAGCCACAAAGAAGTTATGAACCCACAAGCATCTACTTTAAAGAAACACAGCAATACTTTCAAAACATCTCGGAAAGCTCTTCTGGTTTCTTGGAAGATTAAAGTTCTTATCAGAATAGATAAATATGCACACCTAGGATAGCACAGCAAGAAGAATTTTATTTCAAATCTGGAAGAGCAGCGAACAGAGAATACGGTTTGGCACCACTGACAGCATGCATGTACTTCATTAGTGAGTCAGCGTCTCTTTCTCGGCAAAACAAGATGGACTCCCTCATAAATCTAGTGATAACTCTCTAAAACTTTTGAGAGTACACATTTTGAGAAGTTAAATACTTGAGTATGCGAGGTAAGAATGAAATTTTTTTCACCCTAATTTTTATCTGTAATCAAAAGTATTGCCCTGCAACCATCTCCCAGACTGCCTTCACTGACCAGTACAGAAACCGCGCTCTACAAAGTGCATCCACAGTCAGCACTCGGGCAACATGTGATCAAAACACCTAAAATAGTTCAGGATCACACATGCCACAGGGTATTTCTGGCACTTAATTAGAATTAAAAATCCCTTCTTTGCATGCTATCAACATGCAGAAATGTGTCACCATTTCAGTGTTTTGGGTGGCCTCCATACATACACATAAGAGTACATAAGCATACCAAATAGATCAATGTCTTAAATACAGGAGGGCAAGTTTCCTGCTCGCATTTCTCAAGCACAGAGTTCTACAACCCACACATTGTCCAGAGAGGTGGTGGAATCCACATCACTGGAAGACCCTGCTCTGGCAGGGGGGTTGGACCAAATGATCTCCAGAGGTCTGTTCCAACTTAGACTTTTCTAAAATTCTATGGTTCCTCTTCTTGTCTGAGAAAGCACGAGAGGGGAAGACCTGAACTGCACAAGCAGAATGCTGCTCATACCTTTCATGCATTTCTTTTGCTTCTCTTTCTTTCCTCTTAATTTCCAGTTCAGCAAAGAGCTTCATCGTCTGCTTGTATACAGCTTGTTTGAACTGTAAAACACAAATCCAGTCTTAAAATAATGCCCATTACCACAGTTACAGAAGTCTCTTTTATATAAGAATTTAAGAAGCATAAAAAGAATGCAAAGCATATGTATGCCCACATAAACCCATATCCTGCCTCGACAGTAGTCAGTAGCAGCAGCATACGAAAAGATACAAAACGCTGCTAAATAATTTCTGGCCCTGACACCAAGAAACAACTACTTATTAGCCTCATATTAGTCCCATTTTCATCTGTATTTACAAAGCTGTGCCTAAACAGAACTGTTCATGTCAAGCTCTTCTTCTTCTGCTAAGTCTCGTAACGTTACATTTGACAAAAAAGGCAAAATGGTCACTGTTTAGATAGTAATTTCCCAGCAGATCTTCTTCATGTGTTGTAAAAGTCTAGCATTGGCTTTCCAGTAGGAAATATCAGTATACTTAAACTTCATCATTAAAGAACAGCAAGAGACTTCTGAAAATCAATGGAAAACAAGATGGTTATGGGGTTACTGTGGTGATATCAAGAGGAAAAAGTCACTTTGTAAGAAAAAAAAAAGGTGAGGACAGTAAGACTAATGATGTCAGTGTTTGATAATCATGTACCATTCCGTCAAAGTCTCTAATATCACTTGACTTTTTCAGGCTATAAATGAGGTAAGAAGAATTAAGTTATGTCATGCCTTTTTAATACAAGTGATTTGTTGCAGAACAGCATATCTATCCTCAAGTGCTATATGGAAGAAACAGCTGAAACAGCTCTTACTATAAAATGTCACTAAGAGTACATTTTAGACATGCTGCAGTGGGTTCTATACAAACCTCAGCTGGCAGCAAGAATGCCACAGTTCCAGCATCCAGAATACAAGAAAGTCAATTCAAAAAAGACTGCATGATATGCAAGCAATGAAGACTTGCTCCAAGAAAAGAATTGGGTATTTTGACCTATACAATCTCATTATATATTTACTCTTTAGGCTACAGTTAAACTATTTTCTAAAATATACAGGTATTAGCCAACACACGGTACTCTACAGTGGCTTATCAGAGTTTGTTCTTCTGTAAGTGCAAGGATTTACACCACTCTAACAAGTCTAATAAATACTTCTGTACTGGTTTTGACTCTTAATTCCTCAAAACACATTTTGTGCTCCCCAGTTTCTCCGAACAGTATATGACTTACAACTTCAGGATCATCCTCTTCTACAGTGGGAGGTTTTCCGTCCTTCTTCAACTGCTTCTTTTTTTCTTTTACCTAAAGATTAAGAACAAAGATAAGAGCCCAAAAAGTCTTATCGGGCTTACACAATTGTATCCAAGTAGTTCTGCATTACTGCTCCTCTGTGTGGGAAGAACTCTGGATGACAGCAAGTTCTTGATTTGGATTCATGTTTTATTTTAGACCAAAACCTGCTGGCCCTAGGTCCAGATAAATACACACAAGTTCACTATCACATGAACTGTAGTAATTAAAAATACTATGCTAGATACTATTCATTCAACACAATCCCCTTGTTGAGTTTTTGTGTTTGCTTTTAAGATATACTCATATCCAATATACACCATCCAACCCCCCAGGCAGTTTATTTTGCTTTGTAATATTCAAAAGACTAAGAACAACAAGCAGAATATAACATGTTTCTTCGTTTAGAGTATCTGAGTTCTCCCGTATCATCTGCTTTCTCAAACTTATTGTGTTTCAGTCCACCGACATCACTTCACTAATGTCTTGGCCAATGCAATCCAATCTCCTTTTCTCATCTTATAGGTCATTTTCCCCCAAACTTCCCAGTTTCCTGCTGTCACCACCTATTTTCTTCCACCTACACACATCTGAACTGCATCATTCATTCACAGACTTGAAAAAAAATATTTAGGTCAGATCATGTGGTCTGACCTAATTATTTCAAGTACTGAATTTCACTGAATTATCTTGCACTCAGCTCAACAGCAGTCTTGGACAAAACACATTTGTTCATGCCATGAAGAGCTCAGGGTCCACCCGCACAGCTTCATTATGAGGTTTGCTCAGCTCACCTTTTGATGACCTAAACATGCAGCAAGTGTACCAAAAAGCAAATTACAAACAAATGATTACCACTCGCCCCCACACCCAGACGTTCCTATGGAATACTTACAGTATGTTCCACATATTCTTTTCCTGCCTGTATCACATCCAAGGCCCTCTTCTTCTGCTCCTGATCTAGCAGCAACTTGTATGCTTTATCTACAGCTAACAAAAAGCATCAACATTAATAGCACCAGTAGTCACATTCACAAGGCATCACAAGGTTGCTATTTGTTGACCATACAAATTTTGCTTTCTAGAATTTGGGGAGAATTGGTTTGTTTGGTTTTTGTTTTGTTTTGCCCTGTTTTTAACCCATCTAGGTAAGTGATATCATGATTAGTCAAATGAGATTTGGCGTACAGTGATGGCAGAGGCTGTCAGACACCTTTTGGAGTTAGCAAGGTGAAAGTATCAGTCCTACCAAGTGATTTAGTTATAGGCCACGAGGTAAGTTTAAGGTGCATAATACCTCACCGTAATGCAAAGCATATGACAGAAGTAATGTGATGGGTTTAGGTGTATATGGTCTTTGAATAAAATCTAATGTGCAGATTAAACAGTTTTTCTTGAACGATCTCAAAACTCCACGGACTTGTTTGTCTCCCTTGCGAACTGACAATGCAATTACCGCCACCTAGTGGAATTTTCTGCTGAAATGTCGCCCTACACATCTGCTTCTCCATCATCTAAAGCACCTCTACAACAATTCTGTTTGTCAGTGGGGTCTCCACCCCTAACAAACATTTAAACAAGCTACAGAAAAATAGCAGTCCAACTACTGCTGTGTCCTGATTTAAGGTAAAACAGAACCAATTTTCTGTTCAGTAATTTTACTTTGCAGTTAAGCCTCTACTAACTACAGAAATTAACAGCATATTGTGCAGAAACTGTGCTCTCAGAGTGGTAAGACCTATGTTTATAGTTCATGCCAAGGAATGGTATGCAGAGAGGCTCTTGGTTATACTTATTGCTATAGCAACCAAGGCCAGCTAGCTGTTATTTGCCCCATTGGAGGGTCAGAAGCAGAAAAGCATAGAGGGGTTGCACCTGCAGGGAGGAGCGGACAGGACAAGTGGCCCAAAACTGACCAACAGGGTATTCCATCCCATCTGCCTCATGCTCAGTATAAAAGGAGCCTACATCTCTCTGTGTTGCCCAGGCTATGCTGCAGTGGCTATTAACAGGTGTGAGCCCACTACTGACCGGCACAGGAGCTTTGACTTGCTCTATCTCCAACCTGGGCTGGTGCACCCTTTCTTAGTCAACCTGGTGTCCCCTGACTCCTTGGGGCTCACCATATTGATGCCGGCCTTAGTGCAGACACATAGTGCACTGCAGCCCAGAACTCGTGGGCTCAAGCGATCCGGTGGGCTTACAACAGTACACCAGCCCAGAAAAAGGGTGAGAGCATTACCTTCAAACGCCTTCTGGGCTCTATCTGCATCATCTTGATTTTTGTCTGGATGCACCAATATTGACAACTGCAAGAGAAAGAATCTTGCTATCAAGATCATTGTAAAAGATGAAAAATATTTAAAGAGATTTTTGTGAGAGGAGGGAAATAGTCTCAGATAGAAGGAACCACAGGGAATCACATTCCTTTGCATAAGGACAACATGTAGAGTATGCATCGGTAAAAGCTTATAAATCAAATACAATCCCTGTAATAAATAGGTTGTCTGAGAAAAGCTGCAGCTTGGGATGTGCAGAACAATATAAACAACTCTTCAGCTGCAGTGCCTGGGGCTGATATGAACGCCTTGGTCACCCAAGTTTTGTTTCCTTGCTATTGAGAAGAAACAAATGTACAAAGATCACCCTTGACCAAAGTTTACCTTTTACTCAACAACATGTCCCAAGAAGTCCTCCAATATCCCTAAGGTTGTTCCAATATCAAACTATTTAAAAGAGTGGGTAAGTTTTTCCTTAGGCTCCTTTACTGGAAGTTAAGAAAACTAGTTCCTGTACTCTCTATCGAGCAGAGACAGGACGTTGATCACTAACGGGCAACCTAAAATGGGCTGGAAAGCACATGTCTCCACCTTCCTCTTCCACAGAAAGAGAAAGTTCTTTCAAATTTTCCCCATACGGCACTTTTCTCAGACCTGTTATTTTGCTGTTGCTGTGTGGACTCTCTAGCTTATCTGCATCTTTCCTAGTATAACATTCAAAACTAGTCACGGTGCGGCAACTGAAATTGCACCAGTGCCCAAGAATGCAAAATAATTACTTCCTGAACTCTACAGATGGCACTTTCTAGTTCACAGGAAAAAGGTTTGCCTCTGATCATAATCAGCAGCATGCTGCCAATCTACTCTGTGATTTGCTACAGCCAATGTCTTTTTCCTTCTGTTAGCTGTTCCACATTCTGTATTTAGGTGTTTGACTTCTTCAATACACAATTCCATGCACTTTTTTCACCATATTGACTTTAAACATTTCCCTGTAGTATTCTACCAGCCTAAAGCTAAGACAGACCCACTTTATTGATTCACAGAACTGAGAAGTTAGCAACAGACTAAAAGGTTATCCTCCCACTTCCCACAACTAGCCCATATCCCATCACCAATTTGGCAGGTGTGTTCCTGTGTCAGCCAGCACAGCTTCCTGTCTAAAGACAGTTCGTGACATTTCCACCACTAATTCAAGTGGGAGGCTACTGCTCTCCAAATATAGTGCTTCTTTGCTGCATGCACTGATTAAAACTCAACCTTCTCCTCCAGATTTGTCAGCAGAGTAAGCCTGGGATAATGCTTCATGCACTGCACAGAGCAATGCAGACGGGTCAGTGAGCAGGGCTGCTGCTGTCCCAGGTAACCCAGTCACCAAAAATGACTGATGAAATTCTTAAACAAACCTCAAAGGAAAGATATATATTTGAGAAAAACACCTTTTCTTAGTTCTTAATTTCTGACAAATTTTGACCTTCTCTTTGAACTGAAGTTCAATAATCTGATTACACACAAGCGTATCAGTTTGCAACAGCCCTGTCACACACTTTACTGGCAAAGCAGCATACCATACATGGACCAAGGACGCTTCTCCAGTTCTCTTCCTGTTGATACAAAGACTGTTCTATGCATTTCTCCCCAAAATGGGTACTCTTCTACCCAGATACAGCTTTACCACCATTTTTCTTCTTCCCAAGCACAGCTGCACAACCTCTAAAGAGCTTCTTGTTTCCTTCCAGAGGCTTCAAGTGCAAAAGCCAAATACCTGCCGGAATCTTTTCTTTATCTCTTCATCTGTGGCTTCAGGATCCATCTGCAGTACCTAAAAGAGACCATGAGAGCAGACCAAGTTTGATGATACTCCCCATGTTTCAGGTTCCTGGCAGCAGGCTCTCAACACTTGGTTCACTGGCATACAGACACAGCACCAGAAAGATCCCTCCCATCAGAGTGCTGCTTCAGGATATGAATTTTCTGCTAGTAAAACAGAAACATTTTAAGAGACGCTATGTTTGGGACATTCTACTTCTAGCAATGCTAAATTCCTCTGACTATGTCAGTATCCTTCCCACACTCAAGTGTCATGTAGACAGCTGCCATCCCTAAATAGCCGCAACTGATCTAAACCTTCAACCAGTCCTGTAGCAATGCTTAGTTTGGCAGAAAGAGAAGCATGTGGTGGCTTTGGGACACTGTCAGATCATTTATAACTAAGCACTCTGGGCAGGAAACACACTACTTCATAAGAATTTATTCATTTTATCCTTTTGAAAGAAGACAGGAGAATTTTACTGTTTGGTTTCCATGAATGAGTCCAGTTATCTACTGATCTTTAGCGATGTGGCAGAGTTTAGGAGCTCTTTTGTGAATTAATTTACTGAACAGAAGTCCTCAGCAACAAGTGAGCCTACTCAATGCAGATGCATGCTGGTCTGACACTAAGAATTGTAAATAAAAAACACTCTGTCACAGGAAAGCTATAGTCTCCTTCTAAATAGCTTTCTTAATTTACTCTCCAACTCAAGTACCAAGATCTACACAGAACTGAACATTGTCAAGGTGAATCTACCAACTTATCTGGCTGACCAGCCCTAAATTGGGACAAAAAAAAAGCACCTGAGGCTTTAAAAGGGCGGATGAAGATGATATCATGAAGGAATACACATGAGGAAACCCAGCTCCAGATGAACACCAGATTGTTTTATTTACTGTCTTCATCAGGCTTTCATACTTTTCAAGACTTTATAACTGACTGCAACTGGAATCAAACTATGTAATGTGCAAGGGAATTACCCATTTTCCAGTAACTCCTTAAAGATTGCTCACTAGTGTGAGCAGTGAGAGTCCTTCTCTCATTCTATGCACAACACAAGTTCACTGGGATAAACATCTGAGACAAATAGAAATGTCAAGTCAAGAGTGCTCAGAACAGAACCTGGCAAGCATGCCACCTGTACCTGTTACATTCTCATTCAGAGTTGGCATTAATCTGCCAAATCTTTCAGTGCTGTTGCACAAGGGAAATGTGTCAGAAAAATATAGTTTGCGCCTGCCATAAAAGACTGAAAAAGAGAGTGAGAACACATACACCATCCTTCCGTATTCTGTAAACCTTCTGGACAGTAACCTACATTTAGAGGGTTTTTTTTTCTTTGTGTTCGGTCTTTTTACTGAAATAAATACCCAATAAATCTGGAGGTTGGTGTATCAATTCAGAAGGGAGGATATAACATTCAAACTAACCTCAAAAGGGTTCAAGTTGAAATAGGAAGATCCAGGTCGGGTCAGCCTGTCAATTTGGTTTTTTGATGTTAAAACAGAGTCTCGTTTTTCAATTTGCTTTACCTGAAGAACAAGAGAGACCTATATTAGCTGATCTTCACAATGTGCTTACCTGTTTTCCCGTGACACCAGTCATCATCGTCCTGTGCTACAATTCACAATGCCTCTTGCTCATCCCAAGCCTGTAGTTATTTGACTCAGGCACTAGCGCAGAACAATTTTTAGCCTTTTCTACAGGATGACAGTATTTTTAACATTACATTTAAACTATAAAAACTCCTAGATAGCACTTCCACCAATGTCTCCTACGGCTTGCTCAAGAGCCGTGGCTTTGCCCCTCGCCTTGCTCCTACACCAGCACCACCACCATGATTCCTTGGAAACCTACTGCACTATTGCTTTTAACACACAGTTGGTAGGATAGCCCATTAAACACACTAAGTCACTCTAGCACAAGTATACAAGTCCATTTCATTTTGACCGCTGGTTATTTAGCTCAGTTCAGTTTACTTTTTGTTCCTTACAGCATTAAGCCAAACCAAACCATGCATTGCCGTTCAATGTTCACCTTTATTTAAAGAAATAAGCATCCATCAAACCGGCACCACCCTTCTGCGGGCAGGCTCAGGTAAACCCATCCGAGCTGTGCACACAGCAAGGCAGAGGAGCACAGGCTGAGGGAAGGGGGCCCCACGCGCCTTCCTAAGTGACAGTTTGCCCACAAAAAGGCCAAGCGGCGGAGCACAGCGCAGGCAGGGTCATGTCCAGAGGCCGCCGAGCGCACAACTCCCACCACGTTTATCCGAGAGCCCAGAGGTCGGCTCCTTCCCCCTGACACAGCACGGGCTTTTCGCAGAGCGGGAGACACCGCTGGGCCGGCGGCAGC
>NW_009650249.1:404554-415675 GCF_000708025.1 Charadrius vociferus | reverse complement strand
CGGCGTCCGCCCCCCCCCCCTCCCCCGCCGGGCAGCCCCCGCAGGGCCCGGCACGGCGGCCTAGTGCTGGGCCTCTGCCAGGCTGCAGCCGCCTGGCCCCGCGCGGGAGGGGAGCAGCGAGCCCCGGGAGCTGCAGCCTGTGCCGTGGTCTCTTGCAGGGATAAAGAGAGGGAACAGCTCTCCGCCTTACGGAAACACCATGAGGAAGAGATTGATCACCACAAGAAGGAGATAGAGCGTCTGCAGAAAGAAATTGAGCGTCATAAGTATAAGATCAAGAAGCTGAAAGATGATGACTAAGCTGGTGCTGTTGTTGAATGTGCACGGCCAATACTGATTGTAGTGTAAAACTGCCTTGAAGACTGTATGCTTTGGCCAACGTAATCCAAAATCGTCCAATTGTACTGTGGTCTGCAACAATGTCAAATAAACTACTCACTCTCTCTTTTTCTGCTCAGTAACTGTTTAATGAAAAAAAAAAAAAAGTCTGCTGTCTGTTTTTAAACTTCATTGTTCTTCCAAAATAAGGATATACTCTTGAGTAGGCAGTTCTGTACAGAACTTCATTATTGTCTTTAGATTTATTTGAAAGAAATGACCATTTGTACTTGGTGTGCTAACTTTACAGTTAAAACTGCAAGAAAGGTTGGGTCACAAGTGGTATGTGTGTAGGGACCTGTTCATACAAAAATAACTTCGTCTGAAGAAAACCATCGCTGTGGTGGAAGGGGGAGATGGCTCTCCACTGAACTGGCAGAGTATCTGTAAACTAAGGTTCTTTTGTTGCATTGAGTGTTTAGTGCCATAAGCTGACCAAGAGAGAAAAATACTATTTTACATCACGGTGATTTCACTTGTGGCGGTGCAAGTTCCTGGAACAAGGCAGCTGAGACCCTGACTCTTCTACACAAATATTCTTTTTTGAAAAGGCTTCAATGAGTACTGTGTTCGTTTGGGCCCCTCACTACAGGAGGGACGTTGAGGCACTGCAGTGTGTCCAGAGAAGGGCAACAGAGCTGATGAGGGGTCTGGAGAACAAGTCTGATGAGGTGCGGCTGAGGGACCTGGGGGTGTTGAGCCTGGAGAAAAGGGGGCTGAGGGGAGACTTTTTTTGCTCTCTACAGCTCCCTGACAGGATGGTGTAGTGAGGGGGCGGTCAGTCTCTTTTTCCCAAGTAACAGGCGATAGGACAAGAGGAAACAGCCTCAAGTTGCACCTGGGGAGGCTTAGATTGGAAATTAGGAAAAATTTCAGAGAAAGGGTTGTCAGGCATTGGAACAGGCTGCCCAGGGGAGTGGTAGAGTTGCTGTCCCTGGAGGCATTTAAAAGATAGACAGACGTGGTGCTGAGGGACATGGTTTAGTGGTGGACTTGGCAGTGCTGGGTTAACGGTTGGACTCAATGATCTTGAAGGTACCTTCTAACCTAAACGGTGGTATGGTTCACAGAATTCACAGAATGGTTAGGGTTGGAAGGGACCTTTGGAGATCATCTAGTCCAACCCCCCTGCCAGAGCAGGGTCACCTACAGCATGTTGCACAGGACAGCGTCCAGGCAGGTTTTGAATGTCTCCAGAGTGGGAGACTCCACCCCCTCTCTGGGCAGCCTGTTCCAGTGCTCCACTACCCTCAAAGTAAAGAAGTTCCTTCTCATGTTAAGATGGAACTTCCTATGTTTAAGTTTATGTCCATTACCCCTCGTCCTATCACTGGGCGCCACTGAAAAAAGACTGCTCCCATCCCCCTGGCATCCTCCCATTAAGTATTTGTATGTATTAATAAGATCCCCCCTCAATCTTCTTTTCTCTAGACTAAAGAGACCCAAGTCACACAGCCTTTCCTCATAAGAAAGGTGCTCCAGTCCCCTAATCATCTTCGTTGCCCTTTGCTGGACCCTCTCCAGCAGATCCCTGTCTTTCTTGAACTGGGGAGCCCAGAACTGGGCACAGTACTCCAGATGCGGCCTCACTAGGGCAGAGTAGAGGGGGAGGATGACCTCCTTCGACCTGCTGGCCACACTCTTCTTGATGCACCCCAGGATGCCATTCGCCTTCTTGGCCGCCAGGGCACATTGCTGGCTCATGGTCATCCTGTTGTCCACCAGGACTCCCAGGTCCCTTTCCACAGAGCTGCTGTCCAGGAGGTCAGCCCCCAACCTGTACTGGTGCATGGGGTTATTCCTCCCCAGGTGCAGTACCCTACACTTACCCTTGTTGAACTTCATAAGGTTTCTTTCTGCCCAACTCTCCAGCCTGGCGAGGTCACGCTGTAAGGCAGCACAGCCTTCTGGCGTGTCAGCCACTCCTCCCAGTTTTGTGTCATCAGCAAACTTGCTGATGGTACACTCTATCCCTTCATCCAGAAGGTTCTATAATTGCCCGATGGTGTTTTTTCTGTCTCTAGTTCTTGATGTTCCTTATGTAAGTCCCTTTCCAAAGAAGGATGGATTAACATTAATCTTATGCAGGTTCAGTCACTTTTGTCATTTTAATACAAGAAATCCATCAGAAAATATTTGGCAAGTGACCTACTGAAATAGTGGGGCCTTCCTGTGCTAAGCCCAGACAAGAAGAGGATTTTACGTAATAAGAATGGGCAGGTAGGAAGCCAGGCTTTCCTTCTGCACCTGCTCTGTCGTGTCCATAAATCTGCCTGAAGAGATGTAGTTTCCACTACTGGTTAAAACCACCCTCCGTTATGGTGTGGTATGTTACAGTGCCAAGTGTTGCAAAGAAGCTGGACTGGGGGCAGAAGTGTCTGGAACTGCCCAGTCTGAAGCAGAAGGTAAATTGGAGCCTTTGGAGTAAGAAAGTGCTTTGACAGGGGTGTGACTGGCTGCCTGGAGGTGTACCAGTTTGTCCTGTGTTAACTCATACATCCCCAGTCAGCTGTTTTCCCCTTGGGCCATGCTCTTTCACCTGAGGAACACTGCAGCTAGTGGTACACCTTGTTTGCAGAGTAAATGACAGCACTATCGCTCTGATGAAGAGTCCATGCCCTTAAAAACTCAATGAAAGTCTCACCCATGTGATCAGCCATGGAAGAGAGAGGCTGTGCTGTGAAGTGTGTCATTGCCTGGCTTTGCTCAGCCTGTGGGAGATGGTGTTACAGTGAGTTGTGTGGAGGTGGCGTGTAGAGCTATCAGTGGGGTTCGTTCCTTTTAGTTGGGGCCAATTAACTTGAGCCAAAAATATTCATACCTCCCACTCCCCACCTCCCTTGGAATATGAAACCCAGTAGGAATAACTGCGTCATGAAAAGCAATATACTATTGACCTGTTTAGTTTTTACCCATTTAAAATTTTTTTTCATATTTTATCTGTCAGCTTCCCCCACAAGCTGTGAAGTCACTAGTGGGATGTCCCCATTGAAGACCAATTTCTTGGCATTGCAGCTACAGTGAACTATGGAATAGCTGAAATAAATAGTAGGACAACTTTATATTCTGAAGGGAACAGATGAGGGCTCAAACTCATGGCTTTGTGATTCACCCCATTTTTGTGCATCACTGAAATCTTAACTATGCCACGTAAGCTCAGCTGCAGAGCCTCTGCCAAGAGCCAGTAAGGGAGAGGGGGTTTGCTGTGAGACTCTGTGAGAGTGTTGGATTTGGACCACCATCATCTACTGTGCCACGAGGAGGGGCATTACAAATTCTCTGAAGTCCCCGGTGTTCAGGTATGCAGTACAGTATCTTGCCACACAGCAGGGAGCTTTCTTGCCCACCAGTGCTCTCTGAAACACGTCTCTTTCCTTCTGTTACAACTTGGCACGAGTTTCAGGGGGGCTCCTCCACTAGTACATGTGCTGGGTCCCTTACCATGTGCTCATAAACCCATCCCATTTTCTGGAGAGGAATGTCTAGTTAATTCACTGCTTTGCAGTCACCCTGAATGGCAATGGAAGTACACATGGTGAGGACAGGCAGCTGTAGATCTTGACCAAGCAGGCTGGCAAGAGAAGTCCCTTTCAGCAGTGGTTTGACTGGCAGACGATGATTATAAAGCCATGCCCACAAACTATGGCTGCTGGAGAAGCTAAATGGACTAATGATGCTGCTGCGTAAAGCAGACGGTCTCCCTCCTGCTTCCACCGCTTCTCCCTTTCACTGTCCCGGGTGTGGTGCACTCGTGGGGAGCCATTCAGCCTGTCACCTCACCAGCCCATATTTTTGTTCTCAGGCCAATGAATCTTTTGCTAGGTTAGCAAGTTGAATAGCCTGTGGAGTCCAAAAGTGCCAAAATCACCACCAGGCGAATGCGAGAAGTACTGAGGAGGGAGGGGATGTGTGGTGGGAGGAGTCTTCTCCCATCTCTTGAAATTAAGTTTGCTAAATTAGAAAGATCTCTATTTTTATCCAGCTGGTGTGATAATTGGGTTTGCAGCCATCTTCCTACCAGGAATGGCTGTGAACCTTAATGCTTTGGGCAGCGCCTGTTCAATTCGTCCTCGTGATGAGGTTTCCCTGCTGCATTCTTACCCACTGACCTCTTCTTCCAGGGAGTCCCAATAACCTAAATCTCCCTGAAATCAGTTTGCTTTAGTTAAATGCCAGTCCCACTCTGGCCATTCCTAGTTAATAAGCTCTGTTTCATTTCCTTGGTCGTGCAAATATCTGCATAGCGAAATATCCCTGAACTTGCCTCTAGAAATCACAAGCACCTCACCCACCCCACCTCCTGTACCAAGTCTTTACTGGACATAATTGTCTGAGCAGCTGAGCTCCTACAAGAGTTTCCAGCACCCCCGTCCTGGTCACAGCACCCCCATTCTCACCACAGCATCTCATCCCTTTTCTTGCGCTGGTTGTGGTGCTCATTAAAACCTTTTATATGCAGACTCAACTCCAGAAATGTCTTTCCCTCTTCCCTGGGGTTAGCAAGAAGAATGAGTTTGTGTAGCATCTGATCAGTAGCAAAGCAGTAATTTAAGGCAAACGTTCAAGGGGGACCGCTACCTTTTGGCAAGGGAGATGTTAAATCCTCTCATTTTGTGTAGTTTCATCATCAGTGCATCTCATCAGAAGTGTTTTTTAATTCTGTTCAACTGTCGGTCTCTGCAATAAGCTACCAAATGACATAGATGGAGATGCTTGTTACTGATTCTTATGATACAGCAGTAACCTATGACAGGTGAGTGTACCGGATCTGGGGTGCTTTCATAAGGTTTTTCTTCTAAGTGGAGTGCAATATGGCAATAGCACCAGCTTGAAGGCTTATAATGTTGGTTTTTTTTTTTTTTTTTTTTTTTTTTTTGTGCAGCTCCTCTTACAGTGCTTGTAATGAAAAAAATGAGACAGGTAAATGTGACAGATGTCCAAGTTTGAATTATAGAGAGACCTCTTACCAGAAGTATTTCTGCTACAAGAAGGCAGAGATGATTTAAGTTGATTGCATTTGGTCTGATGGAGGCTTCACCAACAGGGTTTGGTATTCTGGAGCGCACTGTGATACCGTGGGGCTTCTGACAAATTATGTGACCATTTCTGTGACCAGAAGCAAGCAGCTTATCTGGGGTCCAGTCACCCCCTTCCAGGGCCAGCAGATGGAGAGATGCCAGCTACGGGCTGCGGCCACTCCAGTGCCTGCGGTTCACTGTAGAACTCCAGTTCAGAGCAGGAGTACTGAGGAGTAAAACAGGATTACGCCTCCAACCTGACACGATCGCTGGGGGGGTTAAGAAGGTACAAGCTGTCTAGAGACTTTCCCAGAGCTCAGCCCAGTGCAGCCCGGGGGACAGGGCTCAGTTGTCTTGGAAATCAGTAGCTACAAACTGCCAGCAGGTTTTGATGCAGAGCAACCAAAACCCAAAGCTGATGTTTGAGGCTGGTAAGGCTGCAAGGATGGCACTTAACTGGGAGAACAGGCCACGAAGGGGCTTATGTTCTGGGTTTCCTCAATTGCTGTGGAATAGCTGATGACATGAATAGACCCCCCCGCCCTGTCCTGCAGCCACAGGGCTACACAAAGGAAGGGATTCTTCTCTCTTCCCTGCCAGCACTGGTGCATCGTGGTCATTAGATTGTTCCTCAGGGTTGGACTGATCCTGTTCACAACACCCTAACTCTCAACAGTCACCTAGAGCACAGATTCCTGAAGAGAAAGCTTAACTTCTTGAACCAGCCTTTATGTTTCAATGAGATGCATAGCCTTCCTTACCCCCAGACTCTCTGTCACTATCTTGCGCCATATCACGGCCCAACACCGCTTGGCCACTGCGGGAAAAGTGCACTTTTCCCAGCTAAAACTGAGCTGGTGATTATTGCTGCAGCAAACAGAAGCTTCTTCTCAAGCCACTTAGTTTGCGCTGCATCCTACACAAATATGATGGAAATTGCCAAGAATCCTTGGCTGAGAGGTAGAGACTGAAGTGACAAGAGAGAAAAGTGGTATACCCAAGATCTTTAGCAAGCTGGTTTTAGTGCAAGATACACAGGTTGCCCGGTCTGGTCTCTTTGAGTCTTTTTGTCATGCTAGTCCTCCTCACTCCAGGGCACATAAAGGGAACAAGGTAGGAAAAAGACAAAGCATATACTCATTTTTTCCCAAAATCAAATAAACTGGCTCTGTGCAAGGCACATACAAATGTATGTGCAAAAAAATAACATGATAATAACAGTAGCATGGTCTCTGTAGGCAGAAATTTTCCTGAGTATTTCCTTGCTTTAGGGGGGTGGAACGGACTGGGGGCTTTCAGAAAGTTCCTCACTGATAAATAAAGCCTGTAGATTTTTTTTTTTTTTTTTTTTTTTTTTTTTTTAAGACAAACCTCCTCTCACTGCAAGCCTGGGCTTTGGCAAACACATGAGAAGAGCTGCATGCAGAGCACCAGAGAACATGTTTGCTGGAGGCAGGCATGTCCACAACATAATAGCTGCACCCATAATTGGTCAGAATAAAAAATCTAAAGCACTGAAAAATGTCATATTCCATATGTATGCTAACAGCTCACACACACGCTACAGCAGAATCAACTCTGTCATCTTGCCACTGATGTGGAAACAAAGGAATTTCAGTGCAAGCTCGGAAGAGCAGTGGCAAACTGATGGGAACAGGCCAATCCCCAGCAAAACTGAACCTCTGGCCACCAAGACAGTAGGAAAATGTCAACGGGTTGCAGGGTGAATACACACAGCTGCTGAAAAGCCTGACCCCTTCACCTCTTTTGCTCTGTTTACTAATGGATACATTCACCTTTCTCCCCTGCAGCATCCAGGGACTCCAGGGAGCTGAAGGAATCAGAAAAGCAAAGGCAGCCTCACTGCCAGGATCCACAGTCCCACGCCTCCACTTTGTTATCAGCTCACGACTGCAGGGACACCACAACCTTCCATATGCTCACAAGGCAGCGAGACTTGTTGCCAGCCCTCCCAGACTGATGCAAGCTAGCTCTCTGCAGCAGAGATTAACCTCATCCTTGGTTTCAAGATGGTTGTTGTTCTGCCTTTCCTTGGCCCAGGGCTAAATCAGGTCTTGTGTGGATGTTTAGTTCCAGCCAGTGAGAGCTGTAACTAGTATAATTCCAGGATTTTCTAGAAAAAAATAAAATTGAAAAATCTAGCAAAAATGTAGAATTACTCTTTGTCCCAGCGCATCTAGGACCTCCTTTCAGGGTCAGCTTGCTGTCTGGCATTGGACTTAGCCTGCTACCAGCAGGTCATAGCTTGTTCCTGGCTGGAGGTGTTCAACGTTTGGACCGTTTGGGGCTGAGGCTACTGTACAGAGCACAGTGGCTGCCAAAGCACATGCAGAAGCTAAGTTGCAGATATCCTGGAGTGATGTAACAGAACCTGGTCTGTAAGCCAAAGGGCTGAGGTCTACAGCCAGCGCGGAGCTCTGGCATCTTTAAATTAAATGGCAATACAGTAGAAGAGACCTTCTTCTGATGTCCTGCTGCCTTTAACAGCCAAGCACCCAGAGAATAACAGCAGGGCAGAGCTTGCTTATAGGAAGAAAGGATGGTAAACCCCTGTCCTGGTTTGAGCAACACAGGACTAATTTCTCTTCTAATACTTGGGAAAACTGCACTTTTAGAAGACTCCAGTGTCTGAATTTGTGAAAATATTTACTTTACAGCCAGCTATGGTGTGCAGGTCTCAAGGTCTCAGTGTTTTTGAGCTCGTCAGGTGCAGGGATGAGCAGGAGCGAGACCCAGGCAGTCGACCCAAGCTGCCAACAGGGTTATTTCATACCATCAGTGTCACATTCAATATAAATTAGAAAGTTGGCTGTGAAGTTCTCTCTCTCCTGTGATGGCTGCCATCCTGAGAACTTCGTGCCCCGGTGCTGGACTTCTGCGGCCTTGCCTTCCTCCTGAAAATGTAGCGCTTGCAGTGTCCAACATTTGCTCTCCATTGCTGGGAGTGCACAGCTTTCTACTGATATAATTGACTGAGTATAATCATTGCATATTCTGTATTGGTGTTGGGATCAATATTGGTTCTTCAGTGCTGTTAATGTTAATTAGCTACTCTTATTCTATTAAATCTGTTTATACTTCAGCTTCCAGGTTTCCTTGTTTTTCCTGATTCCCTTTCCTAGGTGAGGAGGGGTCATCGGGTGATAGAATGATTGTCTAAACAACAATAACCCCCAAAACATGGAGGGCAAGAACATCCAAAAATAAAAATGGAATGGAAGGACCACCTTCAACTGGGGAAAAAGAGCAGCATGATTCACTCAAAACTATCAGCCTGCAGCCAGGTGGCACAGGCAGGCAACAGCAAATGTACTGAAGGATGCAGATCTGCCTTCATGCCAGAATTCACCCATTACAGACAACGTATACGCAGACTGCAGCACACAGCTGAGGATTTTCAAACTATTTTTCTCAGTGTAACAATGGTTCTATTGTCATGTGAATCAAAGCTTATAGACCTCACCACAGCAAAACATATCAACTAGATTGCTCAATGGAACCAATATTACAAGGGAAATAATTTCAGTATAATATTTCAGTGAAAAAGTAATAGTGCTAGATCCTCTTAAAGAACATGGGGTGGAAGAGTGGCAGCTTAGAGTTAATCCATGTTTAAATACAAATTCTATCTTATGAACACTAATTTATGAATTGCTTAAATTATTAATGTGTTAGCAGAAAAACAGCATGCTCAAGTCCTGTACTGGCAAAAACATGTCAGGCTTAATACAAAATCAATATTGATTTTTGAGTAGGAAATGAGAACTACCAAAAAAAGCCCTACCCACAAAATCCACAGCCTGCTAATGCTCACAATTATCTGCATATACGTAATTACCCACAAGCGGCTTGGGAAATACCAGTGCACAACAGATAAGAAAATGTCAGCAATGCCATCAAGGCTTTTATTTTGGCAATTAGTACATTAGGCACTGCTGTAAGATCTGGTAGTGCTCAACAACTGAAAATATTACACTGCCAAAAGAGAACTCCTTAAACCTATCATTCTTAACTCCCACTAAAATAACCTGCTGCAGTGAACTTGAACGGGTAAGGCAATGAACAATTACATCTCCCTCCATCTTTACGCCACAGTAGACCCTACATTCAGCAAAGAAGAGCTGTCAGTACTGCCAAATCCAGAGAGGGACATCGCAGAGGCAGTGCAAATTTCACAAGAGAAGCAGCATGTCTGCCACCAGACAGGTTCAGCAAGATAGACTGAACACCTCCCATAGCTGTACAAGTTTGCCTCCGACTTCTGGATCGGAAAGCTTCTTTTATTTACATCAGGTAACACATACAATTTTAACCCATGCTCCACATTAACAGTGATGGAAAAATACATACTTAATACACCACGCAGATGGGTGCAAGTCTTCAGAAGAGTCATTTTGTGGTTGAACTCCTGGAAGGACCTTGTCTGAGGGGATGGGAGCTGCTGCTTTTATTTTACCAGACTCAAGAGGGACAGTTCACATGACCATATGTACACACACACACACAGATTCTCTGGATTGACTTTGATGCCGTACTCTGGGACTCCGCTGGGCTCGATCAAGCACATATTCACTGCCATGTCACACAGTGGCAGAACAAGGAGATGAAGACAGCACAACACCATTGGTGCCAAAAAGCTGATTTCCCCCAGACTTATGTATTACTTATGTATTACTGCATCAAGAGCCTGATCAAGCAAATCAGGTAAGCAGACAAGTTACATTTGTTAAAGGAGAAGCTGCTGCCCGAGCATTCACACACCATTCACAGCATCACACATACACTTACTCCCAGGCATGCTTCCTCCTTCTTCAGGCTTGACCCTAGGTTTCCCACAGCAGTCTCAGGCGTCAGATTTCATAAAATAATTAATTTAATTGGAAGGTACAGCAGCAAGAACAGCCTGGGCTGGGTGCCTCCAAAGAAAGGGACCCTGAACAAAGAAATCCCTGAGCAATTGTACCCCTGTGATCCACACACCTGCCCCTCACATGACCTTCATGCGCTGTCCACGTCTTTCAGTGGGGTTGTCTAATATCTAATTGGATTTTTTTTTTTTTCTGTGTCCAGGCAGGCAAGCTCTTATCTTGTTGGTCTGTAGTTTCAGCCAAGGGTTGGAGCCTCTGTCTTCTGGCTTACCTTCCTTGTGCACCTGCCCTTGCTGGGCAACCGAAAAGCCCTGGACTTGAAACACTACCAAAACATCAGTCTGCTATCCAGCACTTTCCCATAATAAAAGACTAAACAACACTGTACACCTGCTAGGAAATTTACTAAGAAGAATAGCTTTCTCACAGCCTACAGGTTTCAGCCAATCTAGCTACTCATCCTAAGCGGAGCTAAGCCAGCAGCACAGGTCACATCAAATTATAATCTCAAGTAATTTATTCTACTTGAAACTTACTTGTTTACGCTAACCAATTAACATCCCTCAACAACATTTAATCACAGGTTAATTACAGAATACCAGGCCCAAACATCAGAGCCCCTCCTGAACGGCCCCGCACCGTTCCCTCCTCACCCCAGGCGCGCAGGCCAGCCCGGACACCGGCGGCCTCACAGCAAGAGACGGCTCCAGCACAGCCCGCCGAGCGCCGCGGGCGCAGGGCGCCGCGCCAAGGCCCGTCCCCACAGCTGCCCCAGCCCAGCGCCGGGCGGGAGCTTCAGCACTGGCGGCAGCGTCCAGGAGCGACTGGGCCGAGGC
>NW_009650249.1:378979-403718 GCF_000708025.1 Charadrius vociferus | reverse complement strand
GGCTGTGCGGTTGCGGTGTGCATGTCGTGGGGAGCCGGAATGCGCTTTGCTCGCGGTGCCGCTGCGAGGGGAGTCGGTTCGTTCCCGATCCCCGCCCGGAGCTGCGGGGCTCAGGTGCCCCCGTTCAGCTGCTGCTCTCCGCTCCGCGCTGCCCTGTGCTTGCGGGGAGGAGAGGAAGCCTTCGGCAGAAAATGCGTCGCTGTCGCAGTGCTCTCGCGGGTCTTGCGTAGCGTATATTGCGATAGAGCCGGCTGTAGGGAGGGAAAACTGCACTGCATCTATTCGTAGCTCTCAGGTTCACGCTTAATGCTTGGGGTGAGGAAGTAGCACTTATCAAATGCTCCGAAGGAGAAATTCTCCGGAATTTTGTTATTAAGACATTGCTTTTCTTAAACGTTCTTTTACCACAGGCTTTTACTAAATCTTCAACAGTTTGCTTAAATATGCCATTATTATTATTTTAAAAATGAGATTCTGATCACTGGGTCGTAGTGCCCTTCTTACCTGTCAGGTTTTGAACGTGGCTAATTACGTAGTTAAGCTGTGCTGGACTACTCTTTTTGAAAAAGTTGCTTGGATTCCCCTTCCCCATATACTGTACTAAAACCTCTTGCCGGCACTGATGTGTTTGTGCTGCAAAGGATGTTAATGCTCCTGAAGCTCTTTTTTTTTTTTTTTTTTTCCTTTGAGATTACACTTTGTGTAACATTGAATTTTTTACCATTCTTCTGAAAGTAATTTTTTTATTTATGCAAATTGTGGTGTTTGCAAACTAGCAGAGTTTGCTTGATGATTTTGTATACTGGAAACTGTATTTCCCATGAGTTCTTAATACCCTTACATCTCAGTTCTGTCTAGATGTGAACACTGTTGGAATAATACTTGATCATCCCGCTAACACTCAATTTACTAGTTTTGTCAAAAAAAGTAACACTCCCTGCTTTCTTAGGCAAAGATCTGAAAAGTTCTTTGAGGATAAATTTGTCAGAGGAAAGCTCATTTTTGTTGGAGTATTGCTTTGAACTGGAGTGCAGTGAGAGTTGTTCTGTACAACCCAAACAACCAGATGAGCTATGAAGGGCCATCTCCACTTAGGGACGAGCATGTACAGGCTTTATAGTTCAGGTTAGCAGGATGTAGTAGCTACTGATGCGCTCAGTGCTGTATTTTAGTGGCACTGATGTGCACCTTGCTAACCTGTTGTGGTAAAGTCATCTCCCAATGATACTTGTGTAGATACTGAAGCATAGTTTCTGTACAGGCTGTGCTGGTCTCTGGCTTAGCATCATGATGGAGGCTCTCAGAGTTTTTTCATTTTACGGGGTTATGGATTGGGAAAGGCTGAGAACTCTGCTGGAGGGCTGAGCGTACTAACTAAACTTAGTCGCAAAGATAGTCTACTGCTGAAATGCTGGTAAGGAAACCTGGCTGATGTGTAGAGGTCTTCAGGGTGTGATAACTTTGAAATAAATCTTCTTGTAATTCATGCTAATAACCACTTAGTATATCATAATTAAGCTATTAAAGATGTACTTTCTGTGATTGAATAAGCTATGATACATATAGCTATAATGACTTAATGTAAAAAATAAAGGGATGCGCCAGTAATGTTTGTGAAAAAGTGAGGCTTTAATAAACCCCCAGTTCAGTCTTTTAATGTAGAGTTCTTATCTTCCCCTCGCTCGTGTTTCTTATCTTCCTGTTTTGACAAGAACCTTCTTGAAGTGTAAGGCATAACTTTATAGGGATTAAGCTTGTTTTCTTGTGGTTCATTAAAGAAACCCTAAACAACCAGGGGGAAAAAAAAAGGCAAAAAAATATAAATAAATATCAACCCCAAATTTCCCCTCAGTGCTGTTTGTAACATGGTACAACTTAAATGTTTCACACAGACAATATATTGGATAGGAGTAGTAACATAAGGAAGTTGAATGGCTAGTGCAAAGTTTTTATGTATGATTTAGTTATGCTTCCTGTGCACCTGAGCTAAACAAGTACAGTTTAGTTCCTCCATGAAATCAGAAGTTATGTAACAGAAGGCTGAAAACAGTACTGATGGATAATCACTGTGAAGCTGGTTGTGGTAGTTTTGAGATATTGTCCCTTTGCCAGAAATTGCCATTCCTGCTCATTTAAGTTGTTACTAAGCATGTTTTAGTTAACTAGACTGTGAATTTATAATTAATTGGATGGAGTTATACTTAGATAGTCTGTGGGTGGTAACCTCTGCTAGAAGCATTGTATAAAATACAGGGAATAGTAACATCATGGCTGTTCAATCAGTGATTGTTGGATTGAGGCTGAGATAAAATTTCTGTTTTCATGATGCTGTACACTACCAGGCTCAGGTGTGTTTATTTTTGTCTTTCATTTTCTAGGAAAAATTACTATTTGAGCCATTTGAGTTATTAAACATGAAAAAGAAGTTTGTTTCTGGGTAACTTAGAAGCACATGTAGTTTTAACCTCCTACTTGTCATATGATTAGAGCTTAAAAAAGGGAGTAGTCACTTGGCAAATTACTATTTTGAGATGTTGGAATTCTAGGTGAAAGATAGCAAATAGCTGAAAACATGTTTTATATAATTCATGGTCTTCAGGAAAACATTGTTGGCAACAACAGTGTGAAGTTTGAAACCAGGCAACCCTCCCCTTCCCCACACACATAGTTCTGCAGCTTTGAGGTGGTGAAGCTAGGTGGCACCAGTGGAAATTCTCCTTGCCTGTGTAAAATTGCCCCCAATGTGTATTTATTACTGCTGCTCATTTGGTAAGCACGTTTTTGTGTATGCTGTTTTAAATTAATCCATTTCAGCATGTTGTAAAAACAAATACGTATCCCACACATACTAATACACATAATCCTTTACTTATAATCCACACTTTCAACCGGTCTCCCTCTTTTCTAGATATTTGAGTTACTTAATGCAGATGAAAAACTCTTGAGTGCATGTGGGTGCTCTTCTGTGTGGCCTGGTCTGTCATAGGCTGAGTCACATGGACACATCATGCATACAAACATAGATATCATTCCTCTCTTTCTTTAATATGCTTTTAATATTTTTCAGAGGAGAGCAAAAATGTTAATAAATTCATTGTGTGTTTTCCTTACTGATGAAGTTCAGTTAAAATATTTTCCTTGATAGCTTACATCTAGCTGATGTTATCTAGAGGCAGAGCTAAAAGATCTTTTTCAGCTACGACTTTCACCCACGTATCTCTGCTGAACTCAGAATGCAGATTCAGTATTGTAAGAGATGTAACTTTGCTTGTTGGCGATCATTCAGGAAGAAAAGTCAGTCTAATCTCAGGTTTCAGGCTAAGCTTGCAAAGCCACCAAGGAATCTATTGCTATAACTGCAAAAAGAAATAAATTTCTTAAGGATGCTGTCAGGACCTGAATATTTTGACAGCTATGTCACTTCAGATTTTTCCAGAGTAAATTTCTTGAAGGAAGTCTTCTAAATTAAGTTTGTGTGACAGAAAATAGCTAAAATTGGAACACCCAAACAAAACTTTGCAGTGCATGTTCACCGGCCAGAATTTGACTTAAGTTCTTTATGAGGATACTAGTTATTAAGCAAAAATAAACCGTGCGGCTAGTGAATTAAAATGCTGAGACTTAATTTACATTATCTAAAAGCCTACTTAAAAAAGCATTTGATCAGCTGTGGTGCTGTGTAGTAGTCTGATACTTAAGGGTTAGATATTGCTCCACACACTGCTGTATATTGGTCATGTAGGTAGATATCTTTTCCTGCCATTAGGCTGCAAATCTTGCTTGTCAGAACTTTGAGGTATTGAATTGCAGATGAGGTGTTTCTCCCTGGACACAGAATAGCTGTCAACATTTTGTTCAGTTATAGGCAACACTGAGAACAGTGCTAAACTTTTGAGTATGTGACACTTGAAAGCTTATCTGGGTTCACAAAAAAACATAACGTCTGGGAGCATCACCATAAACCAGTGAAGTTTAGAAGGTACTTGTAATTGTTTCAAATAACTTTTTTGTATTCATTTATTGGCTAAGCCTCACAGTTCTTGGTGTGGTGGGTTTTTTGGTGGTTTGTTTTGTTTTGGTGGGTTTTTTGGGTTTTTTTTTTGCACACGGAGATGACAATATATGTGTAAGTAACTCATTAGGCAGTAAAAAGATTAAAACAGAGAAAAACTCTCCATGTATCTTTTTTGTGTATATCATCCTACACATCTTTGAGAAGAGGGATTTAGAACGGTACTGTACCCAAAGCATTTTCAGTTTATCTAAAGCCCCTCTGCCCTGCACTGTTTCAAATTTGAGATGTTGCAGAGGCTATCTAACAAGCAGACATCTAGCTGATGTATGTTCTCCATGATTTTTGTAAACTATAGAAACTTTATGTTCAGTTAGTGTTTTGAGAATTCAGTTAATACTCGTAATGGTAGGTAAGCATTATTGTAGTCTTCAGGTAGCATTCTTTTATTATTTTGTAATTAGGCTATAGTCACAGTTGCTTTTAAGTAAACTGAATTGGTTAGAAAGCAGTTTCTCTTTGTCAGATAGTAGAATGTGTGTGTATATTTATGGCCTGTATAGCTACAAAAAACTTTCTTTCTTTTCTTCACCGATTGCATAAAGCAAGTGGCATCTGACAGAGAAACAATGTGAGGCTGTATTACATCTGTCTAAAATTGCCCTTCAAGTCAAGACAGCTTTACTAAAATCATTAATTTCTGTCTGAAGAAAAATGATATTTTTTTTTTCCTTGCTCAAGCTTGCAAATCTTCATAGGATATCTTCCAAGAAGTTCATGAGCTGTAGCCTAGAAGGGATGGGTATACAAGTGCCTGTTAGAGGTGTGATTGTGTTTGGAGACTTGTTTTGCAGCATAGTAAATAGCTTGAGGCTTCAGCATTTTTTAAAAGAACTGTTCTTGAATCATCTTCATACCCGTATTCTAGTACTTAATTGCATTGCTCTGACCATGCTGCATATGTCTATCTGGTTATCATTTCACTGCTGATCATCGACGACTTCCCTATCTTTTAAAGCCCAAGGCTCATTTCATTTCTGAACTTAACAGCTGATCATCCTAATGTTCTCTGCTGGGTAGTTGAATTGTCTCTTGTCAGCCTTTTTATTTGAAAGTACTAAATGTCAGCTGGCTGGCTAATTGAGAAATTGAAACTGTTTTTAATGAATTGGGCAAAGCCCACTGGAATTGTCTGAGAAGACAGTTGTGCATTTTTCAGTGCACATCTTTGGAATCAGTTTGTTAATTCTGAAAGCAAGTCTTTTTATTAATATAAGAACTGAAGATGCTGCAGTCATGGCTTCCTTTTAAACCGATAAGTTATGTATTATTAAAAAAAAGTACCTGTGATTTGTAGAGCTTCTACTTGAGTAAAACTGAAAGCATGGAAACAGTTCAGTTGCAGCTTCAAATAATGTGCATTAGAGTGCAATTTTCTATCCTTACTGAGTTCTGACAGTGTTGTAAGAAAGTGTTTGGCTAGTCTTATGCAGCATGTTGGGTTTGAAGGAAGACATGGCAACAAGCCAAGAAAGTGAAAATTAGCAAACAAGTATTGACATTTTTATACATTAAGCTACCCTGCAGGGTTATGTGTTCACTAAATTTTAAACCATTGTTTTAAGAGTAGAGGAATGGGAAATGAAAATAGCACTAGCTCTTCTGATTCTTTGTTGAAGGCTGTTATTATCGTATCCCCGTACATTCTAGCTGCTATGGTTACCAGCTAATTTACTGACAATCAGCAGATAAAGTTTAGACATTGTTATGTACATGAAGTACATTTTTAAAAAATTATGTAAATTCTTCCATGTACATTTTCCACAGTACTAAGGGTTGTACTTTCTTTTGAAACTTCGATCAGCTGCATCCAAAAAGTATTAAATAAAACTTTTCATACAGGTCATTTGCAGCATGTATACAAATTAGTTTAGATAAATCATGCATTGTCCTACAAACTAGTTATTTCTGGCTTATTGTAATATAGCTCCTGAATTTTTTCCAGCAGCATAATAAAATGGCTAATCAGGTGAATGGTAATGCGGTACAGTTAAAAGAAGAGGAAGAACCAATGGATACTTCCAGTGTAACTCACACAGAACACTACAAGACACTGATAGAGGCAGGCCTCCCACAGAAGGTGGCAGAGAGACTTGATGAAATATTTCAGACAGGTATAATATGCATTTCTTGTTTCTGACTGGTTATGAAAGTGAGGGCATACCATTTTCAAATTTTTATAGATTAAGGTTTAAAAAAGTCATTGTTTTTGATCTGTGTAGCTCTGAATGTTTTGCTACTTTGACTTCCCTACAAGCAAATTGGGTTTGACATTGACTAATTACTTGACACATCCTTAGTGTTGTATGTGATATCTTAGTTGCTTTAGGGCACGGAGCACTAGTTTCTTCGATGTTGTCAAATAAAGATGTATGTTCGAGCATACTAAACTGTACTTTTTTTTTTTCTTCAATCCGAATTATCATTTTGCTTTTACTTTTCTACTGTCAACTCCTCACAGTGGTTCTTAAACACTCAAAGGCTGGATAGGTGACTTAGTGAGGGAAGCAACCAGCTTGTCTTGCCTGGGACTACATTTGAATTGAGTCTGCCTGTGGATTTTTTGTTCTCTCCAGTTCTGAGTGGACAGTTTAATCCATGTTGGTTATTACACCGAAATGTTCAGTTTGACACTAACTGCTTTTCAACAAAGTAAAAGACTAAGCTATCTAGCAAATCGAGTAATACCTTGCTGGTAGCAAGTGGTCTCTGCAACTTCTAGAGAGGTTTCTTTATATACAAAGGTTTTTCTATTTTGGTTTTTTGTAACCCCCTTATTATTTTGTCCTATAGACAGAGGCTTCGTTTTCCTCTTTAGAGTGTGTTCTGTGAACAGATTTACAAGAAGCAGTAGAAATGCCCTATGCGCTGACTTGAATGCCTTGGTGGCAAGATGAGAGTTTTTGTTGAAAAGAGTCAAAATTCCACTGATCAGGTGAAGGCAGTTCAAAAACAATACCTTGCCAATCTTCAGTATGATACTCTGGCTCAGGTGGATGATGTCTTTTGGAAGTCATTCACAGTGAGCTTTCATCAAGCCTTTAGCAGCTTTTATTGGCTTTAGACATGCACTTTCTAACTGTGGGTCACAATGATGTGCACTTGATGGTTTGAGAGAAGGTATAAATGCCTGGGCAGAGGAACTTGTGGGGCTGTAACACGTGTTGCAGTTAGGTTGTGTTGTGAGGAGTTCTCAAGGGATTTAAAAGCTTTTCAGCCCAGAACTTGGCTACCTAGTATAATTCCACTGCATGAGTAACCTGAAAACATTTATTCACACTTCCTTAATGCCACTGAAGATGTTCGCATTGTGCAGGGTTTGTCAGTGAAGCAAACTACTTGTGACACCCGAGCTAAATTTGGGGTTGAACTTTGGGATTTTTAATCTGCTGAGGTCTTACATGAAAGATACAGGTGCCTTCCAATATGCAGGATCACTTCTGAAATGTAGTCCTTGGGCTTGGCACTACTGTGCATTTTTGAAATCAAGTAGCAGTTAAATCTGTGTATTTTTGGACATCAAGCTGTTGCAAACTATGTGGAGTTCTTGGTATCTGTCCTAAATTTCATTGTGTAGTTTAAAAAGTGCAAATCTTAGTCTGTACTTCCTATGCTCCACAGCTTATGTGGGTGCATTATGAAAGGAAAGAAATGACCTGTAAAGATCCTTAAACAGAAGAAGTGCTTCAGAACTGGTCCAGTGTTTCTTGGGAGAGTCTGTACCTGTAAAATTAACATTATCCTTTTCGGGTACATAGCAGGACTCGAAATAATACCTTTTTGAACTCTAGCTCTTGAACTGCATAGAGCAACAAAATGAGTAAAAAAGAAAAAAAATTAGACATATAGGAAGTCTGCTGATTTTTGCTTTTTGAAGTTGGAGGAAAGACTGAGCAAACCATTCTACTTCCTAATATTTTGTGGGATAGAGCTTCATAAGTATTTGATCATCAGTTAGCTAGCTCCTTTTTCATGTACAATAGGATACCTGTAATGTTCACATGTCAGCTTACTCTAGAACAGCTCCATTCAAGGGAAGGAAGTGAAATGAAGGAAATGAAAGACAAACAAACAGAATCCAAATTATTAGAAGTGAGCCAGAGTTCACTGTTTCAAACCCTGGTGTGTAATACTGCTTTTATGCAGCAGATTGGATTCCTGAGCGTTAGAAAGCTGTTACACAAGGGGTATAATCTTGCACGTCAGTTAGTGCTTAGGTATATGCATTTTAATTTAACTTTTTTCATTGTTGTACTCATGTTCTTTCATATACTTGTGTAGGAAAATGTAATGATATTAAATGTATAATTCTGTTGCTATGGAACGTAACTTTTTGACTTTAAAAGAAAACTGCATAGTACTTAGTTTTTATGAAATTCAATAGAAATCTGTAACTTCTTTATCTTTAACTTTTAGGGTTGGTAGCTTATGTCGATCTTGATGAAAGAGCAATTGATGCTCTTAGGGAATTTAATGAAGAAGGAGCCCTCTCTGTATTACAGCAGTTTAAAGAAAGTGACCTGTCGCATGTACAGGTAAGGTGAGAGCTCCAGGAGTGTGAGCACATAAGTATAAATAGTGTTCTGGCACTATTGGTAGGAGAGTTGTAACTTAGAAATTCATTGATGTTGCTGTATTCTAACATTTCAAACCCAAGTCACAAGCCTGTTAAAAATTGCCTTAAGTGTGTAGGTATCTGAATGCAAAGCAGAAGCTCCCAGATAATAGAAATGAGTGTGCTATTGAGAAAATAAGGTAAAAATACTACCTGGAATCTGGTGATTTTTGCAGTCTGACAAGTTTATTCACTTAATTGATATATATTTTTCTAAAGGATTCTCTTGATATTTTTGTTTATTGCATTGGCTTGATATAGTGACCTCAAGGTATGGAGTGTAAGATTCAGTGGATTCCCAGGGCTTTTCATACGCATAATTGAATTATTTTGTAAATTGTATCTACAGAACAAAAGTGCATTTTTATGTGGAGTTATGAAGACCTACAGGCAAAGAGAGAAACAAGGCAGCAAAGTACAGGAATCAACAAAGGGACCAGATGAAGCAAAGATTAAGGTAACATTTAGAAAATAAGGATTATTCTGTACTAGCTGGTATATTACCTGTATGCAAACTGAAGTAATTTTTGATCTACTTAAAAAGTATCAATACTGCCTGGATAAGTGTATTCACACTTGGCTTTAAAGAAATGTATGCATGATAGAGATTCAAAAGAGAGTGCTTGTTTGAAATACGGATCTTCTTGATTACAGAATTGCCAAAATGCATGAACTTAATGTTAGGTAAGGTCTATGAAAATAGTGGTATGTATTTAAGAATTGTCTTAGTTGTCCTTTTATATTAAAGCTTTTACGCAGTCATAAAATTACTTTGAGACTGATTGGACGCTTCAACAAGGTATTAGTATATTAAGAAACTCTGTTGTGCAAAAACCGAAGTACAGAGTAGGTGAAAAGAGCTGCCTGGTGTTCTTGGGGTACTACATATAAATGGAAAATGAGGGGAAAGAAAAACAAGTTCTTTCCAGTGACCTTGTAGTATAAAACAAATGTTGCTGTTTATGGTGGTGGTTTTTTAACCCCCCCAAATAACAGGGTTAGTTTTTTTTGTAGGTTCTGTCTGTCCATATACACATTACCAAATGTGCAAGGAGCAGATAAGGAAATGCTTATCTTAGGGCATGTTTTTTTGTTCTTTATTTTTTAACCTGCTATGCTTCCCCCCCCCCCCTATAACTAATGTGACAATTTTTTTTCAGGCTTTGCTAGAGAGGACTGGTTACACTTTGGATGTAACTACAGGACAGAGGAAATATGGGGGCCCTCCTCCTGATACTGTATATTCTGGTGTTCAGCCTGGTATTGGAACAGAGGTTAGTATATACAGACTAATCTATTGTTTTGTTTGTGCAGACTGATAAAGAAGAGATACTTGAAAATAAATAATATTACAAGTGAAAGTTTAAAGTAGTATAGAGGAAAGCATTCTTCTATGTTTGTGTTTTAATCATTCTTTCTTACTCTTACTTGACATTAGGAAACATTTCATTATAGGGAGCGTGGTCAAACACGGAAACAGGCTTCCTAGAGAGACTGTTGATGCCCCAAGCCTCTCGATGTTCAAGAAGCACTGGGATAATGCCTTTAATAATACGGTTTAACATTTGGTCATCCGTGAAGTGGTCGACCAGGTGGACTAGGTGATTGTTGTAGGTCCCTTCCAACTGAACTGTTCTACTAATGACTGAAAATACTTGACTGATCTTAAGTATTCTGTCCTGTTGGTGGTGGTTAGCCTCTCTAGGAAGTCACAGGAAAGCCGTAAAGTTGGTGGCACTTTAATACTTTATATTTTTGTACTTCTAAGTTTCCTGAAGCTTGTTAGAACAGGTAGCTTGTGGAAGCTCCCTTAAGATAAGAACGTAAATGCTCCTGCATTAGAGGCTGTAGCAAAACCCAGCCAACTATAGAAACCATATCTCTACCAAATTAACTTTTCTGGCATTTTGTAGGTTTTAAAGACTGAATACTGCTTTAGAGATGCTGAACACCTTGCTGAAACATGTATGCTTTATTAAATCTAGTCTTTAGCTCTTGCTGTTGAGCTCTGAGGCATAGTAATCAACAACTTTAAATATGATTTGGTAGACTAGGCAGAGCATGTTTGAACACAAGTGACTGGAAGTTATTGTGGCACACACCACCCCTCCACCCCAAATGAGGTGGGGTGTTTTGTTTGTGTGGTGGTTTTTTGGTTTTAGCCTTTTTTGTTTTGTGTTTTTGGTGGTGTGTTTTTGCTTTTTTGTTTTGTTTTCATTTTCTTAAGATTTTGAGAGCAGCTTCTCTTCTGTCCTCAATAGTTCTGGTTATACAGGGGTATAAATACCTCTTCTGATACTGTGGGTAAAAATATGAAAGAACACGAGATGTATCCCTTTGGATTGTGGCAGTGAATCTTTTGTGTTTGAAGCTCTCATAGCTCACACCAGCTCACGTATACTGATGCCAGAGCTGTCACTGATGTCAGTAATAGCAAACCTCTGATTGCTAAGGATACCCAAGTGCTGTTACTGATTTCAAGAAGACACCTACTAAGTAGACTTCTTTCCCCTCAAGGTTTAGCAGATCTTCCTGCTGTAAATATTTGTAGACCAACTACTTTGTCTTTTTAAAACATAATGTGGAATTCATTACATGTTAACTGTAGCTTTAACTCTTTCAATACATACTTGAACATTGTGCATAAAACTAAAATATTGATAAATATTCTTACATATGTTCAGCATGTTGAATGTTCACAAATTGTCACAGTGAATGTTTTGGATGTCCAATGTATTTTTTCAAGTGGGTAGGCTTTAAGAGCAGCTGGACCTTTCTGAAATGTGATTCTGTAATAAAGACAAAGTAGTTACAGCTGTGCAGAAGCTTGGATCAGAAAAAAAATTGCAATAGGATTTGATATTAAACTTGAGCATTTATTTTATTTAAGGACTTGCTGCTCTAGCGTAGAGCATTTTGCTTATAGTGAGGTCATATGATGTTGATATTTGGAGATGTTTATGGGAGTGTTTGAGGAGAATAGAAGCAATTATTTGAGTGTTTCCTTCTCTCCTTATGCTGGCTTTGTCATTTGCATCTGCAAACATTGATAACTGTTTATCCTCAAGGGGCTTGTACAGTGCTCCTTTTTTTTTTTTTTTGCTTAAAATTTCTAAGATCTTTTCTCTCTGCTTTTTCTTACCTGCTGTTACTCCAGCTGTTCTTAAAGACGGTCAGAAGGGTTTTAAAGATTTATTTATTTATTTATTTTCCCCTTCCCAAAGGACAAAGTCTAGTCAGTAAGCACACGGGGATATTCAAGGTCATTATTGAACCTGTGCATCTTGCTAGCAAACTTCAAATGGCTTGAGCTGTGTATTTCCTCGCTTACCTATCCTGCAAGGTTTCAGTCCCTAGCAAGTTGTTTTGTAGTTTATTCTAAACACTTTGAATACTCTCAATCACACTGTTGTGACTAGTCTTTGATACAGGAGTTCTTTTGGAGGTGCTTCTATAAACCACCAGATTATATTTAAGAAAATGGGCAACTTCTAGAACTTCCTTCAGGTTATAGATTATTTTCCATTCTTTGAGATGCTGAAGCTTTTATGTATACTGTGAAGAAGATGCTTAGAAGCATCACAGTAGGGATGATTTCTAATGGAAATATTTGTATTCCATGAAGAAAAATGAATTCCTTGGCAAGGGGAAATGATTAGAATGGGTCCTTGAACTGAAAGATGGTAACTGGTGATTTGCATAGCTTACCAAGCTCTGCTTACGTATGCCTGCTCTATGCTAATTGTAGTTTATTATTTTACTAAAGTGTATATGCAAGCAATGCTGAAAAAGGAGTTTTTTGGTATTCTTAAATTGATTTTTTTTTTTTTTTTTTTTTACACAAAACTACTTGAAGTTGTCTTATTGTGGTTTAAAATAAGCCAGTTCAGCACCATTGGAGGGTGCATTGACAGTAGTAACATCTACATAGCAATTTCAATAACTTTTGAAATTAAGTGCAGACAAGACAGGGAAAGAAAATGTTACAAATATTCCATTCAATTCAGTGACAGCAAGGAGTTGTTTAAGTGTATAAGGAACAAAAGGAACTTTCATCCTAAGTCCACTACTAGTTAGGGATGATGATGTTTTCATGCAAAGAAGACAAGCATTCAGTGTTTCAGTTGGATAATGCTGGGTGGTAGGTTGAGCATGGTATCTGTAGTGTCTGCATTTTTGGGTAGTATCAAATGAGGTTGAGCTGTACTTGCTAAACAGGTTAAAATACATATTTTTCCCTCCTTCAGTCTGCTGATTGAGGAGCTTGTAGTTGTTAAATTCAGGAAAACTGAAGGATTTTTTCTTTCTTTTTTTTCTTTTTTTCTTGTTTTTTTTTTTTCTTTTTTGTAACTAATGTTACACCAAAAATTAAGGAGAAAATGAATAGAATACCATTTAAGACATGATTTGGAGAACAGGAGGCTTCATTGGAAAATGAAGAACACCAACCCTTTACCTAACTATAATAGGGATAGGAGGAAAGTGCTTTTCAAAATTGGTATGGTGCAGCTAGCATGAAGGGGGTAATTGGCTTAAGTCTCTACTAATTGTTGGATTTGTTTCAGTTTTATTGAGAGGTCTCCAGATAAAGTAAGTCCAACTCTTGAAGTTCTGAGAGACTTTTATTTCAGTGTTTTTTCAGTGATATGAAATAAAAACTTGAAAATTCTGTGACTGGATTATTTGCCCATAATGAGCTAACATGATGTGCAAGGTTAGGTATCTATATGATTAGACTGTATAGAATGGAGGAATTGCTAGGTGTCCTTTTCAGAGCTGAAATTTACTGGATAAGTACGATAAACATAATCTTTGAATGTCGTTATCAAAAATGCAAAATTACTTTTAGCTCTGTGAATGGTAAGTTGGTATTGCATCTGCTCCTCTGTGGGTACATGGTCAGAATTTGTAACAAAGTCAGAGAAGGGTTGTGAGGCTAACTTGCAATCTAAAGAATGATATATTACTGGAGATGTTGGGGAATTTAGCCTGCTTTTGTCCAGAATCAGACACACTAATAACTCTAACTTAAGAAGTGTTAGTATAATAATCCAGCAGGAGTTGAACTAGACAAAGCTTGTGCTGGATTTAGCACGCAAATGGAATGCCACTTTTGTACTGAAGAACTGTGTAGGTTCAAATGTTTCTCCTCTGTGCCAGAGTTTTTTTCCATTTCCATTTTTTTAAATGAAGATTGTAGGTTTGGATGATATAAAGGAGTCATGCGGCCTACATTAATTAATGCTTAAATTTGGCATTTAGGAAAAATTGACTGCAGAGCACATGAAGAGCACTGTTAAAAGGAGAGAGGTTTTGAAGAAGCTCTTGCAATGCTGCAGTACACTTCTGTTGTCACCGAAAGCTAACAGAAGAGGCTCAGTTGTTGAAATAACTGAAGGACGCATCATCTAGTGGATTGCACCCCTCAATAATATTTAGTAAAGTTGTTCAGGAAACTGAAATTGAATTTTTTCCTAGTTTAGGCTTTTCATAATTAATCTTCTGAAACAGTAATAAGGAAGAAGTAAAGTAGAGAACTTGATTACTTTCTTCAGATCCTCTAGGAAGCAAAACTGGAAAAAGTAAGTCTTATGGCCAGTGATTCCCACGAAGGCTCAGCGGTGACGCAGTTGCATCCTACTAGGTCTCTTATATTGTTTCACTGATAATGCCAGTTTTCAAAGTTTTTCCACAGAACTGGTGTTGTGGAACTAAAAGAAACAAGATGATATTTACATTCTTTGGTATTTCAGCAACTTTATTCAAGCTTATCAACATATCTAAACGAAAGTGATGGAAGATGTTTCTTCTGACCGTTGCAAGATGTTCACCTGGTGTTTGTAGTGTCTAGTATTGATCTTAAAGTTCATTAACATATTAAGTTTACATGTTCAAAGCAAATTCATTTAGATGTGAATTACTCCCACAGAGTTATGTAGTCCTTCCGTTATAAATGGAATTTACTCTAGAATATAGGTCAGATATAAATGTATTCAAATTAAATCCTTAATTCTGTTTCTCATACTAGCTCCTAGAGTGTATTACCTGAACTGATCTGTAGTAGCAGTCTTGCGGAATTGGTGGTCTAAAGTTTGTAGAGAGTGAGCCGAAGAGACTGGAAAGGAAGGAGGAAACAGAAGCTTTCAGGATGGTAAATCTTTGCTAAATAGCTGGAAAAGTAGACTTTGTATTTGGATTAGGGTTTTTTCTTTTTCTCAAGCCTGTTCTCAAGCTTCCAGTTTCTGCTGGAAACAATGGCATCTGAAACAAAGAATTTAATGTTGAGTTTTTACATTTGACTGACTTAAACAGTTACAGTTTGTGGAGAGTTCAAGTGACAGTTTCACTGTCTTGGTGGCAAGTTGGAATTCCTGTCTTGTGCACGTCCAGTTTTTTGTCTTTAAAATCTGTGCATGGGTTTTGGAATGAAATCTTCTAGGTAATGACAATAGAAATACCTAACTGTAGGAATTTCTAAGCTTTTTGGGGAGACTAGGGGAAAGCCCGTTGGCTCTGGCATTAAATTTTCACTCTGTGTGATAAATCTTCTTCCTTTTTTCCCCCCAATAACAAATAAACCATGGTCAGTTGACATTCACACTGAACTGAGAGAGGCTAAGCTAAGAGAAAGAAGTGTTCTGGAAACTGAATTTCAGGAATATCTATATATTCCTATAAAGAATATACAGATAATATACAGAATATACCTATAAAGAAACATCTAAAGGTTCTAGTTTTCCTTTGGTGGAAAGTAATTTGTGTTCCACATTTTTTTTTAAATTACAGTCATCGTGGTCTCCTCATGGGTTTGTTCATATCAATGCTTACATGGGCATTGTGAGTGTCTTTAGTTTGGGAATTGTCTGCTAAGCCTTCAGTACTAGATAAGACTATGGCAAGGCCTTGCCTAGATGGAAAAGGTTGACTTCCAACTTTTTTTACTACAAAAAATATTTGAAGGTAAAATAAATAGAATTTGATCTTAATGGGTGTTTGGAATGTTTTGCTTGTTTTAGCAATTTGGATATTCTGAGAATTCAGAGGAGAGGTATAATGATAAAACAATTTGAGGAGGGGGAAGCTTTCTGAGGAGACCTCAGCTGAAGAAATTAAACTCCTTAACAAAACTTCACCAAAGTTTATTGTTATTGCTCTGTGTAAGGAACAAAAACATGAGGACTCCAGATTTTCTCAGACAAATACTAAAATGTTCAGTTGGTGGAAACTGAAACCCATGCAGGCTAGATATAAGACAACAGTATATACGAACAGTGGAAAATGTGTATTGGGCAATTTAAGGATTTTTGTAGACTTTTTTCCATCTCTGTAGTTTTCTGATGAAGATTGGGCTACAGAATGATTTGAAAATACTGCAAGAGCAAGAAAGTCCTTGGCCTGCTTTAATATAGGATACCCAGCTACATAGTCTGTAAGGTCTGTGTTTTCAATTGCCAAAACTGAAACCAGGTAAGAATCATTTACCTCTTCAGTAGCAGAAATTTACCACTTCTCAGTATAAATAACAAAACCAGGTTTTCCATATGTAAAACTTAGTACTACAGTAGGAGGTCTAGAAGGCTTAATAGGATATACAGTAATGTTGGCTGAAGGAATGGCTACAGTGTTTCTGCTGTGATGGTTTATGCTGCAATGTACTTCCTTTCCCAGGAACTTTGAAGTATGAAAAGTAAGTTTGGATTTCTTAAAAAGCCTTTTTTAAGTGTCCTCTTCCTTTTTAGGTTTTTGTTGGTAAGATTCCCCGAGACTTGTATGAAGATGAATTGGTACCACTCTTTGAGAAAGCTGGTCCAATCTGGGATCTGCGCCTCATGATGGATCCTCTTTCTGGTCAAAACAGAGGTTACGCTTTCATTACCTTTTGTAGTAAAGATGCAGCGCAGGAAGCAGTCAAACTGGTGAGTAACTTATTTTCAGACTGGACAAGATAATGTAGACAGCAAACCTGTTGGTAGTCTCTTAGATAATGAAGTGTGTCATTAAAGCATCCATTGACAGACTCAAAATTTTGTTTTCTTAAAAATTGCCTCCTGATTTGATTTAGTATATACAAATAATGTTCTACTTCTAGGACTGTAGTCTCCTATAGCCTGCTGCAGACTGCTGGAAGTATTTGGGTGATTGTAATAAGAGCTTACTTGATTACAAGTGGAAAATATATTCTTTAATCTTCATTGTGTTAAAGTTTATCACCCTTCCTGCTATAAAGAGCTAATTGGAGATGCTTTGTATTGCTGCTGCTGTGGAATAGGTCTCTGACTAGGCGCTCTTTATGGTTTACAGTGGCCTGTAGTTCTTCTCAATGGCAGTCATGCAGTAAGCTCACTACGTGGAAACCTGGCTTGGCCTGCATCTAGGTGATTTGGCAAAGGACACAGAGCAATCCCTAGAGAGTTAAAATGAGAGGCAGCACTCTGATTGGAGCCCTGGTTCATTTGGCCTTGCCTCTGCCTGAAAGGAGGCAGTAGAATTATGTGTAGCTCCCAAGGGTTTGGATGTGGCTGTGAAATTCTGCTTGTACTTTGAACCAAAACAGGTGAAATGCTTTATCTCATTTGCCTGAGCAGAGTTCAGCCAATCCTGATGAATGGGGCAAAAACCTAAACATCTAGTTAAGGTGGGTGGAAAAAAGCGCAACCCCAAAACCTAGAGAAAGTTATTCTGTTGTGTTGTAAGGGCTTCAGAAGGAGTCATTGCCTCTAAACGTTCCAGTGTTCATTCCCTCAAATATTTTCATGCGTTTAGAAATAGTTGAAGTTGTTAGGTTAGGCTCTTCCAGGGCTAGGAATTGCATGTCCCTGCTTAGGCTGTTTTTCCGTTCTAGAACCTACTTGGATGTTTCCTGAAAGAGATGCACAAATTATGTTTTTGCAATTTATTGCTTTTGGTTTCAGTGTTTGAAGTTGGTGGATATGAGTTACTGTCACCTGTGAAGGGAAAATTGCTTTGAAACTTTTTTCTTTTTTTGACCAAGTTGAAGGTGGTCAGAGGTATTACTTTAAATTTTTTACTGATTGAGGGAGATGAAAGGGAATACACTGAAGTGACAGGAGGTGTAGCAAGCAATGGGACACTGATGCAAGACTGGCCTCCATACTTTGGATAGTGCACCAAATAAGTGAATTTGTGTGAATATATTCCTGAAGTCTTGTATCCAAATTTTCTTCCCCCTCCTCCACTCTACCGTTATTTGGTAATGGGGCCAGGCTTGTATTTAGGTGAAATATTTTCCACAGACTACTGGGGAAAGGAAAATGGGGCAGACATATGCTAAGTTTTGGAGCTGATTAAACCTTGATAGCAAAGTGAGGTTCTTTAAGAAAGTAAACCTGAGATTTTGAAGTCTTGGATTCTCTACACCAGGTGGGCCTTCTGCTTGTGTTTGCAGGTACTAGTGGGAATGGGATTGGTTGTAGGTAAAATGTCTTTGTAAGGTAAAATATAATTCTCAAAGCAGATTCAGATTAAGTTCATGGCACTGGAACACAAAGTTTTACTGTGTTATGAATCACTGTTGTATGTGAAGCAACATTCTGAAACAGTTTTGTCTTCCTTAGTGATCTTGTCTGATAGCCTGTGGTACGTTAGCATTGTTCTAGTTGTTCTTGAATATGAGGGTTACTGAAGGCATTGCTTTGTCACCTGTATGGCTATGTCTCAGCTAGGGTAAAAATGGCTGAAAACTTGCTTTTAAAGAATTGGGTGAGGTTTTCAGAAGCTGGCTGATGATCAAACATCCATCCCCTTAGACTGTGTTTGAAAATCCTACCTAAAACAAGGATAATGTCTACCTTGAATTATTTTTTTTTTTTTTTTTTTTAAGGTTGAACATTTGTACCTTTAAAGACCTATCATGAGTGTTAGTGTTGTAATCCAACTGTGGATGAAGCACGAAGCAGTGGGCTAAATCTTTTTTAATGGGAAGTTTTAAAACTTAACAGTAAAATTCATAGTCCTAGTATTTACACGGTCAAAAAAAAAATCCCTGTGGTGGGAGTGAGGGGGGACAAGGTCACACACTGATTTAGACTTTTGAGTATCTCGCAGCAAATGCGCTCAGTGTTTAAAAGCTATCAAAGTAAAGTGGAAGAAAACATAGCATTGATACCATGAGATAATAATCATTATACTAATCTATAACACCGATTAATAACAGCAGCAAAGACTGACATTGATTCCCAGTACAGGAAGCAGTCACAATTGTCTAGAAAGATCTTTCAAGTCTCAGATAAACAATAGGGAATGAATTCACCCCATGCATTTTGTCTGTTACATGTTGTTCCTTGTACCTGTTTCTTTGTAGCTTTCAGTTCTGCAGAACTCCTGAAGTTTCTGTGGAAAACGTAAGCTCTGCAACGTTCTTCCAAGCAAATGCTGACCCAAATACTGCAGTTCTAGTGATTCTGTGGCAATGTGAATTCAATATGCTAGGTATAAAAATAGTACATCATGAAGAAAATAACTGATTTTATGATTTTGGGGATCTTTTTATCCACATTATTGTGGAAAAAGCAAATTATTGGCCTTTTATTTTCTCAGTGTGACAACTATGAAATCCGTCCTGGGAAGCACCTTGGAGTATGCATCTCCGTGGCAAACAACAGGTTATTTGTTGGGTCAATTCCAAAGAACAAGACTAAGGAAAACATATTGGAAGAGTTCAGTAAAGTCACAGGTAAGACCTTAGCAAGTTTGTCACGCTGATCCCAAAATACCATTCAGTCTGTCTTTTGTAGGTCTAGTTATTTGACAGATGTGTTCAGCTGTCATTTAAAACTATTTCTAAGTTGGATTCCAAGTTTATTTCTGGTAGAAATTTTATGTATCAGATATATTTTATGGTGAAGTGTAAAAGGACTAGTGTCTGTTTTACTGGTTGTTAAATGAATGATGTTGTAGTTTTAACAATTTGAGATGGAAATGGCACAAATGATCTCACAAAAAAAGTGAAGGTCTAATTCTGTTACCTGTTCTAGCTTCCTGTTAAAGGCTCTGTATTTATAACTGGATCTACAGTAGATTCTGCTCTCACAACTGAGAAGTATTGTTGAGGAATGATGAGGAAGAGGGAATACTAAAACGTTTTACAGGGAATGTTATTGTAGAAATAGTTAATGGCAGGTTAATTTCTGTCCTAGTTCTTCACTGTTTGCCAGTATATGCAGCAAGTAGGAAGAAAAGAAGTCAGCTCATCACTGGAAGGATGCTTCTGCTTTAAATAAGAGACTGAAGTCTTGATCGCTGCTCTTGTTCTTGTAGGAGAGTATTAACCTACTGCTTCTTTTTTAGGGTGGCTATTTGTAAGTACTTCAGGGAAATAGTGAAAATAGAAGGTGAATATACATGTAGTTCTCTCTTCTTTTTGGAGAGATGTGGAAGAAATTCTTTCCAGCTTCCCCTGGAGGCAGGGAGATGCCATGTATTAATGCTGATTGCTTTTCAAAAATATCAAAATGGTAAAACAAAATATAGAAAACTTACATTGTGTGAACTGTTCAGGTTGATGTTTTGCAGCGCCTAATTGTGAGGTAAGTTTGTTCTGGAGAATTTCACCTGCTAGGTGACCTGTGTCTGGGTAAACTGGATGGATATCTTTTTATTTTTCTTGCTTTTCTTGTGCTCCCTCTCCCTTTCAGGTGTTAAATTCAAGGCTGTGTATTACAAAAAACAAGTGAAGGCATTTTAGAGTAGACGCTAGATTTTTTTTTTTCTTCCTTTTGAAGCTTAATGCTAAAGACCTCTTTTTCAGAGGGTTTGGTGGATGTAATCTTGTATCATCAACCTGATGATAAAAAGAAGAATCGAGGATTCTGCTTCTTGGAATACGAGGATCACAAGTCAGCAGCACAAGCTCGCCGCCGCCTGATGAGTGGGAAAGTAAAAGTCTGGGGAAATGTTGTGACAGTGGAATGGGCTGATCCAGTAGAGGAACCTGATCCGGAAGTCATGGCAAAAGTAAGTAAAAACTTAACTGGGTGTTTCTGTGCTTTGGGAGGAATTTCTTTATGCCGTAGTGACAAAGACTTGTTCCAGCAGAGCAATGCTAGTTTTGAGGCATGAAAAGCAGTTACAGGGCATTTTCATCATAAGCCGTGCAAACTGGCATGGTCTGAGCACTGCAAATTAGTTGCCTGTGTAATATGTTAGGACCATGCTGTTGTAACAGACTGTTTACATTTAAACTAGTAGTGTGCAGCATTATCCTACTGGGTTGGCACATCAGTCTGCTCATTATCTGCTTCTGCTGATAGTGAATACTAGTGGGTATTCTGTAAAACTATTTTCCAGAGTGAGATGAAGGTGAAGTTCAGTGTAGGAGGGAATGACATGCTCTTTATCCCTGTGTTTTGGGATAATGCTTTGCTGCTCTTGAGGTCTATTACTAAAATGTTACTGGGATTTGTAGCATCCCAGAAGCAGAAAGTCAGAGTTGAATATTTTTCTGGTCATGGAAGGGAACCGTGGAAGGAGAGAAGTTGTAGAAACTTCATACAGGTAACTACAAGGCTATTTTTTTTTTTTTTTTTCAATTTGTACAGAATTTAAAGTTTACCCAAAATTTCTTAATGCAGAGAAGGAGGGAATACCATCTTACTAATTTATGTTGGTTTCCTTTGAGGTTTGACTGGTAAAGATTACAGCTTGCTTTCTTATTTTTTCATCAGGTGAAAGTTTTATTTGTAAGAAACTTGGCCACTACTGTGACAGAAGAAATTCTTGAGAAATCCTTTTCTGAGTTTGGAAAGCTGGAAAGAGTAAAGAAGTTGAAGGATTATGCATTTGTTCATTTTGAGGACAGAGGTGCAGCAGTGAAGGTACGTTGATTATTCTTTCCTGGCTAAACTGATGCGAGCAGTGGTATTAAAGTTTCTTTACGGTAAATATCTAGAAAAGACAACTTGTAGACCCCATTTAATAAGGTTCCTGTTGTAAGAATTTTAATGCTAATAATTTTGTTCATATGATTTCAGTAGCTAGGATGATGTGAAACTTGCAAAGGACAAAACTGTAGCAATTTAGCAAGTAGACTGGAAATGAGGTATAGACCAATGCAGGAGAGTCTAGAGAAGAGAGGAGAAAAAAAAAGTATCAACCTAGACAATTTTTCTGAGGAAACACTGACAGAATGTATTAGTTGTCTTTCAAAGACCCCTATTTAAAGGTTGTGTGTAGTTTTGGAGTGACAAAAGTACTGAATAGAAATTGCAAGGTAATTAAAAAAAAAAAAGCCTCGAGGAGGGCAGAAGAGTGGCAGTGACAACTCCCATTTTTAACTCTGCGTGCTCCCTAGAAGATTTCTCCCAAATGACTTCTTGGACATTGAAGGTCATTACTGTAAGCTTCAAAGGTGTCGTCTGCTGTATCTCAGAGCAGTTGAGAAGGTCATTAATCACTGCTGTTTGTACTTCAGTGGATTGAATTCTACAGAAATTACTCCATCTGTTTTTTAAATCCATAGTTTATGGGGGGAAGAAGGGGAGGAAGTGTTTTGCACATGGGAGTCTTGAGCAAGTATGTGGCTACCTAGACAGTTCGAAGTCTCTTTACTCAACCTTTATTAATAATCTTATAAGTATTTAATAGCTTATAATTTTCCTGCCCCTCAAAACAGGATTTAGCATACTCTTGAGTTTGGCTTTAGGATGAATATCACTCATTGGATAGATTTAGACCATGTCCAAGAGTGGGTAAGAGATTGTTGATGCAGAAAGGGTTAGCCAGCAGCACCTCCTGACACTTTTTATTGTAGTATGTCTTTAAACACCAGTTCCTCCCCAGTAGACCTTACTTCTAAATGCTGTGTAAGATTTGAGCAACTGAAAACTTGCAGCAGATGAGAAAAGGTAGATCAAATGCAGTACAACAGAACATCTCTAATGCTGTTCTTCTCCAAAACAAGCTGGGATCTGCCCAATGTGGCTGATTTATGGCCACTAAATTGGTTTATGAATTCTGTGAGATATTTTTGTGTATGGGTGTGGTGTTTGTTTTTTAATGAGAGCATTATTGTGATATTAATGCATGGAATTGGCTTATTGATTCCGGTGTCTACTTATTTTCATACCTTCTTTGAAATAAATCGCCATGATCTCTAATGTTTTTGAGGTAACTTGCTGTTCAGACCTGTAAAGTCTTTTGTTAATGCAAAAATTAGTACCCAGAAACATTAAATGCAAAGCGGGTAACTCCAGGTAAAAAATAAGGAAGCACTTTATGTGTGTATATTAAGTTCTCTTTGTGTGTGCATTTGATAATTACAAATTACTTGTCTGGAGGATTTTTTCCTCACTTGAGGAGTTCACCAAGTCTCAATATTTCTCCCCCTCCCCCAAGTATGTGTCCTCAAAAATAGTTGATTTCCTCTGAGGCACTCATGTAGCAGGTTCAACTAGCTAGGAAGCCCAAATATAAAAATACTCTTTCTCTTGTGTGCGTGTGCTCTACCTGGCTTACAAGTTCATGTCAGTGTGAGTAGTGAGAAATTCTGTTGATGTATTTCTGAAACATTTCTAGGGTATATCGGACCATAAAAAGTGATGGTGTTGTGTCTGATTTTTTTAAAAAATAATGCTTAATATGTTTTTATCCCATTCTTTTACCATATGATATAAAGACAATATTTTTTTAAATGCTGCTTCACTGTAACTGGTGAATAAAGTGGAATTGAAAGAATAATATGTAACATTCTGTTTAAGTAGCACAGAAACAAAGCACATGCATAGTTCAGCCTGGAGCAGCCCAACCATCTGGTTTCTATCAGTAAGTTTTAGTTTCCTTTTGAATGGAAACAAATTTTTAGTTGTTTCTCTTCTAATTTTTGTACAGGCTATGAATGAAATGAATGGGAAAGAGATAGAAGGGGAAGAAATTGAAATAGTGTTAGCAAAGCCACCGGATAAGAAAAGGAAAGAACGCCAGGCTGCCAGACAGGCCTCCAGAAGTACTGCGTGAGTGTTCATTCTTGCACTACTGTAATACTGCAGAATGAAGTTCTGCTGTAAAATATGAGCTAGTTTAGAAGAATCTGAATGACTTTTCTGTTCTTCATATTTTGTGTTGTTAATCAACAAAGGGAAATTTATACTTTCATTTGGGAGACTTTTGAAGATAAATAATTGCATGTTTCTTTTTCTTAATAGGTATGAAGACTATTATTACTACCCTCCACCTCGCATGCCACCTCCTATTAGAGGCAGAGGCCGTGGAGGGAGAGGTGGATATGGCTATCCCCCAGATTACTATGGCTATGAAGATTATTATGATGATTATTATGGTTATGACTATCATGACTACCGTGGTGGCTATGAAGATCCCTATTACGGCTATGATGATGGCTATGCTATAAGAGGAAGAGGAGGAGGAGGAAGGGGTGGGAGAGGTGCCCCTCCACCACCTAGGGGGCGGGGAGCACCACCACCAAGAGGTAGAGCTGGCTATTCACAGAGGGGGGCACCCATGGGACCGCCGAGAGGAGCCAGGGGTGGGAGAGGGGGTCCTGCACAGCAGCAGAGAGGACGCGGTGCTCGTGGAGCCAGGGGCAACCGTGGGGGCAACGTAGGAGGCAAGAGAAAGGCAGATGGGTACAACCAACCTGATTCCAAGCGCCGTCAGACCAACAACCAGCAGAACTGGGGCTCCCAACCCATCGCTCAGCAGCCGCTCCAGCAAGGTGGTGACTATGCCGGTAACTATGGTTACAATAATGACAACCAGGAATTTTATCAGGATACTTATGGGCAACAGTGGAAGTAGACAAGTGAGGAGGGATTGAGAATATTGGAAACATAGAATTGGCTGTAGCTCTACATCCTTCAAAACAAAATTGGCTTAATGTTTCATCCTTCAGTAGCGATTGGCTGCCATTTGTATTGGGCTGAAGAATCACTCTATTGTGTATATACTCAAGTCTCTTAGTTTTCTTTTTTCATAAATGCACTTGGACATTACTGGGCTTGCAGAATTCCTGAACTCCATATGGGGTTTCAATGCTTTTATCATTTTAGGCTTCATTTTAGCAGTTTAAAAGCAGGAAT
>NW_009650249.1:375437-378878 GCF_000708025.1 Charadrius vociferus | reverse complement strand
TGGACAGTTTCCTTTTTTTTTTTTTTTGATTTGGGATAGATTACATAGGAGTATGCTGTACATAAAAGTAAAAGCTAGTGCTTTGTCTTAGTAGTTTTAAGAAATTACAACAAATTAAGTTTTCTTGTATTGAAAATAACATGATTGTATGTTTTGCATTCCTAGAAGTAGGTTAACTGTGTTTTTAAATTGTTATAACTTCACACCTTTTTGAAAATCTGCCCTACAAAATTTGTTTGGCTTAAAACGTCAAAGCCGTGGCAATTTGTTCCTTGATGTGATTGTATTTCCAATTTCTTGTTCATGTAAGATTTCAATAAAACTCAAAAATCTATTCAAAACATTACCTATTTCAAATTCAATTGTGTCCTAAAACATTATTTCATTGGTAATTCTTGCGAAAAACATTGTTTTCAAAGTATAACTGCCTATGTGAGTGATCAAATTCATGCAAAATTTCTTGTGCTTTCCAACATGTAGCACTGTGGACATCAGTCTGAAAACTAGCAGAAATTACAGATCGCCCAAAGGGCACTCTTTGTTTAAGTGCTGTTCAGTAACTTACCAGCATCTAATTTTGAAACTTTTTTTTCTTTTTAAAAGTGTTGAAATGTATCCAAACATTCACAGAGATCTAATTTAAATACAATTTTCTAATGTAATGTGGAGAAGGAAGCAGAGCCTACAATGGTGTTAATTTTGTTCCTTTTTATTATGTACTGTGGAGTCCCTCTAGAGGCTATTCTGTTAGGGTCCAGCCATATTGTATTATTCAGTGTACAAACACATAGGGAAATGGTTTTGATCTCAAGCATCTTAGTCTAATTTAAGATAATATTTGACTAGGGATAAGAATTATAAAGTAGGTGCTGTGGCACAGTAAACTAACTTCTTGCTACAGATAACACAAACATACTCTCCATATTCTGCTTATTTCTGTCTTGACATTTTAATTTGATGTTCTGCCATGATGAACAATTTGCCTTAGAATTCTCATGCCTTGTAATAAGGCTGTTTAAAAAAAAAACCCATAATATCTTTTGGGGGCATTACTATCTACATTATTGGGGTATTATGTGTTGCTTTGACCCTTGTCTTGGACATTCCCAAATGTCAATTTTAACTGGCAAGTCATGACATTACTCTTCTGTCGCATCTGAGCCATTCTGTACCCCAATGAAGAACATTTGCTTCTCAAGAAAAGAGAGAAACAAACGGATTTAAACTTTCTCTAAAGAAAACTATTGCCGGACCTCTAAATATCCAAATCAAACATGTTGCTCACACTTGATTTACAGCATTCTAAACACAGACTATTGAGGAAGTTAAACTTCAGTGGTCATACTCCTCCCTTTGTCTTCTATTCCTGTCTGGTGTCTCTCAAGTGTGTTATGTCAGAATGTAAACAGAAAAATGAACCTTCCCACACTTCACTGTTGTGGGTCTGGTATATAATTGCATGGTTTGAGTTTTGACATGAATTGAAGTGAGGATGTCTGTCTGGTTCTCAAAAATGGGTTTGTCCCTGTGTCAGGCTCTTCCTTTCAAATTAATAGAATTGGTCATAAATAATTTAAAGTGCATTTCAAAATCAGTACTTAGTGTTGTTAAAGCCCGTTTTGGTTTTTTGGCTTGTTTTTTTTTTTTTAACTTCATAAAGTTAATGGGGCCAAATCCTGTCCTCTCTGTTCCTTACTTGAGCAGTGAAGTCAGAGGGGTATTGCCTGAGTATATGTTTCGGACTTTTGCTTGTGGGATCTGGCTTGTAATTTTGTTCTAATACAAGGGGGTGCTGTCCTATCAGTATGCGTTTATAGTAATTATATAGCTTTTGTGGTGTTGAGCAGAACCCTGTAGTCCCAATGCTTTTCAGTAATCATTGTAAAGGGGATCTGGTACAAGGGAGCTTAATTGGAATGAAATTTAAAGTACTGTCTATTCTGGAAGAAATGTAGTGTTCATGTACTGCACATTTTCACCTCTCCTAGCCCAGGAGAGGTGAAGTGCCAGTGCATGCTTATGGGGGGTGTGGGGAGGAAGTGAAACACTTCAGTTATAATGTTTACAAAACAACTAAGGAACAAAAATGTTAAAATTGTCTTCCTTGAGAATTGTAAATCTGCATCTTGTATTTATTCCTGCCCAAATCACCATTTATCCTAATATTTTTATTGAATATGAGAAGTGAGCTATACATTTTTATAATTGAAAATTAAAATCCATAAAAGTTTATAAGATGTACCAAGTTCTATTTACACAATGTATGGATACTCAGATCCACCATTTACATTTGCAGCAGTGCTGAATTCTTAAAGATAACGCGTACTACAACTTACTCGAGTAGTGGTGTGTACTGAACTTGAAGAATTTAAATTATTGAAAAAAATTACTGAACAAAGATACTGTAGCACAGTGGAAAAATCCTACCATGCCTGATGGCAGATACTCAAGGGAAGAATTTTGCACTATCTTCTCAGCACAATTTTGATATATAGTCAAAACAAAAAATAAATTTACTCTCATGCATCTGTTCTGATTGTTTCTTCAGTACAACTTAACAAAAATCCTCCTATAGATTATGTTGAAAATGTATTTCAACTTGCAAACCAATATTAAACTTCTATGAGTGTCCTGCTGGCGTTGGAGAAGGAGCCATGAAATGGAATTTTAATAATCATTTGATCACTCATTTATAGCAGTTGCTTAAATGTCTGTATTGATTAGGTGTTTGACTTAAAAATAAGTAGGTTGCCAGATTCCTAGCAATTCCAAAACTTAAGCGAAGGATTTTTACATCTGTTATGTTATTGTAGACTTACTTTCACATTCTTAACACAGTTTACTAAACTCGGCTTTTAATTTTACTAATTCATTAAACGTAGTCTGCATTTTTTGAAAGCATTACAGGTTTAATTTTTTGTAGCAATTGTTTATTTTCAGGACTCAGCTTCTGTAGTCTAATTATTCAAAAGAATGACAACTGCGTTGCTTAAACATATTCAAAATAAACTCTTAAGTAGAAGATCACCGCATGATTTTGGTGACTCTGTATGAAAACCTGACCACTTTTTTATCCCCTCTGCATTTGGACATGAAGCCCATTTGTGTATTTTAAACGACACAGAAAAAAAAAAAATAAATAGAAGACACTCTTATTATAAGGCTAGCAGAAAAATAAATGTGAAGTATTGAGCAAAAAGTCTAAAACCTCTTAGTAAAACACGTTTGGCACCTAGACCTTTTGACTCTAAGGCAGATGTTTGTATTTTCAGCAAGAGTTAATAACTTCCCAAAAATGACAGTGGCCCATATGTAGAACAGCAAGGACCATAACCTTCAAATGTGTCATGAATAGTCTTTGATCATGCGTGACTTGAGTTGGAGTATTTGTGATTAAGGATTGCTTGTACAATGAAGGTTTCCCAGATTGAATTCTGTCCT
>NW_009650249.1:350332-375390 GCF_000708025.1 Charadrius vociferus | reverse complement strand
TGTACAAAATTGTTTCCTGTTTTTTTCTAAATAAAAAAGAAAAAAAAAGTTAGAGCTTCTGTTAACTTAGAATTTGAATGAAGCTGTTGTAGTCTATTGGCTTAAAATGTCTTTTGAAACCCAGAGTGGCGAAGTTGAGTGTATATTAGTTCATAAAATGTGTAGAGTAGGGGAAAAAAAGTCATTCATATTAAAGGGAAATCTCAAGCTTTTGTTCTCATACCAACAAAATGTTCAAGGTGGATCTGCAATATTTGGTTATTGATCAGGAACTTTTGAAATTTTAGAACAGGAGAATCCCTCTGAAGAAATGTTTTAACAACTTGGAGGTTACCAGAAGCTCTGAAAGACAGTTCAGAATATATTGCATCACATTTTCTGATGTCCAGAAATCTGCAAGTGTCAATTTTGTGTTTTAACTCCTTCCTTTTACCTGACTATCAGGGAAGCGTGGTTGAGGCTGACCTGACATGTCATGATGTCGACTTGCTAGGTGGGGTTCGCAAGGGACATTAACCTTGGAGTTATCGGTAAGACAACTTTCTTTCTCATTTCCTTCAGTAACATAAAAGGGCTGGGGTGGGAGGAGGGAGGAGATGAGCTCCACAGACCTGATCACTGGAGTATTGTTGAAAATCTGCCATTGCCATGGAGAGATTCCAAGCACTGAAGGTAAAAGTTGAATTTAAATCCATCCATGTCCAAGAGGAGCATGGCATAAGTTCTTACAACTGAAATCCAATTGAAAATAAAGATCACTTGCACTTCAAAAGAAAACTGGATGCAATTTTAGGGATGCTGGAAGCATAAAAGATCTTGAACACTTAAAATGTTCTTCTGTAATTAAATCCAGGTATGGGGGGGGGTGGGGGGGATGTTTCCCACCATGGAAAAGCAAAGCACTTACAGCACACTTTGAAGTCTAAGAATGCTGTTTAGAAATGTGTCCAAGTAGATCTCTGTAAAATAATAAAATTTTATCTTGAAAATAACAACAAAAGTGGCATATCATGAGTTTGGATCATTTACCTATTAAATATGACAACGCTTAAGAAGGTATTAATTGAGAGAGAATTGCAATTAAACCAAGAGGCAGTTGTGGTTGATCCCATTATAAAACCACTGGATTTTAGTAATCATCTTTTTTGTGGAGGGCATGATATGCTGGTTCTAGACAAACAAATAGCAAAACCTGAAGAACAGATTTGGAAATCAAACTTGAAATACTTGGACTTGTTGAATCCTTCATGGCACCTGCTCATCTTGCACGTTTCCTCAGGCAGAACTGTCCAGACCTTTCTCTTCCTGATTGTACGTTTATGCAGTACTTTGAAAGGAGCCAAGAAGTCGGAAAGAGCTTACTAGACTATAGGAGCATTCCAGGTTCAGTCATTCTTTATCACGGAACTGAATAGCATGCCAGTTCTGACACCAACTACAGAAGAAATGTAACTGGTGAGTAGAGGTATTTTGTAAGGATTTTTCAGATATGAAGTCTTTGTTTAATTCCAGATAATCTTTGCTTGGTGTACCTTGGTTTGAAAACAGTTTTGATCACACACAGTCATCAGTGCTGTTTCGCTTGAAAAATCTTAAATGGAATTAAGAGGATCTCAACTCTGGATTCTCCAATCTGCATGGTCACATGGAGTTACTGATAATAACAAGTGCAGTAGGACTTGTTGAATGTGCTCAGGTGGCCTGTCTCTTGGAAATCAAGCAGATGGCAAGGTTGTTACAGGAAAAAACACCTGAGTGGATTGGCTTTTGCATGTGTGGAATTTGGAGATAACTGTAGGAATACACAATGGGCTGTACTCCTTTCATAAAACAGAAGCATCAGCTCTCTTATCAGTGAGGCTTATCAATTTAAAACATAACTTCAAAATGTATTTCTGTGATTATAATCTGCCAAATTTCATTAAATGCAAAAAAAAGAAAACAAGAGGAAGAAAGAATGAAGAGCAAACTAAACTTTAGTTCTGCCCTCCTTGCTTCGAGTACAGCTCTGCTTTTTTCCTTCCTTAACACCAGTAAGCATGCGGTCTTGCTCACTGATTTTTTTTTTTTTTATTATTATTTTTTTTTCTTCCTGTTGAACTTTCTGCAGAGCTTCTGTAAGCATAGGATACATGATTAACTTCTCTCTCTTTTTTTAAAATCTTCACAGCAGCCTCTGTGAGAGGTGGTTGTATTTCCAGTTTAACTTTAAGGAATGGGTATCCATTGCATCAGTACCTGTTTACGTGACATTATTCTGACATACATTCCGACATTCAGCATGTGGAAAATGCATACCCAACTTGAATTTAAGAGGGGATGTGGTGTAAGAATTTTGTGGTAGGAAAGGAAATCCCATTCTGGAGAGCATTCAGCTGTCTTAGCAATGGATGGTCTTTTCTCTTTTTAAATTCCCTGCTGTGCTGCTTTAACCTCTACAGAAAAAGAGGAAGTGAAATGCTGCACAGGCTAAAAGTCCTGTGATCAAAAATAGCTCAAGTTCATAATTGAAGATTGTATCGTAGTGCATGTACTCAGGAGAACTGAATACGTGCTGCACAGGAGGTAATTTGATGTTTCTTATGCTCGCTTCTTAACCAGTTCCTGGATGCTTACTACTATCTGAAAGAATTCTTTGAAGCACATTCTAAGGTGCCATGTTGAACCCTACTTTAAGTAACCAGGCTTTAAAATGCAATGTATTGAAGCAGTGAGGTAGAGTACCTATACAACAAACACCAGAAAGGATTAGACCACTTTTTTTTAAGTTTCATGTCTGTTTTATCAAGACTGGAGATCTTTAACATTTTCAGTCAAAATCAATTGCAATGACAGATTTTTCTCCCCATTGTTCTGGGTGAGCTCTTTCCTCCTTTTTGTTCTGCTTAATGCTGGCAGTAGCAACGCTGAGATCACAGGAGAGGAATTCTTCCTACTCTCAGTATCCGGTATCCATGAGATTGTAGCAGCTTGGAAGAACCATTGCCATGAGCTTTATTTTCATGCAAATCTTTACTGAATGACTTCTGTCTAATATGCAAATACTGGAGCCAGTGTGCAACTTTTCTGCAGGAATTTAAAGAGCAGTTACATTGAAATGCTACTGATCCCAAAATCCAAACCATCTCGGTTAATATGACTTTCCCAGACATCCTGGCTGAGGTCAGATATTCAGTATGGAACATTCTGCTTTGAACAGTGGGAAGAGGTTACAAGCAGCTGAAGGCAACCTCGTAAGCTGTTGGAGCAGCTTGCCGAAATATATTGGTGTTGCTGTTAATTCTGTTATCAGTCACTTACACTTCCACTTACCCAGTAAAACCTAGAACTGAACAGAAATTATTTTTCCTGTAAGGCAGCAGGTCAAGCCTGTCAGTATTTTATTTATCACTTTATTTCCCACTTGAGCAACCAGCGGTAGTAGCTGTTCTTAGGGTATGAAATATGCATTCCAGTCTTCCCCGTGTGTCCCATTTTCTTTGTTTCTGCTGGTTTGCTGGCTGTTACTGTGCACTCAGGTATTTAGGTTGTTTCCAGTTGGAGGAGTTAGGAGCAAAGGTGTTCTGCTTATTTTTTCTCTTGGAGCTATTGGAAAGAGGAGGGGTAGGAAAAACCTGTAGCTGAGGAGTCTAAGCCTGAAGCCCATTATCAGCAGCTGTGAGGGTCCTACTTTTAGTTAGAAGAAAAATTTCCTGTTGTCTGCCTTATCTTCTGATAAAGCTCATACTAAGAGCTTGCACTGATCTGGTAGTTCTCAACAGATCTCTGGCTTTTTCTCCTCCAAGTAAGCTTTATTTTAAGTACTTGCATTAAAAACTAAAGGAATATAACCCAGTTTAGTTGGTTTGTTACAGTTTCTATGCACAGATCTGTTTTTCCAGTCACATAATTGGTACTCAGAACTGGCTACTGGAAATTCTAGTGCCTTCATTCAGAAAGAGGACCGGGTGAATTCTTGCAACTTATAAAAAGGGATCTCGGAGGAGTTCCTTGGGGTGAGAGAGAGAAGAGAGTAGATTGTTGGGAAGAATGAGGCCCTCAGTTTTAGCAGTCCTGAATAGTATATAAAAGGCTGATTCTAGTCTAACCCCTTTTCAGGTCTTTTCTGGTTTCAAAATGTAGCAGTTTACAAAAAGTTAGAACTACCTTGTCTCAGTTGAGGCAGCTTGACAGGCTGGATCAGATTTCTTGAATGATGTTTGATAGCATCAGATCTGGAACAGTCAGTGGATTATTTTCCCAGTTAGTTAAATTAACATTTAGTGCTTGCAGGTCTGCTTAAAAGAAACCAAAACCAAAAAACCACAAAAAAACCTACAAAAAACCAAAACGCCAACCAAGGAAAGTCAACGTGACCGTGCCTACAATGCACTTCATATTGGGCATCTTTACCTTCTGTGTCTGCGAAGGGCAGAGTGATTTGTAGTAGTGGTCCTGCAGGTAGGTGTTAGCCAGCCAGGTTTATGGAATACTCCACTAATGCAGCAGTTCAAGAACATACATACAGCTGATCATTTTTCAGTAACAGTTAATTATTGGGAAGGGTGAGTCTAGTCAGACATAAAATTTGTGGACTCTTGTGTGCAAAGCTTGCTCTATGCCTCTCCAGGAAGAGTAAAAACTATGAATTCTTTCTGTTTTCTATTTTCGCCAGCATGGACATTTTTCAGGTAGCTGATAATCTGTTTGTGCTGCAGTGGGGGTTCTTTTAACACATCTGAAGTGTACTTCAGCCTGTTTCAGGAAGATCAAAGTTGGAAGGTCTTTGGTAAGGTGTTTGTGGAACTCTAATGCTGGGAATCCAAAGATCTCATACAGTGGTAAAAACGAAGCCAGGAAGATGATCATACCTTAGGATTCCAAGTCATGTTGAAGAGGGTCAAAACTGGAATAGTATACATCATAAAAGGGTCCTTAGATAATGTAAGCACTATCATACTTACACCAGATAGTGGAGCAGTAAGCTCATAAGTAAGCACTGTCATGCTTACTCCAGAAAGTTGAGCAGCCACCTTTATTCGCCTTCTGTGTTCCAACAGTTGTGGATTCAACATAAAATTTTTGGTGGATGCAACTTTAAAGAAGACTCTTAGTCATAAGCATTTCTGTCAAATACTTGTTTTTTCTGCCCTGCCCATATTCTTTCAGATATTCTTCAGGGGTTTATTACAAGAATCATACTGATTAATAGCTAGTCAGTCTTTATGCCATACACTTTGTGTCAGATTTCTGTAGCTTTGTTTTCTTTGTATTGCTGTACCTTGACAGGATAGTAATGTATTGCACCTAAGAAAGCAGTCTGTAGGCTTTTTCGCAGAGTGTTGCAGAGCTGAATCCACGGATCAGAGGGAAAAATAAAATTCAGGTTGAAGAGTTCTTAGTAGTATTTCACAGTGAACTTGCTTGCTAGCAAAATTTCCCAGCTACTTCTGATTCAGGTTCAAAGCAGTATTTGACCATCAGTGCTGTTACCCCTTGTTAAGAAGAAGTGTATTCATCGCTTGCAGTTTTTGCTACTCTGATACTTTACAAACTGATTGATACTAGCAGAGACATTGTACTTAAAGTTCCTGAGAAATGAGGATGCTTAAAGCCTTAATTTCTAGTATTTCTAGCCTCTCTTCTACCCTCTCTTTACTGTCCAGTCTTGGGACAGTATTGGATGTACACTTCTGCTTGTCTGTTTTTTCAGAGAGAGAGAGAGAGGACGAAAGTGTTACCTGCAGAGTCTTGGATCTGTAGAGCCAGCAAGCTACATATTCAAAGTTCAGTTGCAAGAGTTGAGGTTTTTTTGAATGGACCATGCTGTTTTTTTAAATGAGTTTTTGATACGGTATGTAAAAGTCAAAATACTGCAGGATTCTTTTCTTTGGATTTCTTTTTATATTGTTACCTTATCTCCATCATGTATAAGATTGAGTTACTAATTTTTTCAGCATTTCTAGATGACATGTTTCACAGGAAAGCAGACACACACTTACTGGCTAATTTTGCATTGCATTTGCCCATTTTATGCATTTGCTACTCCTCGTGTCTGCAAAGCACTAAAACATACATTTTCTTTAATGTTCCTTGTAAACATTAAATATTTCACAACCTGTTTCCTCCTGTGTCATTTCTCAAATAGCAGTCCATAGAAAATTAATGTGCTTTTTTTCGCCGCTGTTATTTGTTGCTTGACTGAGTCTCAGTTGTACAGTTTTTAGCCTTTTCTTTCATGTCAAATAGATATCTTCAACAGCACGCCTTACGAGTGTTCAAAAAGGTGTGCAGTGCAGCGTATGAAATCTGAAGGTCAATTTCACTGGGCCAAAGTGGGATACATGCAGTGAAGACTGTATCTTCCGCACTGCAAGAGGCTGTTCAGATGTGAGAGGCAATTCCACAAATGTAGGTCTTTTCTCTTTCATTGGAAATAGCTTCAAAAATCCTTTTAGCAAACTGAGCTGACGTTTAAAATAGAAGCAGCTAAAGAATGTCAAATGTCTTGCTCTATCAGTAGAAGTTGCTGAAATGAGATATAAAGGTGCAAGTACTTGAGTAGCTCAAAGTGGGGTTTTTTCTAGTATGTTACAAGATCTGTGTAGTGTGGGAATGGCAGTGTGTTTACACTTCCCTGTTTTATACAGGGAAGAAAAACAGTGTGGTTGTCCAGCTCTCAGTTGCTTTGATTAGCTCCACCACTCCCTCAACCAAGAAATAGTAATAATGGATTTTTTAATTAAATTGGCATTTAAGACATAAATTAAAAATCAGTGCTCTTCTTTTGTAGCACAAAGTTGAGAGTCCAACTCTGTGGTGGGAATCGCCATCCTTCTTCTCAGAGGCAATATGTACTCCTTTAACTTCACAAATTTTTCGCTTGAACTTTTTGCATTAATTCAGTGTTTTTTGTTCTCTAATTAGATAAAAGCCATAAATTTGAGTGCTTTGGGACTGAGGTAAGATAACCTAGCTTTCCATGAAGACTTTTCCTGCAAGAGAGAGATTTTTTACAGACTCAGGAAAAATTGATTATTTTTTGGTAGGCTTGTCTTGTTTGAACTGGCAAGTATAACTGAAAGCATGTGTCTGCAGATGTGATCTTTTGAGCATAAAGATTTTCTACTGAGTTCAGCTTCTTTCAGTGCTGTTTGTATGAGAGAGAAGAGTTGAGGGTGAATTAGCAAGGAAAAGTTTCTACTCAGTACCTCTACAGAAAGACTAACCTTTAGAAAAACAGGCAAAAAAGGAAAGTTGTACATTAGACCAGTATAACCAGTCCTCTCTGCTAATGGAGTTTATTTCTTTCTTCTGAAGGTCTTCTTGCGGTGAAGGCTGTAGTTTCTCTCAGAGATATGTAACTTGTTTGAGCTGGCTGGAAAAAATACTTTGCGTTTGAGTGCACACAGGTCCTCCTCATGAACAAAACCGAGTTCACTCATTTCTCACCAGCAGTAAGAGACTCTTCCAATTACTTTAGGAAGTGGCAGTAATCCTTAAATATACAAAATAATGAGAGTAGTGTCCGGCCCTTCTGGCTTATTGTCCATAGACTACAGCTCCATAGTGTGGGGAGCTGCAAAGTGCGTACAGTATGCTCCAGAGAGCCATGGGTGGGGAGCTCAAGGAGACCTCCTGGAGGAGGACAGTGACAGTTACCTTGGGGATCCTACCACTCTTGTTGTGATGCTTTCTTCTTCTCGCTGCACTACTGTCTGGCGTGAACTGGAGTTTGAGTAACTCTTAAGAAACTTTCAGTTTCTGAACAAACCCTTCCCAAATCAGCTAAGCTAGGCATAGGGTTCATTCAAGCATATGCCACAGCTGTTTGTGTTGCGTTTTGATGTTGTTGCTGGAAGGGACCATTATGAAAGCAGCATGCATTGAACCGTGCAATGTATAGAGTCTTTAAGTACCCCTGTCTATTAGAATACAGACACAACAGTGGTTTCAAACGTGAGTAAAATCGTGCTTCACATGAATATTCCTAACACTGTATGTATGTGTTGATTAACCAGTATTGAGTGATACAGCTCGGAGAACTGCGCATTTGGTGTGTCCAGTGTACCAGGAAAAGAAATTGAAGATAGTGTGCCTACAAAGGTGTAAAGTACAAGAACAGGCTTACTAAAGATGATAAAAGAACCATATTCTTCTAATATCCTTCGTTTAATACAATGTATCAATACTGGGTCATTCTGTGTAGTCATACAAGTCTGTCCTTCCTCAGACTGGGGAGGTTCATCCAGACTTGGTGTCGTTGGAGATACGTTTATCTGAAGAAATTTCAACAGTCAAGTATTGGAGTTTTTACTAAGTTTAGAAAATGGTCTTGTTTTTCACTTTTTCCTTTACTTTCTCATCCAGAGCTCCTCATTTGACCAGTGGTCGGAGTGAGAAAGAAGTTCTTCCAAACAGTGATTCCTGTCATCTCATATAGATCAGTATCTAATGATGCAGTTTTACATATGTTAGAGTTTGTCAGTGCGCTGTCAGTGCAAGAAGCAGTCCTTTCTAATGCAGGTGTTTCTTCTGCTAGTGTTGTAGTCTGCGTTGGGGAACTCATCTAAGATAACAGTAACCCTTCTATTTTCTGGTTTGGCTTCAGTGCAGGTTTTGTGTAGGGTTGAGTGTGACAGCTGTGGAAGGGCCAGAATACTGCTTTTGGTGTACATCCCTAGAACTGTGATCACAAGTACATGCTGTAGGAGAATGACTCATACAACCTGTTTTTTCTCACTAACTATAAAGGATTAAGCGTGGTGGATCCCATCAATTACAATGTGATTTCCTGAATGGGAAATACTTCTGTTAATCTGATTTTACAAACTGGGAGGATCTCAGTTACATCTCCTTGATGTTGCATGTGGCCCATCCCTGGAAACATTCACGGTCAGGCTGGACGGGGCTCTAAGCAACCAAATGTAGTTGAAGATGTCCCTGCCTGTGGCAGGGGGGTTGGACTCGATGGCCTTTAAAGGTCTCTTCCAACCCAAACTATTCTAGGATTCTGTGTTTTTGTGTTAGGCAGGCATTCCTTACCAGAATGAATAGTTAAGTCAAGGATGCCATAAAGAAGTTGCCAGGAATTGAGCAGGAAGGCCAACACAGTGAAATAGCTGCAATGATTTCAGGTGTTCAGCTTAAAAAAAATGAGTGGTAGGGTGGGATACGTATCCAGCAGAGAGTGGCTGCAGTTTCTGCTAGCTGAAGATGGGGAGTAAAGCAAGTGATACAGATCTGTGTGGGTGAGTGGGGGAATTCCACCCAAAGACTGGAAAGGTGTCAAGATGTGGCATGTCTTGTGCATTACAGGACCTTTCTGAAGGACTGTGTTCTGTCTGATTCTGCTATGAAATCAGCTGGTAGTCAGCACACTGGAGGATCTTGCTGTTTGACTTGTATCTCCCTACAATGAATCTGAAGAACACGTTTGGACTGTGTGCTCCTGGAATGAGTCATCTTGCTTGCCCAACAGTGTGCCCATCACAAAAAGACTAGACCTTGTTATTTTGAGATGTGTAAGTCAGGCAAGTAAAGTCATCTTAGATTTTTGAAGCAAAAATACACATGAAGTCTCTGAAAATTGTGGATTGCAGTAAAAGTTTCTGAAAGAATTTTGTGTGGGCAATCGAAGGACCACAAGCAGTAACATCAAAGTTGCATTAAAAGAAGTCTGATGTTGTGAGATGATGTAGTCTGTCTTCTGTGTTCTTAGGTCTTAGATTTTTCTAAATATGATAACTGGGGACAAAGTAGCAGCAGTATTTGGGTAGAGAGAAGAAAACCTGACAAAGTTGCTTGTTGTTTTTTAAGAGACTAACATCTGTGTTGGTTTTGTTTGGTTTTTTTTAAGAGAATGCTTGTAGTGGACTGCATCTTTCCATTTTAATCTCTTCCTCTGCAGTTCAATTAGTCCCACTAGGGGAAGGGCTGCCTTTCTGAGTAAGGATACAGGGTAAACTACTTTACAAGTGTATGGTAAAAATCATGACAGTGATGGAACAGATTTTGCCTGGTATGAAGCCTGAACTTTCAAAAGTATCAAGTTGCTTGTAGGCTTGGTAACCAGCAGAGGAGTAGCAAGTAATAACACTAAATTATATATATATACTGTCTTCTATCACTGTATATGTTTCAGGTTGAGGTCCTGCAAGCTTGAAATGCAAAGGAGTTGTGTGTTTCACATCTCTTTAACCAGCATGTATTTCTTACAAAGCTTCCAATAATGAGTAAATTAATGCAGGACAGACCACAAGGATGTTTTGTGTAACTTTGTTTCTATATAAAAATGCATATCTTTCAGATACTGAGCTGGATCTGGCAATAGAGACTGAGCTGTGCTTGTAATGTAACAGGAACATGGGGGCTACATAATTCACATTGATTTTCTATTGGCAGTTACTGAGTTGGTAGGTGAAAATTAGATGACGATGCCTGAATTTATGAATTCCCTGTGCACTGAGGGACTGCAGTATATAAATATGCAAGAGGACCTCTAGGAGGAAGCGTGGGAATGGTAAAGCCACACTGATCTCAAGCAAAGACAGACTTCTTTTTGATGCCCAGAGCCTTTGCTTGTGTTAGCAGTAAACTCTTCTCTGTTCCAAACTGAGACCACAAAATCTTTTGTGAGGAAAAAAACCCCAACAATCAGACTTTAATACCAAAGACCGGGAATGATTGTGGTTACTTAGAGAGATAAAATTGCTTGATGAAAATTGAGATGTAACGTGTGATTAAACATGCATTTCCTTGTTACACTCATGGTTCAGTCCTGTCATTATAACAATTCAGCAAGTGCAGGTGTGTTACTGCTGTCTGGAATATGATGTCTGATGGCAGAATGAAAGGAGAAGCAAAAGCCTATGCCTACGTAAAATAATTTTTTTTTTGGTCAATTGGTTGTGTAAACAAAATAAGATCTTTTAGAAATGATAATTGATTGAACAGCAATCAGAAATTAGGCTCGAAAAAAGTTAAAAGTCATATTTTTATTTGGTATCTTCACTGTACGAGTGCCTGGTCCCTTTTATCTACTAATAGTGTTTTAGCTTCCATTTTCTTCTTGTCTCTTATAATCCCTGAAGAATATTCATGATTCTGTATGAATGGAGCTGGCTGGTAAGTTACCTGGCTTTATACTTCTGGAGAAGTTTGATTGCAGGCTTTTCTGAAAATATTTCATTCCTAGCACTTCATTTATGCCCAGTCTGGTGTTACAGCCTCTGTGGACATACCTGTATACTAAAGTTGTGTATCAAGTGTTGGATCTGGGGTATGCTTTTAAATTTGTAAAAAAAAAAAAAAAAAAAAAAACAAAAAAAAACACCTTGCAAAATAAACGTTCACCTGTGGGTGAATTGCAGCCCGCGGCACTGCTATGCGTCACGGCCTGCAGGGAAGAGCCACTCTTCACCTGCCCAATGCACCTGTCAGCTGACAGCTTGCAGAACAGTATATGGGGGGAAAAGGAACACTAGAACACAAATATTGATCACATCAGGGTTTCTTGTGCTGGCTACCGTGTTCTTAAACTTGTTAGAATAATGCCTGGTGTAATCTAGCTATACTTCACTACTTAAATCAAGCTTAGTTTTAGCCCAGCGCTTTTTGAATTGAAATGGCTCAGGCAAACCTTTGATTTAAAATATTTATAACTGCTTCTTATAGTTGTGCACACAAATTTCAGTTGTATCCTGATTTAAGAAATTCCAGCATTCCGGTAGATGGCTCTTTAATGTCCCTTTTGGAACCCATGTTGGGGGGAGAAAAAAAGAGAAAAAGTAACTGACAGAGAAATGGAACAGGAGATGATAGGACTCTCTAGTTTCTTTTCAACATTTATTGTTGTATTTTTTCAATATGTCTCCTTTTCTAGGTGTTTTCTAGGTTTCCTGGACTTAGGCTCTGTCCCTCTCAACCTCTTATGGTTTATCGTGAAGTCCAGTCAGCACTCTGTCAGAAGGCTTGACTCGTATTTACCTTACGGTTTAGAACGGATTCTTCTTGCAAACGTTAAAAAACGGGAACTGAATGACACTTCATTTTGTCCTGGGTTTCTATACTTCTAAATTGAAGTATTTAGGAAGCTGGATCTTACTTAGCTTTTAGTGCAGGTGAAATAGAGAAGTAGTTGTGTAACTGCCCATTATATTTGCTTGAAAACATCTTTTTGGGTGTCACCTGCATCATCTCAGTGCCTTCTGAGATACCAGGTGCTTTGCAAGGCTCACGTGGAATATTTGTGATTAGCAATATGACATGACAAGAAAGGCAGAGCAGGGTGAAAATCAATTGTATTCTCAGAAATGGAGTTCAGTGCCTGCTTTTTTAGTATGTTATTTGGGTTGAGAGAAGAATTGAAAAGAATAGTTCTGGTATTTTCTTTGTTGATCATCTTGTGGAGAACTGCACAGCACTGCATCTTCTGGATAGAGAAGGGCAGACCTTTGGGAGCTGAAGACTGGTAAGACGCTGGTGCAACTTTTCTTTGCTGGCCTCAGCGCTCCTTGCAATGTTAAAAGTTTTGCTTTTCTAGCTAGTTTTTCCTTCTGATTTTTTGCCAGTATTACAGATAGGAGTTATTAACATGTTCTTAAAAACAACAATCACCAAACCCCCCCTCCTCCCCCACCCCCCACTGCCTGGAATTTTTTGGGAAATGGAATTTCTTCAGTATAGCCTTTACTGTGGATGTCATAGGGAGCTGGGGCAGGCATCCCTGAGGAGGTCTGCATGGAGCCGTGGAGATCCTTCTGAACTGAGGTGGCTGTGCTGAATTTCAGGTCTGATGGAGCAGTATTACATTGGGACGTTCACAAAAGTGTCCAAGCTGTTTGCAGAGTGGATGTAACTTTGAAAGCAGCATGGTTATATTCATTTTGTGCTTGATTGCAGAAGCCTGGACCTGAAGTGGCTCGACCTCTGCCTGCAGCTTCTCCTGCTTTGTTCACAAATGTGTCGGGCCCCGTACACATGCGTCATTTCCAGTTTCTCTCAAGTACCTGGTGAGAGGGAAGTTCCTGATCTTGCCAAAACCCAAACCCAAACGAAAAATAAAAGTAGCTTTGCTTGCAGCTTTTCAGCTCTCGATATGTTTTGCTGCAGAGGTCCATGCTTCTCTGTGCTTCCTCTTAGCATGTGACCCTTTCCCCTTTTTATGACTTCTCAGAACTTGGTCTTCCAGCCTCCTACCCATCTTATGTTTACAATCAGTAAAATCTTTTCAGTCCTCTCGTTCCCTTTGGTGGGTTTTTGTTTGTAGATACTCGCAGAACCTCCTGAGGTGTGGCAGCAGTAGGTAACGTTTGAGGTGATGCTGCTTCATTGGCTCTCAATACCTTCCCATTCTGTTGAATGGGAAGGTGCAGGAATGGAAGCAGTGCTGAGTGCCAACTCAGAAGAATTTCCGTCTTCCAGAACAGTACAAGCGGTAACAGAAAGGATGTCTTATGAGGAACGACTGAGGGAACTGGGGTTGTTTAGCCTGGAGAAGAGGAGGCTGAGGGGAGACCTTATCACTGTCTACAACTACCTGAAAGGAGGTTGTAGAGAGGTGGGGGCTGACCTCTTCTCCCTGGTGACAAGTGATAGGACGAGAGGAAATGGGTTCAAGTTATGTCAGGGGAGGTTTAGATTGGATATTAGGAAATTTTTTTTCACTGAAAGGGCTATTAGACATTGGAATAGGCTGCCTAGGGAGGTAGTGGATTCACCATCCCTGGAGGTGTTTAAAAAAAGGGTGGATGTGGTGCTTAGGGACATGGTTTACAGGTGGTTTTGTCAGGGTAGGTTAATGGTTGGACTTGATGATCTTAAAGGTTCCTTCCAACCTCAGTGATTCTATGATGAAATCAAGCCTTTATTGGCTCTGGGGTTTTGCTCTGTTGTCTGCATCCTAGGTATGGTAGGACTTTTTGATGCAAATTATGCTTCTTGTGACCAAAGAGTTCAATTAAGTCCAGAGTTCATTTTGGTTTGAGTGAACTTTAGAGCTTTATACCTTCACACTGGCAGCAGAAACCCATCAACCGTTGTTGTTTCTTGGAACAATTAACTTGTTGGTCAGATCATTTTAGGCAAGCATTTTTCTTCTAGGTCCCTTGATCTCTGGTCTCTGACCTGTGATGGATTGTCAGCCTGGCTTTACGTATGTCTCTTGATCTCTTTAGGGTTCAAGAAATGAAGATTTCTTTGGTTTCATTCCTTTTTTTAGGGAAATAGCATGTTGTGGTCACAGCTGTCAGGGAGCTCTTGATTCTTAAAATTTGTAGTTTCTCCAAAACTAAAATGTTCTGTATTTGCTGCTTTTGGCCATTAGGCTTAGAAGGTGCTCTCAGGGGAGTGTGGTAGCCTGCTGCCTCCTGTGAAAGCGCTTGGCTGATGATACCTTGACAGGTACCATCACTTCAGCTCGCGTAGGCAACAAGAAATCTCACAGGTTGATTGTTTGTCATTCATGCGAGTACATCAGACTCATTTAGGGTTTTAAATCCTTGCCTGTTCCGAGTGGATTTGTCTTTAAAAAAAAAAGTAAATGCCAGTTAATGTCACCGCTGCACAATTTTATGAAATGCCTGTATAGACATTGGTGCATTTTATTTCATCTGCAGGATATTCAGGTTATTCTATCTTTGACTGAACAGTTTCTCTTTTCTTAATGAGCAGTTTGGAAAAAAATATTGATCTGTTCCAGAGTAGCTGGGATTTCTTTTTCTGCTGCATGCTTAAAAGAAGCTTCCGACATATGGTAGGTGAAACAGAGTTAAAAAGAAGAAAGCCTTACCACTGAAGTCGAGGAACATGGATGTTTATTACTTATCCTGGCCCAAGCCTGAGACAAACTGGTACTCAAAGACTAAAGCGTAAAAGTAGCTTAAATCAGCTCTGGCAGTATGTCACGTTTCTTTTAGTGAGCTGAAGCAGTAACTCAGGTAACCGTTGCCTGCCTTCTCGCTTCCAGATTGAGTCCTAAGTTTTAGTTTATAGACAATTGTACAGATGCAAAGAGTTACAGCTTATTTTGAAAAACTTAGGATTCTCCTCCATATACCTCAGAAATTCAGGATATTTGATGGCATGTAAAACAGATGACTTGCTTCATTTCACTTACATTTGGCTTTATGCACCCAGAGATGCGGGAGGATAATTTCACACCTTCTCGGTCGAATTGCAGTTTCTTTAAACTGCATGCGTATGTGACCATTGACTAACAGTTTACATATTAGTATTACTAGCTAGCAATCTCAATGTAATTCTTCACCACGTGAATGAAGAGGGCAGCAGAACCTTTCCTGAGATTGTGAAGACTGTTGTATTCACATTATTTGTAATAAAGAGAGATCTTGTTTGCTGCTTTTGTGTTTGCTAGTTGCCAGCTTCCTCTTTTCCTTGACATAGGGTTAGAAGATGTATGTTCTGTTATAATAACTTTCTCCTGTTTGAAATGTAATTATTTCTACTTTTGTCTGTTTTTAGATGAAAAAGGATAGACACTGATGGGCGCTAAAGCACGGACTTGCAGTGTGAACTCTGATGGCAGGTACTTGTATCTAGTCCCGGTGGTCTGAGGTATCCGGGGAATGCTTAGGTGCCGTGTGTCTCTTGGCCATGGTTTTCTCTGTTCTCAGTTGATTAATTTCAGTGTTGACAGAAATGTTTGTCTTTATTTGTAGCATATCCAAGAGCTGTGCTGCAACAGAGAAGGTAAGCCTGGAGGGGAGCGAGTGGGTTGACAGCCAAGCCCTCAGTAGTTAATCTGTTCTGTTTTTTTCTGATGAAATCCTTAAAGTTTTATGGACAGATGTTGGATTGATCAGATGGCTGCTGAAACTGTAACATAATGTCAAGAAACAGGGCATGTTTTTAGCATTGGGGAGGGAGGAGAAGACATCAATTTGAGAATTAGATCTTTAACCCTTCCTGAAGTATTTTTTTGTCCTTTGGCATACAGGCCCTGATGCAAAGTCATCAGTCTGTTCAGTGAGGTATTTTTTCTGTTGATATTCCTGATTGAGAGTTAGTGTCTGTGTAGTGCTTGTTGCTAGAAACTATGCAGCTGCTTGTACTGGTTTATTTCTCTGCTGTGAGCTCAGCTGGGTATTGCTCTCTGCTGTGTGATGGGGGACTGCTGGTTGCTGTTAGCTGTGCTTTAAAGATAAGAATTCCTGTTTTCAGACAAGTTGAGGTTGTGTTTATTCTGAAGCCTAATGAAAGCATTGGCTAATATATACCTTGATTCTCTGATTTGGGTTATAAAGAACTTGCCTGTGAATCTTGTTTTGACAGCTAATTAAGTATCTGAATTTCTTCCTTAGGTAACCAAGCAAATAGTCTCAGATGTGTTTTTCTAGGTAGAGACGTGTAGAAAACGAGGTTTTATTATTCATAGGGAAAAATGTAGTATATCTACCTAGATTACATCTACATCTATCTAGATTACCTTGAATTCAAGTAGATAACTAAAGGAAATTTTAGGAGATACAGTATCTTAATGCCGCTACTTGGAAGAATGATGTAGAAATTCTTGAATATGAGTCTTTTTTTAACTGTCATTAAATGGATGTGTACAATCTATACTTCTGCAGTAAATGTAAAACATACCATGGATTAGCTGTCTTCTAGAAGAACGCCGGCATCTGCTTGTCGTGGCAAGTAGTCCGAGCAGTGACTTACCGCGTTAGCATTTTCAGGTGGGTGTGTTACTTGTATTTGCAGTCTTCTCTCTTGTTCTATGCAGTGTACTAGAAACTGCATGTGCCTTGTATAATTTGTTTCTTACCCGATCCTCTTGTAATGTCCAGTTTTTCTAATAAACATCTTTTGAAGTCATTGCTTTGTGGCTGTTTTCCAAGGGTCTGAGTGTTCTCATGTGTTGCTTGTCCTCAGTGACGTATTCTCATCATGCAGGGAGGAGGAGAGAGAAACTCATAATCACTTCCTTTGGGTGGGAACTTTATTTTAAGCTGCCAGGTCAAAATTCAAGACCTTTTCTAGTAGTTCTCTGTTTTGAGTATTTTCTTGGAGTGTCCTGGTGCTTCAGATCAGACAGAAAACCATTTTAAGCAAACTTGAAGATAGTTCTCATGAAGCAAAATTAATTCTGAATGTTTGTTTACAAAATGATGATGACATGAATTGGAAGTTGTGATCTTGTGATTTTATTCCTATGAAGTGCCACATCCTGTGGGAAACTTCAGCCATACGAAGTTGAAGAGTGACCTCGCACTTAGATGAATACCAAGGGTTTGGCTTCATCCTGGCTTGTTAGTTTTTGTTTCAAAGGAGAACTGAGCAGAATGCACCCAGTGGTCTTTAATGTGCTGTACCTCACTGTGTTTGCAATATTCCTCTGTTTGATTGTTCCCAGGTAGTAGGGGGAAGGTGCTGTGCGCCCACATAGATATGTTTTCAAGAGGTGAGAATTTGTATGTGTGCATGTGTGTATTTACTTAAAAATCCCTTTCTTCTGTAAAAGTATCCTGGTATGTCATGTAGTTCAGTTTGGCTTTGGTTTTCCTTTCAGCTATGCAGACATTACCAGAATCACTCAGAAAGACACTCCTTTTTTTTTTTCCCAAGCTTAATCCTTTTTACATGCGGTGTTGTGCTGGTCTTGCTGAGCAGCAGGAACCACTGCAGAAGTGTAAATTCAGGAGCTGGCATGAGATTATTTTGGAGACTTGCCAAGTAAGCAGGATTAGAGTTAATTCTGTAACAAACATGTTTGGCAAAATTAAAAAAAAAAAGAAAAAGAAAAACAAACAAACCGAAAAGTTTTGAAGTTTGACTCGACTCTAACCCCCTTCAAAGACACAAAACCACCTCAAATACCTCGATTTGGCCATTGCGGCGTTAGTGCTGTGTGTGCAGTCCTCTGAACACAGCTCTGTGTTTGCAACTGGTGTGGTGTGCTGGCTGGCAGCTCACTCCCTGGGAAGAGGATGGTGTGATGTTGTATTCAGTCAAAATTCAGTGAATGTCTCCTATTACAGAAAAATTTCAGGTTAAATTTTGTAGGTTTACCATCCTGTGAATAATACTGTTTTCCTGGGGCAAGAGGGGAAACATTTTTCAACCAGGACTGGCCTGGAGGAATCATTAGCTGCTTGTGGATGAGGAGCCCTTTGAATCCACCAGAACACGAATAAACATACTTTATGTTCACGTGTGTGTTTGTGTGAATTCCTGCTCATTGTAAAGGGACTTGTGAATTGGAAACAAATCTTGTGTGTAGGTTGTATTCTGGGGATGGGAGAGGGCTGAGAGGATGCTTTCAATGTGCTCATCCACTGGTGGTTCTCTTGGCTGAAGGATGACAGTGATGTTCCAGTAAACCATAAACTAGTTGGGAACAGTTCTTGTCCTTGCAGACCTTGGGCTGATGGAGTTACTTCAATTTCTGCTGCACTTTGAGGAATGAAATGTAAAGTGAGTAGTCAAATGGGATGTTACACTGTAAGAATAAGGATTGCTGAGATACTGCAAGGAGAACATCGCCCTCTTCAGAGCTGTTGTTCCTCACACTCTGTAAATGTGGGATTTACCAGTTAGTTAACACTGCACCATTAAAACTGAAGACACACACTGAAATATGTCCAGCAGTTTTGCCTTGCTTTTCTTCAGCTTAGCATGTGAGTGCAGCTGGGTAAATCTAGCTCAGCATATCCAGGCTGTGATCCTCCTTACGTCCTCTGGGACGCTCCCGTTTAACCTCTGTCCCTCTGCAGTTGGTCTAAGCCAAACACTGAAAGTACTTTTTTTATCAGGAAAACAGCATGATATATTTAAAGGGCTTTAAGGTAGGAATTGGTCTTTTTTGGGGAACTTGCTCCCAGTGTGCAAATCGCTTTGAAAGTGATAACCAATGTGATATTGGAGTAAGAATTTGTTAACCTCCATATAGGGGAGGTACATATGGTGCAACCCACCCCACTCCTTTATGTGGTATTGGACAGGCTTTAAAAGGTGTATGGTCTCCGTATTTTTTTTTCCCCTGGCAATTCAACTGTTGGTCGTAGCCAAAATTCTTCACGCTATACAGCTCTCACATTTTAAAAATCGACTTATTTTGGTGTCCTATTTCTTGAAACTCTTTACAGGTCCTTTTATTTCCACCTGCTGGTTTTCAAATTAAAATTTGGATTTTTTGCATATTTTCACTTGCACATTTGCCTGCCTGAAATGCACATAGGTGAGGGCAGATGCAGTAGAGAAATGCTTACGGAATCACAGAATCACAGAATCGTCAGGGTTGGAAGGGACCTCTGGAGATCATCTAGTCCAACTCCCCTGCCAGAGCAGGGTCACCTACAACAGGTTGCGCAGGACGGTGTCCAGGCGGGTTCTGAATGTCTCCAGAGTGGGAGATCCCACAACCTCTCTGGGCAGCCTGTTCCAGTGTTCCACTACTCTCAAAGTAAAGAAGTTCTTTCTCATGTTAAGATGGAACTTCCTATGTTCAAGTTTGTGCCCGTTACCCCTCGTCCTATCACTGGGCACCACTGAAAAAAGACTGCTCCCATCCCCCTGGCATCCTCCCTTTAAGTATTTGTAAGGATTAATAAGATCCTCCCTCAATCTTCTGTAGACTAAAGAGACCCAAGTCCCTCAGCCTTTCCTCATATGAGAGGTGTTCTAATCCCCTAATCGTCTTTGTAGCTCTTTGCTGGACCCTCTCCAGCAGATCCCTGTCTTTCTTGAACTGGGGAGCCCAGAACTGGGCACAGTACTCCAGATGCGGCCTCACCAGGACAGAGTATAGGGGGAGGATGACCTCCCCCCACCTGCTGGCCACACTCTTCTTGATGCCCCCCAGGATGTCATTCGCCTTCTTGGCCGCCAGGGCACATTGCTGGCTCATGGTCATCCTGTTGTCCACCAGGACTCCCAGGTCCCTTTCCACAGAGCTGCTGTCCAGGAGGTCAGCCCCCAACCTGTACTGATGCATGGGGTTATTCCTCCCCAGATGCAGTACCCTACACTTGCCCTTGTTGATTTTCATAAGGTTTCTCTCTGCCCAACTCTCCAGCCTGTCCAGGTCACACTGTAAAGCAGCACAGCCTTATGGTGTGTCAGCCACTCCTCCCAGCTTTGTGTCATCAGCAAACTTGCTGATGGTACACTCTATCCCTTCATCCAGGTCATTGATGAATATATTGAACAGGACTGGACCCAGTACTGACCCCTGAGGGATACCACTTGTTACTGACTTCCAACTAGACTCTGCACCACTAACCACAACCCTTTGAGCTCTATCCGTTAGCCAGTTCTTAGTCCACCCCACTGTCCATTCATCTAACCCACGCTTCCTAAGCTTGCCTGGGAGGATGATGTGGGAGACAGTGTTGAAAGCCTTGCCAAAGTCAAGGTAGACAACATCCACTGCCCTCCCCTCATCCACCCATCCAGTCACTTCATCATAGAAGGCTATCACATTAGTCAGACCTGACTTCCCCTTGGTGAATCCATGTTGACTACTTCTGATAACCTTCTTTTCATCCAGGTGCTTTGAGATGATACCCAGAATGAGCTGTTCCATCATCTTTCCAGGGATGGAGGTGAGGCTGACCGGCCTGTAGTTTCCTGGGTCATCCTTCTTGCCGTTTTTGAAGACTGGAGTGACATTGGCTATCCTCCAGTCCTCAGGCACCTCACCTGTGCCTGGCTAGCTGATCCATTTCCAGAAACATTCATTGACAATGCAAAGGTCAAATCATTCTTTTTATAAATTTTAACGGAGAAAACCCACAAAGGCTAGTATTTGAATTTTCTCTTCAGAAGGAAAGCTGAAAAATTTGACAATACACTAAACTGTGAAAAATAGCGTGGAAATTCTAACTGGTGTAACCTGACAGAGTGCACACAGCCCATTTGCCGGGGTTCATTATGGGGACCGCACAGCTACAGGGCAGTGGTGCGGAGCTGTGACCTGCCTCTTGTGCCAGTGTCACTCCGGAAACAACTGTTCCCAGTCAAACTAGCAGCAGCCTTGATGATAATTTCTGTGACTTTGTGTTCCTGGGCCTCCCCTTCATCTAGGAGGGGCTTTGCAATGGAATTGGACAATTCTTCTGTATAAATTTGTTACTAGCACTTTCTCCTGGTCTGTGCTGCTTTTGGCTCCTGATCAGGCCCTGCCGCCCAGCTCGCTGGGAGGTGTTAATGGGGATTTTTTGGATGGTTGTAGAAGCTGGGCTTGGGGAGCAATCTCTTATAAGGATCACTAAAATAGAGCTTGTTGCTGGACCACTGTGGCTTCATGGCATTAGGGGGGAGCTAGTACAAGGTTAAACGCCATGGGTGGCTTGGGAAAACCTGAACCACCTGGAATGATGTAAAAAGGTTAAACTAAAGGAAATGTTTTGTTTTCCTGTTGATAGTGCAATTAATCAGTTGTGACCTGATGATCTTCTTTAAATGTATACCCTGTGATCACTCCCAGTGTTCTAGAAAGTCATGCTTGGTTTCTGCTTTGGACTTCAATGTTTCCACTTCTTGATTTCTGGTGCTTCTTCCTGTACTTTCTCTCTATGCAGCTTCTTTTTGCCTTGTGATGAAATTCTTTCCTGAGCCAAATAAGCGGATTTCCTACAGAGTCTTGCACCAAAAAATAAATAAATAAATTAAAAAAATATCTCTGAATATGACCTCTGCAGAGCTACAAAACACTTCAGATTTCAACTGCAGCTGCCCTCTGCTTATCTCTGAGGGACTGTGTGTGTCCGAAGATGCTGAATTATGGCTGCAAGAGGGCTGGGAGATGCCCAGAGACCAGCAGGATTCTGCCCCAGACCTGGTGTGGTCTGGGTGGATGCAGCACAGGAGCTCCGGGGCTGCTGTTCCTGGATGAGGAAGGCTCATCCAGGAGAGGTTTGAACAGGAGAGCTGGACCACAGGAAGGGGTAATATTTTGGTAATAAAGGCAGCCTGTGCAGGAGGGATGGAGTTCTGCTGGTGCTTAACAAGGTCATCAGTGAAATTTTTATATTGAAGAATGGAGAAAAAAATGTGAGTGAAGTTCTGTATCCCCTTTAAAGGACAGGACTGGGAATGGAAGTAGTCTTGGCAGAAGGATGGGTGATATGTGACCAAGTTTTGTGACTGTACTGTGGTATGAGAATGAGAACCAGGCTGAAGGGCTTCGGGGTCTGGGCTGCAAAACCAGTAAAGCCAGCTCCCAGTTGGTATACAAGACATGGCGTTAGTGCTGGCCGTAGTTGATCAGCAGTGAGACCCTGGAGCTGGGACAGGGGATGCAATGCAGACAGCAGCTCAGTGCTTGGGAATGGCTGAAAGACAAGTTGGGTGTTATGAACTACTGTAAAGGAACAGAGAGCTGGAATGAAGCTAATTACAGGGCTGAACACCACCCTGTGTAGTACTGTCTCTTTCTGCCTGTTTCCATCCATCACTTGGTGCTTTGCCCCTTTAGCGTTTCAAAGATTGAAACAATTTTCCCTTCTCCACCAGCATCTCTGTCTGGAGAAGAGCCGCAGGGCCTGCAGTGTGCAAAGGAAGAAAAGGAAGGGGTTCATTAGTATTTTCCGTCTGTAAGAGACGCAGTCCTCTTTTGCTCTTTCCATGCGAGGAGGATATGCTGCTGTAATTCGTTGTCACTTGCAGTGTGTGATCCTTCCTCATTTTCAAGCTTAGCAGTCAGGGGTTGTACGTGGAAAAAGTAGCAAGACAGTAAATTATGTTTTTCACGTTAAGTTTTTGCTTTTTCTGTCTCAAATAATTTCTGGGTTTGTTGTTGCTGTTTTTCCTAGCTGCGCAACTCAATTGTAGGGAAGAAAATGCTGGATGTAGCTAAATTAGGGAGAAGTGTGGAAATGAGGGAGGATTGCAGAGACGGAACTTCAAACTGTGGAAAAGAGATTGAAAAAGTCTTGTTATGTGTGTTAATTAATTAAACTGCAGATCTAATCAGTTAGAAGGGCTCCCACTGGAGCAGCATGCCAGCTGGGAGTGCTGCAGTCTGTCCCCGGGGTGGCAGATGCGTACTGCCACGCTGCTGGACCAAGCTGCGCAGCTGAGACATGCAGGCTGGCTCTGCCCTGCCTTGGAGACAACGTAGAGGGACAGAGGTTGAAAGCGAAATGTTGGGAGTTCGCTCTGGAGAGCCCCTCATGCACTTGCACAGGGACTGCAAACGTTCTCCAAAGCACTGCTCCCAGACAGCGTTTCTTCCCCCCTGCACAGCCGCTGTGAAAAGCTGAGGGCAGGGGCAGGAGAAGACCCTCCTGGTGCCTGCTCATCCTCAGCTGGTGCCCACTTTAAATGCCTATGTACTTCACTGGCAGAATCACCACCTCATGTCTATGGGTTGTCTTAAGCTTTATGCTTTTAGAGGTTGCAGCCACGTGGGTTGGCCTTACACAATGTCTCCTGAGAAACGACGCTAACAGTGGAGAGAGGGATCAGTATTGGATCTGGGTTGTGGTGGTTCCTTTGGCATCTAAGGTACAGATGGTATGGGGCAGTGGGCACCAAGGGAAGAAAAGAGTTTGGAGTTATTGAGGAATAACCTTTCCATCTTTCTTTGTCCATTAGAAAAGCTAAACTGGATATGAGCCATTTCTTTTCCCTCTGCATTGAGTTGAATAGCCCATAGCATCGTGGAGGTGCATGTAGTTCAGTTGCAGTATGAAGTGCCTTTCCTTCTGTGGGCCCGCTTGGGTCCAGCGCCGTATCATCCTTCCTGTAATTCCTAAAGAGCTTCAAGTTAGCTACAAACCAAACTAGTTCAGTGTTCTTTATTGCACCCAGTGTACAAAGTTCGTTTTTGGAATAACCTCCATGATTAACTGGAAGCTGATCATTGATAACATCAAAATGCTGGCAGCAGAATAAATGCATGTGCAGAGAGGTGGCTGTGTGCGTGTGTATGTGTGTGTGTGTGTGCGCACATCCATGGTCTGCCAGTCCTGGTTAGAAACCAAAGCACGCCTTCTGGTCTTGAACTTCAGTGAACTCCCATTATCCTCTTTGTGAAACCATCCGCGTGACAGCTCCTCTACCTGCGTATTGTCTGCTGTGATGATCTGTCTTATTATCTGTCTGGCACGGCTGCTGTAATCGCCTCCCACATTTAAGTTGTTCCGCCCAGCTCCCTCCTACAGCAAAACTTGCAGTACCTTCAAGGGAGAAGGTCTTCCCACTGAAATTCTGTGAAAACCTGTAATTCCTGTGCCCTGGCTGCCTTGGCTGGGACCATGCATCTCTGCTTGCCTTTTCCTTCCCCCAGTTTGGGGGTTCCTGGGCTCCCTGCACCCCCATGCAAGTAGGAGCTACCTGCTGTGGGGCAGAAAGTGTCTTGGGTGAGATCAGAAATCATGAGGCACCTTAACTTGTATTAAAATACTTGGGGGCTCATTATTTAAACATGCGATTGCTCTCATCTTCCTTGTGTGACTTGGGGATGATTTTTGTGCATCCTGTGTGCCTGTGCTGGGCGCCACGTTGGGTTCTGGTGCAGGGCAGCTGCTCCCCCACCCCTTGCACAGGGCTCATAGCTGGAGTCCCTTGAGAGCAGCGCTGGAGAGATTCACACAGCCCAGGAGTAAACCTACACTGGGGCCAGTACTCCATTTGTTTTTCTTTATCGCTTATTATCAAAAAAGTGTTTTCCTGAGGGGTGGGAGGTATGGACCCAGGTCACAGCAGGCAGAGTGGAGAGTCACAAAGTCACTGTGGCTTCTGTGTGATCTGCCTATATAGAGGTAAGTATGTTATAGCCACATTTAGATATGATACACACATGCTAAACCCAGAGAGTCTCCTGTTCCAGGCAAAGCCCAGTCTTGTGGCTCTGCGTGAAGAACTGGCCAAGCCAGGCCCTGCAGGTGAGGACCCCCTCTCTAATACACTCCCCTTGGAATCGTGGCATAGTTTTTCATGACTTGGTGGGCTGGGGGGATGGTCTGGATGTCTTTATATTTGTAGAAGCACTGGACATACTGCATTCCCTCAGGGTGACTACAAAACCCATCTATCACCACCTAAGACAGGGGTGGTCTCCCTGTGAATGCTGGTCCAAATTCAGCTTCTGAAGACCCTGCCAGAACTCTTTC
>NW_009650249.1:343429-349890 GCF_000708025.1 Charadrius vociferus | reverse complement strand
GCTGGTCCAACTCCGGCTTCTGAAGCCCCTGCCAGACCTCTTGCCCAAGGACCAGCCTTCCTCAAAAGCCAGGAAGGCTGTTTCCAGCTGTAGGCTTTCGGGGTGCTGTCTTCCCCTTTTCTTTGTGGATGTGCATCCAGCTGTACAAATGTGGCTCCAGGAGGGCTTGGGGCTGTCACTGCGCTGCAGAAATTGCCCTCAGATGGCTAGTGCCTCCTGAGCTGCAGGGTCCTGGCAGGACAGAGTTGCCTGCAGGATTATGTGTGCAGTGAAGATGCTGTTTCCAAGGAGATGCGTGCAGTGACGATACTGTGACCAGTACACACACAACTCCACTGTGTTGCTGGTAGCAGGACACAACTGCGTGTTCCCCCAGCAGGGCTGAGAGCTGCCAAGTGGGGAGATTTTTCAAATGGGCCCTGACTTGGCACATTCAGAAACCTCTGAATAGGAGAAGAGGTTGATGCACAATCTGTGTGTCCCTTCAGAGATGCTGTTTTACTGAAGCGCAGCTTCAGCATCACCCTGGCATGGGAGCAGAGGAGCTCTGCTTCTGCTCTCCTGGTTCTCCGGGGCTGAGGAGCTCATCCCCTGTGCTGTCCTTGGCCTTTTGGTTACAGGCTTGGAAGAAGCCACACTCCTGCTTTGGGAGGTTTGTGTGAAATGGCAACATGTCCTGGTGGTGCCATTCCTCAGGGACTGGTTTGGCCATAGCTCAGCCAGCAGCAGCTGGGGTTGGTGCTTCTTCCCCAGGCCACCAAACATTTCTGTGCAGGGAGGGTGAATAAAGCAGGTTGGACTCACAGCCTTTGTCCCATGCTCATTATCCCTGTAAAAGCTGTTCAGGACTGTTGTACCCAGCACATTTTGTAGATCCTACCCAACTGTGACAAACATTGTTCACCTAAGACAGCGGGCAAAAGAAATCCACCAATCTTGGCTCATTATAAAATCTTCAGTCATTGCTTGTAGGGAGGGGAATGACTTTGGAAACTCCGTAGGAGATGCATACAGAAAAAAGGCCGCTGTCTGCAGGGCTGGGCATCCTGCTGCATCAGATAGTGGCTGCTCTGAGGAGCCTGCAAAAAGTGGCCCAGTGTTGCCCTTACACTAGCACTGCTGGCCAGAGGCCATGTCCTGGGGAAGGCACAAGCCCTGTCCTGACACAGCCCTGGAGCCAGGGGACAAGACGCAGCCAGCCCTTGAAGCTCTTGGTGGCCATCAGGGTACGTGATGCTCCCTGCAAAAGCCCCTGGGTCCTCCCGGCTTGTGGCAGCAGTTACACCCGGCTGTTCCTTTGCAGGGAGGTTGTGGTCTTCAGCACAACAAGATCAACTGGCTGCAGCTTTTTGCTCTCAGTGACTAATTTCTGAAGTTTCTTGGTAAATAAAGACCTGTGGTGAGACAGACCCCAGCCTGGTTGCAGATGGCTGGACTGTGCTGCTGGCCGTAGGCAGTACCAGCTGCTTGGTGTTTGTTGCACACACAACAGCCTGAATTTTTGCTTTTTAGTATGAATTTTTTCTTTTTTTTTTTTTTTTTTTTTATTGTACAGGGAAGCTGTAAAATAAAATATGTGCATTGCTCATGTTCATACTTTCTCCCTCTTGTTGGCTCTGTCCAGGTGGTTTGGGGTGAAGTGAAATCAAGAGTGAGTTATGGGGGAAGTTCCTGATGCATGATAGCATTTTAAAATATTTTCTGTGTAGTCCTGACATATTCTGGTAAAATGCTGTGGTGTAGCATCCTGGGGAGAGTGGTACAGAGGAGACTGCATATCAGAGAGGAGGAATTTGGGGTTTTTGAGGTCTACAGGAATGGAAGTAGGGCAAATGCAAATGTGCTGAGTGAGGGTAAAAGATGGTCCCTTCATGTGGAGATTTTGCACCATCCTTGGTCTGGGATGCAACACCTTCCAAAGAGTCATGTCTGCAAACGATTATAAAATGCAATTGCCCACAAGGTTCCTGCTAAAGCCGTCTTTTTACAGGCATGTCTGTGTGTTTCTAGTGTTTATGGAGACCCTCAGATGTCTCCTGAGGAGCTCACAGGAAGGTTCAGGTGGTGGATGTTGCTAAATCAGCAGCAGCATAAGGAAGGCTCTGCCTGAGCAGTGTCTGCAATGGGAGCAAATTGGGACTGTGGTGAAGGGAGTACTTAAGTTGCACAGAAAGACTGAGGAAGCCTTTCCCATGCAGCCATGTGCTGCTCTTGAGATGAAAGTTTGCAAGCTAAAGAAAAGGGCTAGGAATTGATGTGGAAAGCAAGAATCAGCAGAATCAGCTGCAGATAAAACATGAAGAAATCATTCCGTGTCCTGTGGCTGGCCGTGTGCCTTGGGGAGTGTTCTGGGGTAAAGGAGACCTTTGCTATGACTTTCTTGGACAACTCGGGTGTTCCTGTCAGCTCTGCAAGTTCTGAGCTCATTCCTTATCCTCGGTCATTGCTCTGGCCGTTGTGCTCAGAGGACTCAGGGATGGCTTTCTGCTTTAAGCAAGAGTCTGTCTCTTGCCAGGATAGGGACATGGAGCTCGTGCAGCTCTCTGCAGAGAAGTGTCCCCATGGGCTGTGTCTCAGCTGGTCAGTTATGGTTGGGTCTGGAGAGCCCTGTGCTCTGCTACCTGGTGGTTTCAACAAGGACACAGGGAAATTTCAGCTCTGGTGCATGCAGGGGTGTGATGGGAGGAGAGTGACTGAGCTTCCACTGTGGAGACCTTCCAATGGTGGGCTGGGAGGTGCCCCAAAGTCAGGCTGGTGAGGGGTCTGGAGCACACGTGAGGAGCAGCTGAGGGAACTGGGGATGTTCAGCCTGGAGAAAAGGAGGCTGAGGGGAGACCTTATCGCTGTCTACAACTCCCTGAAAGGAGGGTGTAGCGAGGGGGAGGGTGGTCAGTCTCTTCTCCCAAGTAACAGCTGATAGGACAAGAGGAAACAGCCTCAAGTTTAGATTGGATATGAGGAAACAGTTCTTCACCGAAAGGGCTGTCAAGCATTGGAACAGGCTGCCCAAGGAAGTGATGGAGTTGCCATCCCTGGAGGTATTTAAAAGACGGGCAGACATGGTGCTGAGGGACATGGTTTAGTGGTAACTTGGCAGTGCTGGGTTAACGGTTGGACTCTATGATCTTGAAGGTACCTTCCAACCTAGATGATTCTATTCTACGATTGATATAGCACAGGGTTCTGCTGCCTCCAGGGAAAGGGGGACAGACTTTCCTGGAAGTTGCACTTAGACCCAGACTGAAGTACAAGCCAAATAAGGACACAAGGAAGGGCCAAGATGGTGTGTGGAGTAAATAATGCTCACGCAGCCCTTCAGTACCACTCTAACAAGTGTTCTGTTGCAGGGCCACTAGCACAAACATGGAGATACAGCTGACTTGCCCTCTGCATGGCACATACATTTCATTATTCACTTTTTTATGCCAGTCCTGGTGGGCAGCGGGAGGTCTTTTATCATCTATTACCAAGGCACTTAAACAGCTAATGCTCATCCCAGGCAGGTGCTTGTAACTCACCCTGGTGTACTTGATGTGGCTGTGCTGACTCTTGCTAATTGTTGCAATAGAAAGCTGGCAGGTGTTGGGAGATAAAGGCACTGATGTAGTAGCACTAGCTGTGATTTCCTGCACTGGAGGAATGAAAGGATGCTTGCAGAGAGGAAATCTCCTCCTGCTTATGCTGCAGAAACTGTTAGATCCACTTTAGGCAGCGATAAGTGTGAGGAATCAGAAGGCTGAGGACAGAGCATATGTGGTTGTAGTTCAAAGGCAGCTGCTGGGATGTTGTAAAACATAGTTGATTTAGGAGCAGGTGCCTCTGTGATTGTCAGCGGGATGCAGGCAGTCAGGTGAGGCTCGTAGGCAGAATCCTGAGGTACAGGAGCTGTGATGCTTCATATTTAATGTCCAGTAGTCCTGCAAGTGGCTCATTCTTCCTTGCAGATGCCAGAAGGAAAGAGCTGAAAGCCTAGTTTTGAATGAGGACACTAAAAAGCACGTTATGTCAGACACCTGGTGAGAGGAAGTAATTCTGCTGCTGGGGTGCACAGTACACAGCACAGATCTCCAGTGTCAGTGTAGGAGTGGTGCCATGTGTTAAGGAAATGCTGAAGTCACATTAGTTAAATAAGTGGCTCAACAAAATAACGCAGGGCCCTTTTGAAGTGAAGTTAAGAGGCCTAAAAGTTAAAGGAACGGTGTTAGAACTGGCTGAGGACATGGGGGGACATTGGAAAGGCTGAAAGCAGGAACAGGGGTAGGAAGGGAGACTTTGATTCCCCCAGTAGAGACTGGGTGTGATGCTGAAGCTAAATTTAGGGATACCATGCACGACTGCTTTGTGGAGCAGAGAGTAGGGAACCCACAAGAGGAGAAGTGACTTTTGACATGGTCCGGTTAGTGCACAGGACTTGATTCACTTCTGTTTAATATGATATTTGTGCAGGGACAGTAAAATAACAAAGTCATCTGTGGTAGTGTTTGATGAAAAATCAAAATGAAAAATCCTGTTAAAAATGTAAAAAAGAGCAAGCCAAAGGGTAAAATACTTGCAGAAGTTGTGAAGCCTATTTGAAGATAACATTGTGGAGGTTTTTATCTTTTTTTATGAATGCCACAATGGCTACTCAGCAAGGCTAGGGAAGCTGCTGGAAGTGAGAAGCCATCAGAGTGAAAAAAGTGATCCTGATTTTACCCAGACAGCAGCAGGCTCTGAATTAGAGTAAAATGTTAGAAACTATTAGAAAAGCACTTAATACAAGACACATGTTTGCAATGCTGTGCAAAACCCTAGTCTGTCTGTATAGTGATGCTGTCTGCAGCTCACCCATCTGTTTCCAGAAGGTAAACTAGTCCTGGGAAGAGTTCAGAAAAGGGCAGCAAAGATGGCAGAAGTTATAGTGTAACTTGTATAAGAGAAGTGACTGAATAGATAAGGATAAGCTCAAACCACAAGGAAGATGCCTGAGGAGCGTGTTTGGATGATCCCAGGTAGATTAGAGGGCTCAGATCTCCCGTTGCCTCTTTCAGAGTAAGAGCTGGGGACCTCCACATGGGAGGCTGGACTGGAGACCTCCAGGGGTTCCCACAAGAGCACTGTTGTGATTCTGTGACCTGCCCCTTTGGGTACAACATGGCCTCACAGGGCTGGGTGAGAAGGAGAATGGAGGGCTCAGCTAACCCAGGCTGTTGAAGCTCTTTGGGCAGCTGAGAGATCACTTGTTGTAAGTGCGAGACAGGTGTTTTCAGGCTGTTTCTTGCTAGCTGTGTGCCAGTCTGGGTAGGACCATCCCTGGATGCATCCTGCAGTACCAGATTCACTTCTGCAAGTGGTACCCAAGGCTTGTTATTGGCAGACTGCAGAGACGATGCCTTGTGTGTGAACCCGGTTCTTACCTGGAGGACAGTCCAGCTCTCATACCCTGGTCTTTCAAACAGCAGCTTTACATAGATGTTTTCCAAAATGTTTCTCCATCCCAGACCTCTCTAGGAAGTTGGTTCAGAGCTGACAATTTGGTTAACTCAAAGTGTAATGTAACCACACCATGTTAAATAATGCAATATGTGGACAGGATAGAAGTAAATTTTTAAAAGGTTTGAGTTATGCACTAGTTCCTGATGGCTTTCTCGTCTGTGACATATTCTCCAACCCTCTTCATAGAATCATAGAATGGTTTAGGTTGGAAGGGACCTTGAAGGTCATAAAGCTCCAACCCCCCTGCCATAGGCAGGGGCACCTCCCACTAGACCAGGTTGCCCAAGGCCATGACCAGCCTGGCCTTGAACACCTCCAGGGATGGGGACTAAACAACCTCTCTGGGCAACCTGTTCCAGTGCCTTACCACCCTCAAAGTGAAAAATTTCTTCCTAATGTTCAATCTAAACCTGCCCTCTTCCAGTTTAAAGCCATTCCCCCTCGTCCTATCACTACTTACCCTAGTAAAAGCTCCTTCCCCAGCTCTGCTGGAGACCCCCGTTAGATACTGGAAGGCCGCAGTAAGATCTCCCCAGAGCCTTCTCTTCTCCAGGCTGAAGAGCCCCAACTCTCTCAGCCTCTCCTCACAGCAGAGGTGCTCCAGCCCTCAGATCATCCTGGTGGCCCTCCTCTGGACCTGCTCCAGCAGGTCCATGTCCTTCTGATGTTGGGGACTCCAGAGCTGGATGCAGTACTCTAGGTGGGGTCTCACGAGAGTGGAGTAGAGGGGCAGAATCACCTCCCTTGACCTGCTGGCCACCCTTCTTTTGATGCTGCCCAGGATGAGGTTGGCCTTCTGGGCTGTGATCGCACATTGCTGGCTCATGCTGAGCTTCTGGTCAATCAGCACAACCAGGTCCTTCTCCTCACGGCTGCTTTCCATCCATTCCCCGCTGAGCCTGTGTTTGTGCTTGGGATTGCCCTGACCTAGATGTAGGACCTTGCCCTTGGCCTTGTTGAACTGCATGAGGTTGGCTTGGGACCAC
>NW_009650249.1:337757-342892 GCF_000708025.1 Charadrius vociferus | reverse complement strand
CCAGACTGCCACGACTTCTCAAATATGATGGCTAGTGGCTTAGTGACTTCATCTGCCAGTTCCTTCAGGACCTGCAGATGTACCTCATCAGGTCCCATGGACTTGTGCACCTTCAGGTTCCTCACGTGGTCTCGCACTTGATCCTCACCTACAGTGGGCGGTTCTCCATTTTCCCAATCCTTGCCTTTACATTCTGTGTCATGGGCAGTGTGGCTGCAGTCCTTGCCAGTGAAGACTGAGGCAAAAACGTCGTTGAGGATCTCAGCTCTGTCTCTGTCTCAGGTAACCAGTTCTTGCGTTTCCTTCTGGAGAGGGCCCATATTTTCCCTAGTCTTTCTTTTCTCGCTGACATATTTAAAGAAGGATTTTTTGTTTGTCTTAATGTTCCTGGCCAGATTGAGTTCTGTCTGGGCTTTAGAATGTCTAACACGATCCCTGGCTGCTCGAACGATTCCTCTGTACTCCTCCCAGGCTACCTGCCCCTGTTTCCACTCCCTATAGGCCTCCCTTTTTCTTTTGGTCATGCCCAGGAGCTCCTTGTTCATCCATGCAGGCCTCCTGGCTTTTCTGCCCGCCTTCCTCTTTGTAGGGATGCATCGCTTCTGAGCTTGGAGGAGGCGGTCCTTGAATATTGACCTTCCTGTCCGTGTTACTCAGATGCTATTGTTTTATGGGGATTTCTTAGAGGTACTGGTACTTTCATTTTTTTTCCCCTGTAAGTAATCACTGTTGATTTCCTTCTGCATTAAAAATATTTTTTTAACCAAGCCCACATGTGTCTTGCCTTCTTATGAGGCAACAGTCATTGGGTTAAATTATTGATGACGGAAACATTACTCCTGTTAGAAAACGCCTTGACATTTCTAGTAAATACGTCTGTGTTGCTTAGGATTTATATGGGGTTTCATCATTCACGCACAGCTTTCACTGTTGACCTGGACATGCAGGGTAACGCAGTGCAGAGCATCACTTTGTGGATGGCTTGTGCAAAGTGGGACAGTGCCAGCCAGCTCAGTGAACCAGCAGCTTTGTTCCCCATTACGTGTCCACCATCAACGGTTTGTGTTACTGCCCCAGGGTCTTGCAAGCTTCTGAAAGAGGTGTTGGGATGAAAGGAAAGACGGTCCAAGAGCTGCACCTTGGGAATGAGCAACCAGGAGGAGGGGAGCTAACTAGCTAACTTCCAGACAGTTGGAAAAAGCCTTGGGGTCACAAGTCCTGGTGCTTCATCAGGAACCCCAACCACCCTGACGAGGCAGAAGGGCAACGGGACTGAGTGCAAGCAATCCAGGAGACTTCTGGAGCATGTTGGAGACAACCTCTTTGTGCTGATAATCAATGAACCAGGAGATGCATTGCTGGATCTGTTACACAGAAACAAGAAAAAGCTGGTTGAGGGTGCAAAGGCGGCCTTTACAACAGCAACAACAAGCATAAGGTGGTGGAGTTTAACATCCTGAGAGATGGGAGTGAGGCAAATACAGGATTACAACTGTGGACACGAGTCCACTGAAGAGTGTTTTGTTGCAGTGATGTCTTTGGACCCATATGACTAATTAAGGAAGGATTTGTTCCTAGGGGTGAGGTCCCCTGTCTTTCTCATCCTATTCCTAGTTTCTTGGGTCTGTTTGTCTGGGAAAGCCTTGCCTGTGATGATGCTCAAGTGTGGGAAGAAGACGATTGGCCATTCCAGGCAGGCATGGACGTCCACACACTGGTGCTCCGAGTACTCAAGGCATCCCTAGAGGGAATCTCAGGCCTCAGAAACAAATAAAACATTCAGCAGTTAGGCTGCTGAAGAAGGTCACTGTGGTTTTCTACTTGAGCAATTTCACTTTGTGAAGAAGTTCAATTGCCTCAGGTGCTGTCTGGCATCTGACCGCTTCTGAAATAGGAACAGACGCTTCCACTTTGGGGCCTGAGTGTAGCATTTACAATGGAAAACGGTGATCTTGGTGAGGCAATGAAGGAGAGGTGGTGGAGAGGTGATGAAGAGGGCTCAGTAAAGCCCTGAATGGGTTAGTTCTGTCTTAGTTTGTCCAAAGTAAACCTGACTGAAGTGTAAATGTCAATGCTCCACTTACAGTGCTGACATCCTCATTCCCTTCACTCCTCAGGCTGTGCTGGGATCTTCGAGTCCCACAGGCTGATCTGTTGGTGGGTTTGCCCCATGGTCTGCCTCAAAACAACACTGGCTTTTGTGTCTCCAAGTTAAATCTAACCCTGGAAAGCATGGACCAATTGCTTGGTTCCCACATGTTCCAGGTTATAATCTGTGGATTGGCAGTGGAGAAGGTTAGTGGAGGTTGCATGGCCAAGGGTTTGCGGATGAGGGAGGGGACACTGGTGGGGACAAGGCCAGGCACCAAGTACTGAACCACTCCTACTTAGGTCATACGTAAGCATTGGCGTCCAAGGACCCATCTCTTGTTTAGAGTAGAAATTATTGTGCTTCACTCCCCTTTCTCCTCAGAGGAAAACTGTGACCAAGGCAGCTGTAACCACCATGAGGACAGGCTGTGGAGGGCTACTCAGACTTTACTACTCAGTGAGTAGTAAAGACAGCAGATAATATAAACCAAAATCTCAGGTAAAAAGGGAGAAAAGGTGACTACCATGCACAAGCCTAGTCCTTGAAGGAGGCATGTGTTGGCTGTAAGGAGCAGGGAGGTCCAAGTGTGGGCAGCAGCAGAGATGGAGATAGGGGGTCTCAGCTCCTAGATCAGGAGCATCTGCTCCTAGATGCAGCCAGGATCACTTCTGAATTCAGTGAGGCAAATCACAGAGCCCTTCTTTCGATGTCTGGCAAATACAGGCAAAGCGAGGCAACGCAGAAAAGAGCAGCACAACAAAAACATTTAGGCAGCTGGTGCCTGAGGCACACCTGGAGGGCCAGATCCTGCAGACAGAGAGGGCAGGGGACTGGATGAAGCTGAGCCGGTGCATGTGCCTAGGAGATGTACCCCAGGTGGATGCTGTCCTTTCTGCTTTGGTAACACAGGTCAGCTCAGGTGCAGTGCTGGCAGGTTTGGGTTGAACTCACAGGCAGCTTAAGGTGTATTTAAATCACACATATATTTTTTCCTGAAAACCAGCTAACACTGAGCCCCTGACCAGCATCACCAGACCCAGAGGGAGGCAGCGCCCAGCACCCAGCAGTGGCACCCACCACACTGCAGGCATCGCATCAGCCCTGTCCTCCTCTCTACACAGCTGTGCTGGCCAGCTGCAGCCAATAAGCGTGGTACCCCTGCATGGCTGTGGTGTTCATGACACTATGAATTTATCCTTGTTCTCTTGATGACACTAATTATAGTAATTAACGGTGTTAATCTCACTGCAACTGTTCCTAAGTGAGGTTTAACTCAAACTTTCTTGCTTCTCTTCTGTTACTCTGGTAGCTGCCAACGTGGGATGAAATCTGACAGGAAGACCAGTGTTGGTTGCTCCTGCTCCTCACGTACAGGTCTCTTTGCTCTGGGATTTCTCCTGGAAACTGAGCACAGCTCTGCAAATATCCTCCAGTTTATCCTTGGGTTTTAGTATAGCAAAATTAGTTTCCTTTGATCATGGGAGTGTGAAAGGATTAGTGACTGTGAACTAGAAGTGGTAGAAAGTGCTAGGATGGAGAGGGATGACAGGGGATTTGGGATTAGAGACATATCTCTGGTGCTTGGCCATTTGGAAGATAGCTCACTGGTTAAAGGGACAATAAATTCTGTCCAACATTGTGACTGGTGTGGGCTGTTTTGCAGTAGTGGGGAGAGGTCTGTGAAAAGTGAAATTGCTTTGCAGATAGGGAAGATTCAAGGCCATGGTGAGGCAGGGATTGACATCACCTTGTGTTGCATGTAGAGCCCCGGGCTGTCAAGCTGAATTGTCCTTGAGGTCTGCTCTCTGCCTGGCCATGTCATCCCCAGCCTCAGGGCTGGCATGCAGCAGCTCAGAAAAACTGCTGACCAGGGTACACACACTGTTGGCAACACCAGGGCGTCAACCACCCTTATTAGACCCTCATTGTCCTAGTCCTGACATACACCTATCTTAACTTTTGCCAACCGCACTTTCACACTGGCTGTCTGCTTAAGTGCAGAACAATTTAATACGGAGGCACAGAAAAAAATTAAATAGCAAAGCAGTTACACTAGAAACCATGTTCCAGGGTGGGAAATTTATTAATTTAAAGTACAGCGTTAGGCCTTCAAAACATGACAAGCACAGTGCAAAAAAGTCTGATAGATGATAATTGCTCTACTCTTTGCTAAGCCGAAATTCACTGCACAGCCTGTTAATCTTTAATTATAAGCAGTAGACTAGTATCATTTCTCTCAGCTTAGATTGATCGAGGTACTAATATTCTGAGATCATAGTTGTAGGACAAGTTCTTTGATCCTTGCGGTCCTGTCATTCATCATCCCCAGAAGTCAGGGTGGCACTGAGGGGTGAGCAGGAAGGCTGAACTGGGGCGGGGGGTGGGAGGGGGTGTGTGCATGTGTGTGCATATGTGCGCATGCGCGTGTGTGTATGTGTGTGTGCTTGCTGAATGGAGGACGAAGCCCCTCCTTGAGCCCCATGCAGACCTGCCCCTGCTCTCTTGCAGTCCTCCTTCCCCTGCCGTGGTTTGCTTGACTCAGCAGCCCACCTGTCCTGGTTTCGGCAGGGATGGGGTTAATTTCCCCAGGAGCCAGCAGGGGATCCAGACCACAATGGAACACCTGCAGTATATCAGGACATCATTGTATGGGGTGACACAGCAGAAGTTTTCGAGAAAGGGAATAAAATTGTTCAAATCCTTCTGAAAGCTGGCTTTGCCATAAAACGAAGTAAGGTCAAGGGACCTGCACAGGAGATCCAATTTTTAGGAATAAAATGGCAAGATGGACGGCGTCAGATCCCAATGGATGTGATCAACAAAATAGCAGCTATGTCTCCACTGACCAGTAAGAAGGAAACACAAGCTTTCTTAGGTGTTGTGGGTTTTTGGAGGATGCACATTCCAAATTACAGTCTGATTGTGAACCCTCTATATCAAGTGACCTGGAAAAAGACTGATTTTAAGTGGGGTCCTGAGCAACGACAAGCTTTTGAACAAATTAAGCAGGAAATAGTTCATGCAGTAGCCCTGGGGCCAGTCC
>NW_009650249.1:330324-336132 GCF_000708025.1 Charadrius vociferus | reverse complement strand
TCCGCTGCGTACCTCATGGGGATTTGATTCTGGGTGAGAATAGCCAATGAATAGAATTTTATGATGTTAAATGTTAAATAACTTTGCTACTGTATGTTATCATGATTGCTATCAATGGTACTACAGAAGAATCGCCCAAATCAATGACAGATGGATTTTGATGAGACTTTTGATGAGATTTTTGATGAGACAGTAACGATGTAGTAAGAATTGACTTCATCAGCTGGCATCCAGTAACTTCCTCGAGATCGACATCTTCAACCTACGGACCATGGGCATGGACTGCATCAGGTACACCAGCCTCAGCAGCTGGCATCCAGCAACTTCCTTGAGATTGACATCTTCAGCCTGTGGACTGTGGGCATGAACTGCATCAGGTACACCAGCCACAAGCTTCAAATACAGTACCTACTGGTCCAGTACTACACACCATCTCATGTGCCCTGAGAGACTGTTCTTACAGATGGAGCCTACAATCATGTACTAAGTGAGTTCAATGGACATTTTGGAGGGATGGCCCACAGACTATGGGAACTGTAAGATCTGGGCATGACACAGATGGTATGGAATAAGGGGTGGATAATGTCCTGGTTTCGGCAGGGATGGGGTTAATTTCCCCAGGAGCCAGCAGGGGGCAGGTATTCCATACCAGGTGACCCATGCCCGGGCTATAAGAAGAGCTATCCGGGGGGAGGAGAGCAGTCGCCACTTGGGGGTGGGCTGCGGTGGCGTGGGTCCCATTGGTGTACATTGCGGCGGTACTGTAATCGCATTTTCATGTTTTCTGCAGTACTGTAATCGCGTTTTCATCTTTTCCTTTTGCTGTTCTGTTAAATTGCATTATTTTAACCCACGAGCTTTGCCCTGACAATTCCTTTTTTCCACAGCTGTGGGAGTTGCATGAGTGACTGTGTGGTTCTTTGTTGCTGGCTGAGGCCAAACCACGACACCACCTTGTCCTTGTCTTTCCATACAACTCTCCCACAGCCACAAAAGTGGATTTTGCCTGATCTGCTGAGAAGCCTTGAGCTGGCTTTGGCTGGAGGCTGTCACGCAGCTTTGAGATGCAACTGTCTTAATGACCATTGCATAATGCACCCTCGATGCCTGCCCTTTCGCCCTTCCAGATATCCTCCATAGCAGTGGTTATGACCATGGGGAAAAACACACATAAGAAACTCTTCTGCCAAAAAAATACCACATTGCAAATCGGGAAAGATACCTAAACCATCATCCCTGTATGAGGGATGGGACTGCTCACAGCCAGAGAGTAGCACCATGTGCTGAGATGTGAACATACGTTATTATCTGGTCAAGAGGAACAGAAGAGAGAGAATCTGTTTAATTTGCTAAGTCTAGGCAAGGGCCCTGCAAGCAGGGGTTTGCTTGGCTCCTGCCTCATGGTGACCTTGCTGCATGTTACAGAAAATACTTTGGCATATTATTCATGCCCCTAGCACCCAGGAGGTGGCAGGTATATCATGACACTGCTGCACCAGCCCCCTCTCTCTGTAAGGTGACTGGACTCCAGCCGGACGTGGCCAGGCTCCTGGCTGAGCTCTGGAGATGGGACTGCCCCCACCATTAGCAGAAGACAGATGCAGTGCACAGCTCCATTGTTGCAGTTATGGTCATGCCAGACGTTATGGCTGTGCTAACTCTATTCAGCCCCACAGGACTGCAGGGAAAGCAACAGGGGAAGGGAGGAGACCTGCAGAGAGGTTATGGTAGGTGCCTGCACAGACACAAATGTCAAGGAATACCCTCATGGCACACGTGGTTCAATTCTAGCAGGTAATTCTGAAGGGCTGTTTGGAGATTAAAAGGACAGTCTTTGTGCAGAATCAGTTGCACAGTCATGGTGGGTGGGTCACTGGAACTACATGACTGCCAGCTTGCGACTCGCAGCTCACATGGCCCCTAGCTGGCTGAAGGAAATTCAGACTGTTTCTGAGGTGCGGTGACTAGGATGGCACCTTTGATTGATAGAAAAAAAAAAACAAACAACCAAAGGATCCTGCCAGGGAAAAGATGGGAACACAAGAGTAGGGAGGCCAAGTGATGGTAGTCTGGGGCAGGGAAATTGGATGAAAAAAAGGATTGAGGACAAAGGTTAAGAAGTGCAGGATCTGGGCTGGGGGCAGTAGGTGGGTGTATGACAGGGCACAACTCCCTGCAGGTCTCTGGAGATCAAGGGGGCTGAGGACAAGCACTGGAGATGTGCAAGAGTGGCTGGAGATAGTTGCACACATTGACCCTGTGGGATATTGAGCCTGGCCAAGGCTTCACAGAGCCTCCGGCAGGAACAGTGACAAGGTGAGGGGACAGCGCAGGTGAGAGCATTGCAGGAAGGTTTCCCCCTGCCTTGTATGGCCCTTTCTCCAACCTGGGGTTTCATCCACCCTGGCACCTCACGTCTTGCTGCCTGAGACGAAGTGTGGTCCCCAACAGGTCTCCAACACCAACAGCCTGTCCTGACTTCAGGGCCATGAACTGAGTAAGAAGGGGACATCTCTCTTCCAACCTGCTCCTGGAATTGGTGCTGGAGAGGACAAACACCACAACCAGGCTTATCACCCCTCGTGCCCTCAGAGATGCCTGTGCGTGGATTGTCCATGGACAGCTCAGCCTGTGGGGGGGGGCTCAGGAGGTGCGCAGAAGCATCAGTGCTACCCGCTAGGCTGTTGCATCATCCCTGCCACCACAGAGCATCTCAAGGCCTGTCAAAATATTGAGTGCAACATGTTGAAGCACAGACAGTTGACATCACCCACCGGACAATAAAACCCAGGACAGAATACAACTGGTCTGACAAAATGTATTTTTAAGTCCTGCAGTTCTGTCCCCAGGGCTTGAATCTTTGGGCTTAAACAGGGGGTTTGCACCATGGTAAGGGCTTACCAGGACACGGGGAGTGAGGGGGTTGTCCTCTTCTCTTCTGGCCAAGGACTGGATGCTCATGGAGGAAAGCGGATGCCTGCTGCTGGGACATGCCATGGGACACTAGTTTTTCATGGATTGGGAGGGACAATATTTATACAGGGGAATGGGGATAGCAGAGATGAGTGCTAGGAGAAGGAAGAGTTGCCTTGAAGCTCAGGGCTTTACAGCAAATGCAGTCCTGCCTCTGTGGGCCTTTTGTACATTCTGAGTTTTTGGTGAAGGTGATGTCCTCTTTGATACTGTTTGATACTTTTCCAGTAGCAAATAAGGGATGATCCCAGATATGCCTCAAGGGTAGACTGTCTCTGCTCCATCTGCTGTCACCCTGGGAGAGACTGGTCAGAAAGATATTGCCAATATCCCACTCTTTACTGTCATATGTTGTTAAAACACAGCCAAGAAAGAAATCCTTGCTGCAGTGAGCCCTGCTGAGTTTGTACAGTTGCATTGATATTTGTAGCCAGCCCAGGGACATGACTTTATTCATCACAGCAGATGACTGACTCCATGGTTTTCAAAGATCATCACCATCTGTATCATCACTTGGGCACGAGCTGGGATTTGTTAAACAAACAACTCCTGTGTTAATATGGACTTAAATTTGAGAAGCCATGCCAGTAGTTCAGGAATGTTTCAAAAGTGGTGCAGTCAGACCTGGGAAAGATAGCTATCATTTAGAGATACCTCAATAAGCTGTAGAAATGGGTCAATGGGGATCTTATGAAGTTCAACACAGAGCAAATGACTGTTCCTACCCCTGGGATGGAATAACCCCATGCAACCAGGACAAGCAGGGGACAAATACTTGGGGAGTAGCTCCCTTAAGAGACCTAGTGGACAACAAGTTCAACAGAAGTCAGAAGTGCGTCCATCTGGTGAAGATGGCCAGCCACATACTGAGTTGTATTAGCAAGAAAACAGCCAGAGGTCTAGGGAAGTGATTCATCCCCTTGACTCAGCACCTCTGAGACACATCTCAGTGTTATGCCCACCTTGGGGCTCCCCAGGGCAAGGGAGGTCTGACAAAATGGAGAATCTAATGGAGATGATTGGGAATGGAGGTGCATAATGTACAAGAAGACACTGAAGGAACTGGGCTGCTTCAGCCCAGGGAAGAGAAGGTTTTAGGGATGATCAAACTTCTGTCTTCAACTAGCTGAAAGGAGGGTCATAATGAAGATGGAACCAGACTCATCTCACAGGTGCACAGCAAAAAGACAAGAGGCAGCTCACACAGGTTGCAACCAGGAAAACTGATTGTGGGTCAAAAAAAAAAGTGTTAATCAGGAAGACATTAGTCACTGGAGGAGGTGCCCAGACATGGTAGAGTCTCCATCCTCGGAGATTTCCAAAACTTGACTGGAGAAAGCCCTGCTAGATCCGCTCTAGCTTTGAAGTTAGCCCTTCTTGGAGCAGAAGGTTGTATGAGGTGGCCTCCAGAGATACCTACCAGCCTAACTTTTTCTGTGATTATATTATAAGATCCAAATGCTGTAAGCATGGGGAATCCAGGTGTATGATTGGTTCTTTATTAAATCCAAAATCATTTGGATATATAGGGCATCAGTCATTCCATTCTGCCATGATGGCGGGTGATAACTGTAAGAGTAAACAAGGCATAGGAAGGATCATATCGTAATTCAGTTTGGTAGGGATCAGAAGTCCTGAATTGGAGTAACATAATTTTTCAGGCACGCTTTGGTTTTTTAACCCTCTGTGGGGCAGAGTTGAAGCTCTATGAGATCCATAACTGCACCACTCAAAGATGAGGCTGCAATGACCATTCACCCAACCCTATGAGCCTCCTTCATAGTTCTGTATACAAATGGGCCTTGTGGAGATGTACTCCATGCAAGACAAAAGGCTAGTCAAGACACCTAGCCAGGTATCATCTAGCGCCCAAGTTGGGGTGGATGAGACAGTTTGCAAAGGGCTCTCTGGCAAAAGGAGGACTATTCATCAGTGCTGCCTTTCAGTAGTGCAATCCCTTTGACTTCAAAAGAAATGAGGGTTAGGAGGGACGTAATATTCTCTGAAGGCAACACGTCCTCTGCACTGCAGAAGGAGTATGGGCTGGAAAAGGATGTAATGGAACGTGACAGCACAATAAGGTGTTAACAGATGGGCAGAATGTATGTGCTAACGGGAACAGAAGAGTGAGCAATCCAGATCATCTAACTGTTGTGCATACCTTAACTCCATTCTTTTGCTGCAGTACAACATGCATCATTTTCCATTTTGTGCCCTATACCGACCTGTGTGACTCAAGATCTATCTTGATGCCTTTTCAAGGTAGAGTTTTGCATGTATTTCAGGTAGTCCCATTTAGGAGGAAGATATTTCTCAAATGTACCTTGTCTGCTGAAAAGCCAATGGCTAAATGTAGCTGGCTAAGGCAGAGGCCATTAAAGTCTAGAATTTCCTGCGAACTCCCCTTCTCTCTCAGGCAGTGCCCCTAGCTGACCCCCTCCATAGTGGTCTTGGATTCCTCTTTTCCAGGTCTTCCCACTCCCACCTTGGTGGGGCCCATCCAGAAAAGCCCCTCCACAGTCTGTCCAATGGCAGGCACAAAAGGGAAATGCTTCAGAGGAACGTATCAAAAGCAATGGTTCCCCACATTGGTCATTGAACAGTTATGCTAGGCACATACCTCTAACCTGTCACCTCCATTTCTACCTTTACTGAATTCCTGTGGATGAGCTCCTTGCCCACTTCATATAACCACTACAAACCCTCATCTTTCCCGCCTTAATTTTCTAATTTAACACGAATTTTAGTGAGCTCCATACAGAAGATCATAGAATCATAGAATGGTTTAGGTTGGAAGGGACCTTGAAGATCATCGAGTTCCAACCCCCCTGCCAT
>NW_009650249.1:301767-329990 GCF_000708025.1 Charadrius vociferus | reverse complement strand
TCAGAGCTGCTCCAGCCCTCAGATCATCCTGGTGGCCCTCCTCTGGACCTGCTCCAGCAGGTCCATGTCCTTCTGATGTTGGGGACTCCAGAGCTGGATGCAGTACTCTAGGTGGGGTCTCACGAGAGTGGAGTAGAGGGGCAGAATCACCTCCCTTGACCTGCTGGCCACCCTTCTTTTGATGCTGCCCAGGATGAGGTTGGCCTTCTGGGCTGTGATCGCACATTGCTGGCTCATGCTGAGCTTCTGGTCAATCAGCACAACCAGGTCCTTCTCCTCACGGCTGCTCTCCATCCATTCCCCGCTGAGCCTGTGTTTGTGCTTGGGCTTGCCTCGTCCCAGATGTAGGACCTTGCACTTGGCCTTGTTGAACTTCATGAGGTTGGCTTGGGCCCACCTCTCCAGCCTGTCCAGGTCCCTCTGGATGGCATCCCTCCCCTCCAGCATGTCTACCTTGCCAAACAGCTTGGTATCATCAGCAAACTTGCTGAGGGTGCTCTCGACCCCACTGTCCATGTCCGTGACAAAGATGTTGAACAGTACAGGTCCCAGTACCAACCCCCGAGGAACGCCACTTGTCTCCAGTTAGACATCGAACCATTGACCACAACTCTTTGAGTGCGATCATCCAGCCAGTTCTTTATCCACCAAGTGGTCCATTTGTCGAATCCATGTCTCTTCAATTTAGAGACCAGGATATCGTGTGGGACGGTGTCAAACGCTTTGCACAAGTCCAGGTAGATGACATCCGTTGACCTTCCCTTGTCCACTGCCACTGTAACCCCTTTGTAGAAGGTCACCAAATTTGTCAGGCATGACTTGCCCTTGGTGAAGCCATGCTGGCTGTCACCAATCACCTCCTTGTTTTCTATGTGCCTCAGCAGAGTTTCCAGGAGGATCTGCTCCATGATCTTGCCAGGCACAGAGGTGAGACTGACTGGCCTTTAGTTCCCTGGGTCTTCCCTCTTTCCCTTTTTGAAAATAGGGGTTATGTTTCCCCTTTTCCAGTCTCCAGGAACCTCACCAGACCACCACAACTTCTCATGATGGCTAGTGGCTTAGTGACTTCATCTGCCAGTTCCCTCAGGACCCGCGGGTCCCATGGACTTGTGCACCTTCAGGATATTTACCATAAAGTGGATGTGTCAGGTTCAGCCGAAGATTTATTTGTCTGAGATTCTCTCTCCGCCAAATGCAGATGTCAGCAGATGGGCAGCAGATGGGATGTGGTATGAGCAGGAACAAAGAGAGATGCCTTCATCCTGGGCTTTCTTCTGAAGTTACTGGGAGATGAAATGGAGCTGCTGGGGATTTCTGCATGAATAGGGAGCCCAGGAGATGGGACAGCACTGCCTGCTACTTGCTTCCTCTGGGGGCTGGGGCTGCTGGCTACAACAGAAGCGTCCATCACTGGTGTCTAGAGGGAGACAGATTCTTCCACAACGAATCAACACCATTTTCATGACTTACTGCAGGAACCACCCTTGTTATCCTGGTCACTGTCTCATCTGCTGACAGCCTCAAGTGTCTCCCAGGAACTGTACTGGACAGGACATGGTAGGACCCAAGGACTCACAGCTGCCCTGTCAACAGTGTAGAGCAGAGCAGCCCACCTGCCTGCCAGGACAGCTGAGACCTCTCTGGCTTTCACTCAACTGCACAGCAAAAGGCTTCAGGGAGAGGAAGAGAAAGCAGAGCCCCCTCCATCCACTCTTGGCCTTTGCTATCGTTGTTTGTCCCTTCACCTTCTCCCTCCTCCGCCCGACAGAGGAGGTTCATTGCATCTTAAAAGGGGAGATACATTGATCTTTATGGGTCCCTTCCAAATTGAGATATTCTATGATTACACCCCCTAGTCCTTCATGCAGTTCCTTTTCCTGATCTTGTCCCTTATTTCCCCTGAGTGCAATTATCTGTTCTTTCTCATCAGCCCCCATAGCCCTTCTGTCACTGACAGCAGAGCCAGCGGAGCAGTTTCCCCCTTTTAAATTTCCATCATCCAGTTACAACCATACATCTGTGAATCCCTCTGTTTTTTCACCCCTTTTGTCCTCCACAAGTTGTTCTTTCTTTGCAAAGTGCCAATCCTGCCCTGAACACACATGAGGCTGTCCTGCTGTGGGCAGGGAGAAAAGGATGGAGCGGAGGGAAATTCTGTTTCAGAGTCAGTCTCCCTTAACGGTCCCCCTTGTTCAAGTCAATCTCCAGAGACAGCTGAACACCAAGCTCACCTTATACAGGTAGACCAAGGATGGGACCTCAGGACCCATCACTGTCTCCTAAGGTGGCAGGAGGATGCAGGGAAAGATGGGTAGGGACCACAAACAAAAACCACAGCTCAGCACAGTGGCTGTACCTGTGTTGCAGCCATGGTCCACTGCCCTTTCTCCTTGCTAGTCCCCTTTGGGCGGAGGTTCCTGGCCAAGAAGTAGTGGAGAAGTGGTTTCCAGGGAGTTGTCTTCATCCCTTTCACATACCTGGAAAACCTTGGTGGTCAGATGTCCCTGAGCTCTCTCCTGTCTTTCCTACCACCACTTCCCTTCTTCCTCCTGCATCCACACTCAGGAGTTTGGTCTCCCTACAAGGACTCCCACCTGCCATGGGGTCCTTAGCCCCCTCCCCATCCCTAGCCGCCCAGTACCCTATACTACCACTCAGTAGACACCAAGAACTTCAACCCAAGCCCTGACTTCCATCAATGCCTCCAAGACCATCATTCTCCTTCATCATTAGTGATCCTCTGGAAGTGTTTTTGTGTCCCCTTGGGCTGACTGTTAGGCTGGATCATGTCTGGGATGATGCTGTGCCAGGAGTTTACTCCTATTGTTAATGGGATGGCAAAGCCAAACACAAAGGCGACAAGGTTATTTAGAAGCAACACCTTAAGATGGGATGGAGGGTCCTTCAGTCTCTGCACCAAGATGTGGGTGAGATGTCCAGTTTACTGACATAATTAGAGAACTTTTAAAGGAGGGTGGTCTCCTGGTTATCTTAACCAAAGGCATGGGGCAGAAAGAACGAGCCACCACTTGTGGCATTTCCAGAGCCACCCATCTCGTGGGTTATTGCTGATAACTCCATGGTAGTGCTCAGAGAGCCAGAAGGGAGCCTTGACTCATCTAAGATGTCTGCTGGCACCAGTGCTGCAGTATGCTCTGGATTTGGCTCCAAATGCCTCTCTGTTTTCTCAGCAGAGAGAACAAGAGATCAGTTCTCTTCACAGCACATCATGAGACTCGCCCACCTGTGCGAAGCATTTTGGACTCCTTGTACTCGTGGCACTGTTTTTAGTATTTAATGAATGAGCCCTACAGTCAGTAAGACTGTTTGGCTCCATTTGAGGGCTCCAGTTTTCTTTTCCTGTCTTCCTTGAATTGTTTTTCATCAGTGCAGATCTAAAAGCTAATCGGGTTCACTGGCACTCCCAAAGCAAGCAAAAAAAAGGTCATAAAAGTCTAAAGGAGGACAATGTTCCCTGAGATGTCTCGACTGCCAGGAGAAGCAATGCAGGAACACACTGTATGTTGGGAACACTGCTTGGTGTTTCAAATAACCTAAAAATACAAATTTAGACCACCATATTGAAATTAGAGCTTAACAGATTTATGCTTTAGTCTGTTTATATTTCCTTTGGCAAAGCTGGAAGCTTGGGAATGGCAGAAAATCACCAGAGAACTTAATCTAAAATGATGTAGTAGTGAAACAGACACTTTGGGCAGCCCAAAAAATATTCCAGTTGACCGAAAATAAAGTGTTTGCTTTTCAAATATTTGTAACTAATTAAAAACCAATAATGGGCTGAATTTCTACAAGTGCTTAATAGACCAGATCTTCAGGAGAGGCTGTGCTCTCCTTTTCTTCATGAGAGGATGTCAAGTTTTTCCATCTCAGAAAAGACAGGGGCACTCATCTCCTAGCAGACATGATTTCCATAGTGTTTATTATTCTTATTTGAAACAGTAGTTTTCCGTTTACCTTCTGCTAACAGAAATTTTACTGAGCTCTCAGAGCTTGTTGGTAAGCTACTTTTACAGTCAGGGTGTTCTTGCAGGGCATCCTTCTGTGAATGTATTTCAGTAAGTATTTTCTGGGGAAGGAGATAAGAAAACATCTCACTTTCTCACAGAAGAGAGGTAGACTGTATTTTTGATACTGACATATTCAAGCTGAGCTTTGCTGTAAGCCCTCTTTGTAAATCAGATGTTTGTCTGGCAACACTGAAGTTCTGTGCCTATGGATGACATCAGTATGTTGCAGGAGACAGAGGTTGCTAGACAGTCTGTAAAATACAAAATACTCTATATTTGGTGTGCAAAGCCTCAGTCACTTACTAAAGCACACAGAGCTTTCCTTGCTGGCACACCTTAGCAGAGTTTGATGACAGTTTCTCAAACAGGACAGTCTGTTCTCAGAATGGCTGCTTTGGTCACACCATGGTGACCTCATCAGTATCAGCTCTTCTTCTTCTGCTTGGCAGATTCAGTAGTCAAAAGCAAGTAAAAAGTTTTAATAGCTCAAGTGAGATTGTTGGCATAGCTGTGCCGCCTTCCACTGGGTTCTACTCCACTGTCTTCTGCCTAATGCTGGAGCTGTTGCTTCCCACCGGGCAGTGAGCAAAGGCTTAAATCCCCTATGCCAGGCTTTATTCACTTGCATTTCAGAGTGTTTATTCTCTCCAAATCTGACCTGTTGGGCTCTCAGAGCACAGGACAGGCTTTGTAGGCACAGTAGGCTCACAGAAATGGGGGCAGATGTGTGCCAGGTGGTGGAGTTTGCAATCCTTATTTTTCAATTCAAATTCTGACAGATTGTGTCCCAGAGATAGGATGGGAGGAAAGTCTTATTTGTGGATCCTGTCAAGACCATGACATGAAAAAGGTGTTGCATTTCCATCATGGCAGGGGCTGGGCAAAGTCATGTACGAGTGGCAGTGGCCATGTAAGTGGTTAGAGTGAAGCAAACCTGTAGGTTTGTGTGCTGGTTTAGGGGATCAAAATGTTAAGAGTAATTTAGCACTAAGTTAGCACTAAAAATCCACCCTGAATCTGATGAACTACCGTGAGGAAGGAAAAACAGTTTTCAAGTTCTTTTGGACCCTTTGCTCTGGAAGTTTTAGGGTCCTCCTCACAGAAAAATTCAAGAGCTCTAGTGAGTGGTGAAACCAAAGATCTCATCAATTTAATTGAAAGCTAGTTCTTTCAGGATGCTAACAAGTTATTACTAGGACCAGGCAAGCTCACTTTCCATGGATGGTGTGGAATTATGGCTGCTCCACACTGTAGGAAATCAGGTCATACATCTTAGTACTTATGTGCAGTTACTTTGAATCTTTACTGTGGATGTCTAAGTTTGACATGTTGGCCTAAGTCTTTTGTTCAAAGATAGCAAGAAAGACTAAAAGCCAGAAACAGCTAGTTGTGTAGGGCTTTTCTTATCCATAGTCAAGCTTCCAAGCTCAATTTCCAAATCTGAGCTGTCAGCATAATATTGCTGGAAAATTCAAGTTACCTGCACTAGAAACTTTTTTTTTTCTCCCATTTAAAGCTGGATAATCCTACACACTGATCCTTTTCTGAAATTTTCTGTGCTGTATATGCCTTGCACAATGCTGTTTATTCCAAGTGGTTCTCTATAGCTTGAGTATATTTCACAGCAATTTCCAGCAATATAGGAAAATATATTTTTTTTGGCAATAAGTTCTTCCAGTCTTTTCCTGGAAGAGCTCTGGCATCCCACACCTTGGTGAAGAGCCAGGAAGTTCAGTCAGGAAAAGTTTTGTATCATACTAAGTAGTGGCTGTGGGGAGGTTTCATCCTCTCTGATTTACTTGAGCTTCCGACGGCTCTTTGCCTCGCCAGGTAGTGTTTTCACACACTGGCTACTGCTGCTGAACAGCAGCCAAGAGGCAGTGGGCACAAGCTGCAGAAAGGGAAAGCCTGAATTGACAGAACTGAAAATAGACTTTACTTGGAGTGGCCAAACACAAGTGCAGAAGCCTACTCAGGTTGTGGGACCTCCATCAATGGAGGTTTTCAAAACTTGACTGGGTCCTTAGTGACATGGTCTTTCTTCCAAGCTAGCCCTGCTTGAATCATCCAGCTCATGGGTGGACAGTGGACCCCTGTAGTCCTGTGTCCTGTTTCCAGCCCTGCCTCTGGCTCCATCTCCTTTTGTTCCTGATTGGACTCCAGGGATGGATCTCAGATATCGTTCACCACTTGCTGTGTCTGTCACAAAGGACCCAGTTACCAGTATCCACTGTGTTCAGACCCTCTGAGACTTCACCATGTCAGTGAGAGGGTGGCCTGTGTTGGGGTCACCCTCAGCTCCTGGCACACTGGCCCTCAGAAAGCAGCATGTTCCAAAAACCTGCAGGCAAGCAGGCAGCCATGACCTATGAAATCTGGTGAAGTGCCTCTCTCAGATATTGGAAACAGAAACAGAAAACTCCTGCTGCTGCCAAACTCTGCTAGCTCAAATGGCAGGTGTCCATGTCAAGAAGGTAAACCTCTGCAAACCACCATTTTCTTCTTTTTTCCAGGTTTCTTTAGTCAAATGTGTAGGAAATCATATTCTACATAAACTGCATTGAAAAAAATATCTGGATTTAGACATCTAAGCAAGTTTTCTCCAGAGACAGTAGAAATCTCTTGTATTCTGAATGTGAACAAATTAACTTTCTTCCCTCTAGACTGTTCTTGATGCCTCCTGTAGTCGTCAGCACTCTGGAGATTATCTTTGGATTTTTGCTTCCCTTGTACCACCACAAAAAAAAAAAAAAAAAAAAAAAGTCTTTCTAGGCAAAAATACCCTTTATTGTACACACTTTGTTCCTTGCAACAACACTGCTCCCCAGGCAGCCAAGAAGTTGAAGAGTAGTTTTGGGTCATTTTTTGATCTGTGGGTCCTACAGGTAGCTAAAGCTGCCCATGACCATTATTCCCAGGGCTTTGATGGCTCTCTTGAAGCACAGGAGGAACTAAGCAGTGGCTGCTGCTTCCTAATTGCTGCACAGCGTTGTTCTTCCTGCTGGCACTGCTGCACAGGACATTCATGGTTTCATCTCGTCTTCGATCTCGCTCATGGTCTGGCCTTCATCTTCCTGTCTCAAAATGTTCTTTTTCATTTCCTGTGGGAGGAAGAGACTAGTCCATTCCTGTATGCAGAAGAATCAGATATAAGTTTATTGAATCCTGTTTGCTTACAGATTGCCAGCAAGATGGATTTTAAGGAGAGAAAAGTGCCCAGTGTTTCAGCCAAAAGTATTGGCTCTGTAAAAAAAGGTAAGAGCCTGCGTTGGCGATGCTGTCAGATGAATTAAAAACCTCCAGTATCTGCTCCTGTGATGCTGCTTGTTCATTTTGTACAATACAAGTACTTGTTCTGCTGCCAGACTGGAAGAAGATAATGCATTATGACTAGCTAATAGTTTGTCTTTAGAACAGCTTGAAGAGACTTGCCAAGACTGCCTTGTTATAATCACCTTTCTAGCATTTCCCAGCCTTCAGCCAATACCTCGCTCTTCCCTTATACAGCACAGCAGGACATGGAAAATCAATCATGCATTTCTCAAAAAGCCCACCTTAAGAGGCTGAGTCCTAAGAGCTAACTCTAATTAAGGTCTCTGTAATTCACAGACTTCAAGGCCAGAAAAAAATGGTGAAAATTTATTTTCACTTGGCAACAAAGTCAGCAAACGTTGTGTTGCTTCAGCTCTGTCCTGAACAGACATGGTCAAAGGAAAAACCAAGCAAGGTTGAGGACCCATAGTCAGTGTGGAGTTGTTTATTAGCTTTCAGTGCAAGAAAGTCTCTGGAGAGGAGGTTTGTAATGCTGCTGCCCAGGCAGCCTCCTCGTACAGGGGTTTTCTCAAAGCCCTGTGAACTGGAATCACGTTTAACCATGAATAAATTTCCTCTTTCTTGCCAGACCTGAACCATGATTTGTGACCCAGGGTGAGCAAGTGGACCTGAGGTCCACAGGGTAAGTACCAGCCAGACTGCATATTTTCAGCTTTTCATACTGGGAGTGTCCTTTGGCTGTCTGCAGGGTGTTGTTTGTCTGGATTTGTCAGCTCGCAGGACTGTGCAGCACCCTGAGGTAAGCACATGTCTCTTCACCAGGATCTGCCTCTGACTGCTTCACCAGCAAAGGCGCTTTCTTCATCACTCCTTGTTTGGCTGCTTGGGTTGCTTTCTTTAACACGTCAGGAGTATTTCCTTCCATCTTATCCTGAGGGAGGAAAGCAGTCTTGGAAGGTTAAGGACGCCATCTGCTTTGACATACGAGAGGTGCTGCCTCCCTGCCGACTGGGATGCACAGAAACACCCAAACTGGGTGCCATGTGTCTGGCTTCCACAAGCCCTTTCTTCCAGTCCAGGAAGGAGTAAGGGGTTATTTTAGTGCCCAGAGAGGCCTAAACCAGCAAGAGGCTGTATGCAAGAAGATGAAAGTGGCATTAAGGACCACTAGCTAATAAGCTCTTTGGCAAAGGCAAGCATTGGTTATTTGGGGGAACAGTACAAGAAACATCACACAGAGAGAGTAATCTCACCCCATATTTCAAGCTTCTGGCAGTAAGTGCTTTGAGAACACCCTGAACAAGGGACCAAATTCAGCTACAGAATTTATTTACATCTAATGGAAATATTTTGCCTTGAAATTTATTTTTTTTTTCTGGGGTGGTAAGTTTTACAACTAAATAGTCAAAGTGACACCTGGTTTTAAGCCCATTATCAAGTAACTTTACTGGAAGGTCCCTAGTCTTTGAATTGTGAGAAGCTAAGTAATCGTTTCCCTCTTGTCTTCTCTGCATTCGTGGTCTTCTACTCATTCTTCCAACATGATGGCTCCTAGTCTGTTTAGTCTCCTCTCACTGCAAAACCATTCCCTATCTGATCTCTTGTCCTTCCTTTCAAAGACCTTGTAGCCATTTGAAATAGGAGTACCAGAACTCCAGCCAGCATCGAAGATGTGTGCTCACAAGAGGTGGTGACATGTGTTTCATCACTTCTGTTTTATTCTCTGTTCTTCTACTAGCAATTCCCTAATTTGATTTTGAGCTATAGCTGAGCACAAAGCTCTTTTTTTTTTGCAGAAAACTGCCCCCACAAACTACATGTGAGTAGACAATTTCTCTCCATTGCAGATCTTCAGAACTGTCACTTCTGCATCCACGGCCAATTAAATTCAAGTGCTGTTTTCATCACCTGTCTCTCTGTGTTGTGATGTGCTCTGGCAGTGTTTCTCAGCATGCCTCCCTGGGATTACCATCAGTTACTCTGCATCATCAGGAGGTTTTCTCACCTTGTTTGTGAGCTCTTCCATTCTCCCAACATAAATTTTATGGGACCTGTGACAAGATGCTGCTGGGGAAGAGGCCCAAGCAGTAGCAGAGTAACTTGCAAATTTTTTTACATGCTTGGGAAAATTATTAAATCTACCCTTTCAAGCCAGGAATAATATAATAATAATGATGCAAAAGGCAAGCCAGGACTCTGGGTCACAGAGCTGGTTGAGTAAATCAGCTGCCTGGGACTGAATGGGTTTTGGAGGCCTTGTGCTACTACTCATGGTCTGAGGGATTTATCAAGGGACCTGAGTGAGGGATTTATGCCTTTCCATCAAAGTAGCCATGTAAATTAAGTGGTGCAATTTGTGCCAAGTGTCTTTCCTTTACTTCAGCAGGCCCCCGGTGTTGGACATAGAATGGTCAGCCACCATGCAATCATAGTGACATGCGTCCTACCCATTGAACCCTCACCCCAGTGCTGAGGAAGCCAGATCAAAGTTGGAAGGATGCTTATTTTGTCACCCAGAACCGTACTGCACTGCGTGTCCCGTGCTGCATGTATGCACTGCTCTGTGTTGTAATGCTGACACGCACTCAAGCCCAGCACACTTTGCCAGCTGAAATGCAGCAGGACTGAGCAGCAAGCTGTGGAAGACTGTCACACATGCCCTCAGGTCAAGTTTAGCTGCTTGATGAAACAAGGAAAGCCACAGCAACAAAATGCATTTGAACCCCTCATGTCATGAGGGATGATGGTATTAACACATGCACTAATTATTGGCAATTCATCAGGGACAATGATACTAGGAGTCATTAATTAATGGTAAGACCAGCATTTCCACACTCTGTCCTCTTCTTCTGACAAGTGACAACAGCTTCAGTGCTCATCAAGACAGTCTCCTAATGTGACTCAGGTATTGGTCAGACAGTGGTCCCCACGGTGGCATGCTCTCCTGTCTCACACCAGCAGTACATCTGGGGCAGTGGAGCTCACTCTCTCCCCATCATCTGCCAATATTTGTTCAATTGGTTTCTCCTTTTCCTGACAATACCTACTATTAGTACTGTAGCATTTCAGGAGGACATAATTAGCAATGCAGTCTTTGTGGGAACATTTGACTGAACAATGGGCTGAGGCTGAAGCAGTGGCGTTTGGGATGCAGGATGTTGTTCACCTCTCAAACTCTCAGTGAGAAGTATGGACCTCCTTTCCCTGCAGCCTACCTTGACACGGGACTGCGGACATGCTCCTGAACTTATGATGTCAGGAAATGTTCCAGCTGTTTCAGCAGCTGCATCACTCCAGGTGCTCCTGAAGGCTACAGAGAGGGTGCCGCTGAATGGAGCTCGGCTATTCCCCCTCCCTCCTGCTGCCTTCCCCGTCAGCACTGCTGCTCTTCCCACCCCTGGGGAGCCAGGGCAGGCAGCCGAACTGGCAGAGATGTAAGCCTATCCAAAAGACTGAACCATTTTCTGCGGGCTGGGCTCCTGCCTTGTCTCATGGCAGGAGCAAACCAATACCTGTGTCAATGTGTAGAGAGGCAGTGTCTGTGGTGGTGGCATGAGGTTCAGCTGGGCTGCCTGAGGCATCTCATTACAACCTTAGTCCAAGGGACAGGACTGCCTCGAAGAGTGCTTCAGGGATGAGCAATAAGAGCTCCAGAAATGCTGCCTGGGTGCCACTGGTTCATTTGGGTGGAAAATGCTGTCTAAGACCAGTACTGACTGATACTGTATATGAAAACAGTCCATTCTCAGTTGAGCACCCATGTTTTGCATGCTGTGTGCTTTTCCATTTTCCCCTTGCAAGGTTTCAATGTTCCTGTTTTGCTGATGTAACCACCCACCAAAAGCACTCATTGAGCTGGCTTTAATGAGTACTTGGCTGCTGAAAATTCGGCATTGCATTTGAAACGCTAGCAAAAACGTCTGTCAGTTTATTCCACAAAATGTAAAGGACTGTTTCATAGATCATGGAATCACAGGATAATATAGGATGGAAGGAATTGGAAGGGAGCAGTTGTAACAGTTTACTTGGGAGTTTTTTCTAGTTGGGACCTCTTGAGAGGCCAGTTCATCTAGGTGTCCACTGACTCAAATGACAGAGAAAGCCTTTCACATATCCAAGCCAAAATTGGTGATTTCTGACTCTACAACCTTCAGTCTAAATTTGAAAGTATATGTTTAACTTTTTTTGATGTCACCTATTGAAGGCGTGTGAGAACTCCTCTGACTATGGTTGTAAAGTCCCAAGAAAGAAAAGGACTCGTCCACCAAGGACACGACCAGGCCTCAGAGCCAAGTGCAACATATTGACTTAGTGAGGATGTGAATAGGAAGATTTGCATGCAAACAGGAATAGGAAGGTGTCTTTGCTACCAGGAAGGTATATGACTCTTTGCTGATGGAGTCAGCGAGTGGCTAAACAGGACATCAGTTTTGCAAATAACCTTGGTTTTCACAGAACTTTATGTATCAGATGAACAGTAATTTGCAAAGGAGGGTGGCACCAACTCCTGCCTTTGGTGGACACTTGGATGTGATCCCCAGAATAACCACAACGGAGTTTCACCCAGGTTTGGGTGACAGGTCAGTCTCCAGCCAGGTCCAAAGAAAATCCATCAGAGTTAGCTGACAACACCTCCCTGAGATGCTCTGGGTAGAAGCACTCAAGGATCCTACAGTCTCCACAACTGCAGTTACTCCCTCCATCCAGTTCTTCATTTCATATGATCCTCTTCTCCTTCTGCCTTCAGCTGATTTACATTACTACACCAAGAAAACACATTTCTCGTCTTACAGAGTTGCCCTAGTTTTACTAACTGGCAGCTCTGCAGGACTGCTGAAACCAGCTGGGCTTTGCTTGTTAGTCTGCAACCCTTTGGGGTCCCCTGAAGGCAGACAGTGTAGCATATTAATTGTGTTGTGTCTCCAGCCATCACTGTGTGCAAACGGGCTTCAATCTGTAGATGCCCTAAGCATCTATAATGTAAATGCCACCAGCTGAACAACAGCTACAGATAGTACTCCAAGAGGAGATGACGTATGCCCTACCAGTGCCTCTGTCTCTGCTCAGTGTTCAGGTATGCACTCTCTCTGCCTGTCCGCAACTTTCCCCCACTGCACACCAACTGCTGAGTTACAGCCAAGGCAATATGTATTGCAGCCATGTAAAATAACAAAGCTATAGGAACATGCCGTGAAAAGCCTTTCCTTTACTGCTTTTCCAGCACCAATGGTGGTTTTGGTATTTTCTTTGCTAAGGAAATCACTGACACCAATTCCATTGTCCCCAGAGCAAACCTTAATGTTAAGAAAAGTCCCCAGGTTCTCACTGAGGGAAACTGCAAAGCCAGGCACAGCAGGGTAGTGCTTGTACCTTTGCAGTGGCTTTAACTGAGATCTGAAAGTGCTCTCCGTGTTTCCTACATGTCAATGGAAGGAATGAGAATCAGAGTGGGACTACGTTAAATCCCTTTTGATTTTTTGAGCTATAAAACACAGGATATATGCTGAGGCTTTAAAAGAGGCAGCTGTAAACTGAAGTGACAAGGGAACACAGCAGACAGAAGACAGTCTTGATTTTCACTTACAGGACGGCAAAACTTGCTGGAATGTATAAATAGTTGCTCCAGGACCAAGTGCTTGAAAGTCACCTGTCATCATCTATTAAAGACACACAATAAACGCTGACACTAAGGGTAAAGGCTGCTTTGAATCAAATAGCAAAACTCCTCTTAAGATGTACTGGCAACACCGTAGTGCATCAGGGCCCTTTCCAACCTGGCTATGAGGCTTTTGCCCTTTGGGGATGAGTGAAGTGTAAACAGACTAGCAAGAAAACGAAAAAATTGAGTCTGGGCAACTGTGAAATACAACCTGGTTTAGAGAATTCTAACAGAAATATTGAGCTCAATCTCAGTTAATGGGAATGTGTCTGTGTATGAAAGCACCAGAAGAAAAACAGGGCCAGGGCTAAGTATACTGGAGATCGAATTGGTTAGCACTGGGGAAAGTGTCACATGCATCTGCAGATGAGTTCAGCAGATCACATGCACTCCAACAAAAGGAGGATGGCAACAAGGCACCACACATCACATATACCTTTCCTCTTCCTGTTACGCTGACTGGAAGACAGATGGCTTCTTAAGACACCCAAAATGAGGACGTGCAAAGGGCGGCAACTTTGACTGGGATATACGGAGAGGGGAGCCAGCACAATAACTGCTTACTCTTAAAGGGTGTGAAAGACCTGCCCAAAACCTAGCTCACTGTTGCCCACAAAGGAGAAAGAAGAGACACAGTGGAGATGTAATAGTGTGACTTGTTCTCCAGCTCAGGGTGAGTGATCCTGTCCAGACCACCCTGAGAGACATGTCTTGGTGCCTGTCAGTCTGAGTGCAAGAGTGAGACTACGGAGAGTCAACTTGAAAAGTTAAACAAAATAAAAATCCCCTCCCCCAAAAGATCTCAAGCTGAGTTTTGTCACATCAGTCTCCAACATGAGAAAACTGTATCACTCAGCAATGGGAAAATCAGAGCCAGTACAGCCAATGTCCTGGGTGGGAGCACTGTGTTGGTGGGATTGTGTGGCGGGGCTGGGAAATAGCAGCTATTTCTTGGCCATAGTAGAAAGATTATCAGATCATCTGAGAGAGCTGGTGATGATCTGGTGTCTGGGGGCTGTCCCTCCAGCCAGGCAGAGGAGGTACCCTGCCCGACACTGGTGGTCCTGCAGATGCTACTTGTCTTGGCGGTCTGAACATCTTCCCTGCACACCAACACATCATTCATGAAACACCTCTTGTGCTGGTCTCTAGTGACTGAGCGGTAAATCTCTATAGATACAGGCCTCTTGTGCTTCTGGCAGCAGATCTTCTTGGCCCTCATGGGTGGTACAGAGCAAATCTTGTGGTCTCCTGTTCTGTACGTACAGGTGCTCCAAGGCACCCTGTTCTGGGAAGTGGCATGAGGTGCATAACTGGGTCTTTCCTTTCCCAGCATGGTAGTTTGAGTTTGTGTCGTTTCCCTTACATCAGGGCTCAGACTGGACACCTGAAATGAAAATTAAGCAGCAATTTCTTACAGCTTCTGAAACAGAGATAAATGATTCCCTTGGAACAGAGCCTCCGCATGACAAGTGATTTTTTTTCTGACATTTTGAAACAGAAGCATTTATTTTTGACATTTTCAGAATGATGTCTTTTTTCCCCATTTTTTGTGTTCAAATGATACTTTTAATTAAACATCAATCTAAGTGGAAAGCAAACTGTGTCAACAAAAACGGGCAAATAAGCCCCCTCCCTGCCTCCACCTGTGCATCCTTCCCACCCCACCACCCCTGCAGAAGGCAAATACTGTATTTCAGATGAAACAAAATATTTTCTGTTGGTCCAAAAAGAAACATTTCTGGTTTTCCATGCTGCTGAAACTAGAATGTCTGCATTCTCCCCCATGCAAGAGCAGATGTTTCAGAGAAAGGTGCAGGAATCTATTCACAGCAGTGTTGACCCAGCCATACAGATCAAACCATGTGCCTTTGGCCTGATCCCTGAAAGTGAGGGAATCCACAACCAGCAACATGCAACTTACTCCCTTGGGCTGCACACAGCTGCATCTAGAGATCCCAGGAGGGTTTCAGTGCTTGAGAGCTTCTCTGTTTCTCCAAACTGGTCCTCTCCCTACAGCCGCTGTATATTGAGGTATATTGCTCTTTGATCCACAAAAGGAGTGTGCACCATACCCAACTGTTCGTATGTGCCTGCTGCAAAATTTCTCATTTCTACCTTGACCCTGGGTACCAGGGAGAGCGCAATACTTGGGGCCCAGTGAAGGCAGCGTGCTGTACCTGGGAAAAATGACCACTGATTCCCTCTTCATCTCGTCACACTTTCCCAGCATTTCCAGCCTGGGTGAATTAGTGATTGAGAAAGTAGGGGTCTCAGTCCCACCTGCTAGCCAAGCTTTGCTCAGTTGGCTCTTGAGATGACCTGCCCACTTGCCACCACATGCACCCTCGCAAAGTATGGTCACTGAGCCCCTCCAGAGGAGGTTTAGGCTGGGTGAGAGAAGTCAGAGCTCTCAGAGGGATACAGCTCCATTCACGCTGTCAGGATCAGGCCAACCGTATCCACTGGTCTTCAAGAGAGATGTTTGTCAGTGAAAATCTTGCTGCTTAACTCCTGAGTGTCAGTAAGTGTTGAGTCTTGTGGAGCAGCTTTCTGGCAGAAAAGAGCCCTGTGATGCAGCATTTTGATCTATAAAGAAAAGTTCATCCACTCTATGTATAGAAAACCTAAATGTGTCGTGTGTGTATGTGTCGTTTTCTGTATGTGCTCGCATACCCACTGTGACAAATATAGGCTGCATTACAGAGTCAACCCTTCTCCTAGACATCCTAGACGCATGCTAATGTCTGTTTCCCACGGTGGCTGCATCCCACAAGAGAGAAGAGCCAACACAATCATTGCACAAAAGATGTCTACATCTAACCCTGCCTAACCTTTTGTGAGTCACCATCACCTAGATCTCATCCCACAAAAGCACATTTTTGACTCTGTGGTCAGTCCAAGCATCTGAGAGAAAAATTCAGCCCACATAGAAGTCAAGCAGAAATTTTAGGGAGATTTTAAAGTTTTGAGTAAACCTGGCATATTTTTCTCAACCCATAATAAATGTTCAGCTTTGTATTCTGGGGTTATCTAGCTCTTTCACTTTAATTGTTTGCATTGGACATAGGGTCAATTTTTACATGAAGCTGTTTTTGCTAAGCAAATGTTGAATATTTTCCTTTATAAAATTTCTGCACCAAAAACTTTCCCAGTTTGTCTTCTTGTGGCCTCAGGATTTAGTCTGCATATTAAATGCAATTAATGAATTATTATGTAAAATACAAAATGTAATAACCATAATTATAATTTTAAATAACAAAAATAATATTTAAAAATAATATTAATTAAATAATATTTTAAAAGCCTAATTTAATAAATGCTACAGTGATCATCAAGTTTTAAGTAGCTTTTCCCTTTCAGCCATTCACACAAATGATCACACTACCTTTTCTGAAATGCTGGTATAGGGCAGTCATGCAGTAAGGTGGACTGAGGGATTTCTTCATATTTTTAACCTGGATTTGTGGTGCCGCCAAGAGAGAGGGTGGTGTTCCCTGCACTGCCATTGCTGCCAAATATAATGCTCCTGGAATGACACCTTAGTTGTACTGTGTAGGTGCTTCAGAGCTGCAGGGTCGGGCATATGTAAGCCTGTGAATGAAGCCTGGAAGAGAAGAGCAGTCACTACCAAAAGCCCCTGTGAAAGGAGCAGAAGGTATTAATCTCTTTGTGGAGAGGTGGAAAATAAATGAATGGGACCAGTGGGAAGGCACAAAATGTAAGAGCATTGGAAACATCCCACCTGGTCAGACAAACGGTCCGTCTCGCCCAGCCCAGCGCGCCGGCTCCACCAGCACCACCAGCAGACGCCAGCAGCAGGGACTGCAGGAGCCTGGCCCCTCTCCACCACCCTGCACACCCCTCCGTCGGCCGCAAGTGTGGGACCGCAGCGGGGACATCCCTGCCTCATCCTCCAGCAGCCATTCATGGACCTGTTTCCCACAAATTTGCCCAGTCCCTCTCTGAACTGGCTGCGGTCAGCAGCTCCCACAGCCGCCGGGGCGGCTCACCACCTGCCGCACAAACAATTTCTCGGCAGTTTTACCACATTGAGTTTCTGAGTGCTTTCAGTCCTAGTACGACAGTGTCAGGTAGCAGCTCTGCATTCAGCACGTCCCCTGCCTTCAGGATTTTGTGAAAGTTGATCCCACTACCTTCCTGAGCATTTCCCTCTTCAAACTGAAGAGTCCCAGCCATTTCAGCCTTTACTTGGAAGGCAGCTGCTCCCTTCTCTAGACCATTTTTGCCTTTCTCTGTTCCTGCTTAGTATGCAGACACCTGAACTGCAAAGTGTAGGCATTGAAATCAGGGTGCAACAAGGCTTTATACAGGGCATGGTGATGTCCTGTTCTGTTCTCAATGCCGTTCCTGATGATACTCGGGATTTTATCTTTTTTTTCATTGCCACTGCACACTGAATTGATGGTGTCAGTGATGTTCCCAACGTCACTTTCCTGAGCTATAACTGTTTCTGGCTCTGCATTGTGTAAATATGGTCTAGATTATTATTCTCTAGATGAATTCCCTTATATTTATCTATGCTTAAGTGCATCTGTTTGCACAAGTTCAGTTTTCTAAGGTCTTTCCAGAGGTCCTCACCATCCACCATCAGGGTAGCATTAGACTACTCAAAAGAGCTTAAAACCAAGTATTTGCATTCTGTTTTGTGATATTTGGAGTAACATAAAATAAAGGTGAGAAATTTTAAAGCTCTAATAATATAAAAGGACAAATCGGGCTTTTGAAATTGCTGAGGCAAGTGATCACCCTAATTGGTGTTGGGATGCAAATCTCCCACCTGAAGAAGAGCAGGTGTTATCTGAGAATCATTCCTGAGGTGGCAAGGACTGAGTGTGGTCCATTGCATTGAGAAATTTAAACTAAAGAGTGGGTCTTTGGAGCATCCAGAAGGACTACTGGGAATTTTACACTACAGGGTTAGAGCAGTGAGAAGGTCTTGCTATCCGGTACAGCCAGTCACACAGCTTGTCACCCATGATGAATAGGGTGACTCTGCAGCATGGGGAGCAGCTATTTCTCCAAACAGTTTCATAATCAAAAGATCAACAACAAAAAATAAGGCTTTAAGTGCTACAGCTATATTTTGGAAGATGAGCAGCTGCTCATGACATAATACTATGTTTATCTTCCTGTTCTCCTTGTCCCTAACACATTGCTTTGTTAAAATACTTGCATCATCACTTCCAAGCACATGTAGTTCACAGAGTTCCCAAACAGCTGAGTTGATTTTCTAGGTGTGGGCTTGGGACAAGGCTTAGACTTGAAAATATCAATTTATACCCAGAGAAACCCAGCATACTCAAAACTGAGCTGGAGCTTTCTGGGGGAAAAGGTTTATCAGTTCAGTCAGACCCAGAAAGAATCAATGTTAACCAAACATCTTAGTTCTATAAAAGACTTGGAAAAACACATCAAGGTCTATAAATAAAGCTCTCATGCCTGTACTGGGGAATCAGCACGCCTGGGTGTCTCTCTGAAATGGCTCTACGCTAATGCATGCAGCACAGGGATCAAAGGAGTGAAATCAGAATCTCCCAGATCCTCTTAGGGTCACGGAGAAGTGGTGGGATGGCTCACACAACTGGAGTGCTGCAATGGATGGATACAAGCTCTATAGGAAGGATAGGCCAGAAAGGCGAGAAGGGGGGGAATGCAGGGAGCTCTGCCTGGGGATGGGTCAGGAGCCAGTTGAGAGCTTACGGATCAGGTTTAGTGCGCAGACCAACATAGGTGCTGTTGTAGTGTCTATCTGCTATAGATCTCCTGATCAAGATGAAATAGATGAGGCCTACTTCAAACAATCAGAAGCCGCCTCACTTTCACAGACAGGTCAGTCTTAATGGTTCCTGTGCAATTGACTTTGCACTTCCATCTTCTGCCTGCACCTGAAGAAGGCACCCACAATTCCCCCCATTTGTGATCAATATCTCTGATCCATGGTGGTAGAGCCTGCAGAATTAAGTCATGGTGTTGAAGGAAAACAGGACAGGGAAGGGATGCAGCTCCCAAAGGCTATGTTTAGTGAAGAGTTCAGTAGAAAGAGAGGCTGGGCTGTCCAAGTGTGAAATGAGCCATGGCACAGCCAGTGCTGAGCAGGGAACAGAGCCAATGGGCAGCAGGCAGGGATGGACATAGAGGCCTGAGGAGATGCCACATGGCAGGGGAGACCCTGTGACACACTGCCACCTCATCCTCTCAGCCAACCTTGTCAGGCGCTGCCCACCTCTCCTTGCTGGCTGGTGGACTGGGAATTGCTCTGGACCTTGTGCAGACAAATACTGCAGCTGGGCCAGCATGGATGTGGCATGGTCTTGCAACTCCCCCAAACTGAGGTACTATCCCAGGAGATGGGTTGGCACCGCCAGCTCCAGGAAAACCTGGTGCAGAGCCTGCTTCAGCTCCCAGCGCTCCCATGACACCTCAGTCAACCAGATCCCGTAGGAGCCACCCTGGGCCTTCATTCCTTGCACATGGTTAGACCAACTCACCCCAGAGTCCGCAAACATGATTTGAGAGTGACTTGATCCGCCTAAGCTACAAAATGTCTGTCTGCTCCTATACTGCTAGACAGATGGGCCTCTCTCACTGGGTGTGAAGCATTCAGTGCCACTACGGGTAACATACCAGAATATGACTTTATCTGGTCATCTGTGATGTTCTCTGCCACCGGAGAGCTGTGAGAAAGCTGGATCTCATATCGAAAGTGTCTTATCTTGCATACAAACATGCTCATAGGCAGACAGGATAAATTAAAGAAGTGAAGCAGCTTGCAAATCAGCTAGCTATGAGAGCTCCCCCAGCCTCTTCCAGTGAGTGAGTCAGAGCACATGGACTCAAGACTGTATCAGACATTTCCAGAGAACACAGCAAGCAGTGCAGGCTAACATGTTCTGCCTGAGAAAACTCACTCTGATAATTTGGATGCATGCCACCTGGTTTCTGCTGCGATATACTCCAAAAAATTAGAAAAATGAGGTATTTGTTTGATTGGGATTTTCAAAGGCTTTAAAGGAGCAGGAGGCTTTGATCTCATTAACTACTTCAAGTGCCTTGCAAACTTTTCAGTCCTGTAAAACAGCCAATAGGCTGGAACTCGCCTGCTCAGGCTGTTAGAGGGATATGAATGATCATCTCCAGGTTTCTAAATATGAAATGTTTCCACACTTGGGGCGGGGGCGTATCAAGTACTGGAAAAGGAGGCCAGTGATGTTGTGGAGGCTCCATTCTTGAAGATGTTAAATGTGCAAGGCCCTCACCAACCTAATTTAATTTCAAAATTAATCCGACTTCAAAGCTGGCTCTGATTTAGGGGAGGTTGGTTGGTTGAGATGGCCCCCAGGCATCACTTACAGCCTATATTATTCTGTAATTCTGCAATACATAAAAGATAACAAAGAAAACTAATGAAATGGTCATTCAGATTTCAACTGAAGTCCTAAGGGGTTGAACTGGAAGGAATACAAGGCTGTGATGGACATTGCTTTGTATATTTTTTTTTCCCCCTAGTAGTTCTTGCCTAAAGCACTGCTATCACTCATTGTTCTTAGCGTAGAACCATAGAATCATAGAATGGTTTAGGCTGGAAGGGACCTTGAAGATCATCTAGGTCCAACCCCCTGCCCTGGGCAGGGACACCTCCCACCAGACCAGGTTGCTCCAAGCCCCGTCCAACCTGGCCTTGAACACCTCCAGGGATGGGGTAGCCACAGCTTCTAGGCAACCTGGGCTGGGGTCTCTACACCCTCACAGTATAGAATTTCTTCCTAATATCTAATCTAAATCTCTCCTCTTCTAGTTTGAAGCCATTCCCCCTCATCCTATTGGCTTATGCCAATTGGCTTATGTGGGCCCTCTCCACACCGGCCCTTCCTCCAAGAGTAACCTCAGTTATAGCTATAATTATATAGCTGTATAGTTATAGCAGCTCCCTCCTCATGAAGTTTAGCACACTTGACAAAACATTGGCTTGCACTTCCCCCACTGACAAAAAAAACGCAGTTAGAACTGCCTTTGAAAAATGATTTTTTCTGGCACAGTGAAGAGTGTTTAAAATACGACATTTCTGTAAATTGGTCATTGTATAATTAGAAGCTTAAGGTCAATGTATTTTTAATATAACACATGCAGTCATCTCCATCTTTCCATTTAACAGAAGGAAGAAGATTGCACAACTACAGGGGAAGAATAAACGAGTTCTCAGGAATATTTAGTGAATTGGATGTTGCAAAAATTCCCCTGCATTAAAGCAGTACAAATTCCCCGCCGAGTCACCAACAGCTCTTGGGATAGGCTAAGGACAGTTCCATGTCCACCAGCTGCATATTTCTACTTACATCTGTGTTTCACTGAGCTGAAAAACCCACTTTTCTTCACAGACATCTTCTGATGAACTCTAAGAATAGGGAGCAATTTAAAGTCATGTGGGACACAGTTCTCTAAAGCAATGGGTCCTGCATGTCACCAACTGGTCTCTGGCCATATAAATGACAGGCAAGTCTTCTTTTAATTCATAGTAATTCTATGCCCTGACATCTTTTGCAACCAAAGTCTCTCACATTGAGATTTTTTTGAGTCTACTACATCCTCTTATGCTTCAGATTTTCCATATTTAAGGTGGTTAATTAAAATTTCTTGGGCTTGGACCCACTAGTACCTCAGCCAGAGTGTCTTAAAATGGGAATTTCGAGGGCATCCTGACACCACTGACTAGGTCTGTGTGGTCTGTTTCTAACTACATAGGACCTCAAATGACTTACTCTGGCAATTCCCTTGTAAAGGTCTAAAGTGAAATGAGCCCAGTTGGTACTTGAAGCCCAGACTACGCTGTGGTGATAGCCACGGCAGACTTACCACCACGGACCCTAGAGGACATGGGTCCGCTTTGACGCAGTGTGACCAGTTTCTTCCCATGCTTCCCTGTTGCCCCTGGGCCAGGTGGGACCTGCTGCGACTGCAGAGCCAGGGGGAAGCCTTTTGCACACAGTCTTGGGGACCAGTGTCAGCTAGTCCCACTACTGTCTCCCTGTCCTTGGCCAGTGACAGGCACACCATCTAACTTCAGATAACCACAGCACAAACACTTGCAGCACAGGCAGCCACCCTGGGCACCTGTCACGGATGGAAATATTTGACATGGTTATGATTTAGCAATGATTCAAAATTTATTAATTATTTGAGGTAGACCAAGAGGCTGAATTTTAGCAGCATTTAATCATTAACCAATTTAAATATTTACAAAGTGATTTAATGAAATAATCATACAGTGAATTAGTTCCAGATTTGAAGATGGCAAGATTCACACTAACTTACTATAAGGTATCCCAAATGAATACATATACATATGAGTGAAAGCGCAGATCTCAAACTAATGCATACACAATATAAGCAAAGCATATAAACACACACAACCCGTGGTCTATAACCACTGAGATCAAAGATCCCTTAGTATCACATGACTCCAACTAGTCACTGGGTACCCCCTTTAACTCCTACTTGTGCACGGACAAATGGAAGAACATCCACATCTGTAAAGCTGATGTGTATATCATAAACATAAGCAGAAAGGTGGATGAAAGAGAGGCTAGCCTATAGTTAAAATTTCCCTTTTCCCGAGTTTAGAGTAAATACTCACATTGCATCGTCATTCCTCAATGGGTGATAAATGAGGCTCGAGAAGGGTTTTCTCGTCCTGGCCTTCCAGTCCTCGAGGTGTTTGTTCAAGCGGCGTCCCAACTCAGGGGAGCTGAGCTGTGAGCCAGGAGATGTCTTTACTAGAATCACTACTTATAGGATCCAAGATAATTTACTTTCATCAGGTACTTTTCCACTCTGGCCTAGCTCGAACCATGGAATATTCTGGTACTTTCCTCTGGTTATGCAAGCCCAGAACTTGATAGGTCTTGGGGTCCTGGTATCCCTCCCCTGTGGCCGCAATCCGTATGTTGTCAGGAGTGATCAATTATATTTATTATTTTCAAATGGTAGGAGCCATGGGGACCAGGTACACTAAGGGGTTGCCACACTGTTGTAGTCTGTTGTTCTCCACCTCTCCTTTCTTTCGTGTTAGACCATTATGTGATGCTCTGGTCCATTGTATTATTATGTGGCCCAGGTGGGGAGGAAATCACGCCAAGTGATTGGGCCCCTCACTATAAGAAGGACATTGAGGTGTTGAAGCGTGTCCAGAGAAGGGCTACAAAGCTGGTGAGGGGTCTGGAGGACAAGCCTTATGAGGAACGACTGAGGGAACTGGGGTTGTTTAGCCTGGAGAAGAGGAGGCTGAGGGGAGACCTTATCACCGTCTACAACTACCTGAAAGGAGGTTGCAGAGAGGTGGGGGCTGACCTCTTCTCCCTGGTGACAAATGATAGAACGAGAGGAAATGGGTTCAAGTTATGTCAGATGAGGTTTAGATTGGATATTAGGAATTTTTTTTTCACTGAAAGGGTTATTAAATATTGGAATAGGCTGCCAAGGGAGGTGGTGGATTCGCCATCCCTGGAGGTGTTTAAAAAAAAGGTAGATGTGGTACTTCGGGACATGGTTTAGAATTGGTTTTCTCAGGGTGGATTAATGGTTGGACTTGATGATCTTAAAGGTCCCTTCCGACCTCAGCAATTCTATGATTCTATGATTCTAAGTACCAGGAGGCCTAAGGGGGGTGGGGTTGCACCATCACAGCATCCTTCATAGCCAGGGACAGAAATATGCCCAGTTAGGGTGCGATTCACCTCTCATACCTCAGTTATCTGTTTCTGTAGGACTCATTCTCCAGGTCCAGTGACTAGATTTCCATTGGCGGCGAAGGAAGCATAGTGTGGGTCTCGATGAGGCAAAGATCCCCCTTGTAGATATTTAGGCAGGATTAAATGAACTGTCTCTTGCAGGAGGTGATCCCTGCTGAAAAGTGGGTGGGATGTTAGCATGACAGGCTATGTGGTACCAACAAGCTGGGCTTCATGTGGCTGCAGAAGGGGCCCTGCTAGGTGTCCAACATGGACAGCACTGGTAGGACACATCCAGGGGCCCCACAGGTGCATACTTTGCTGAGCAGTGGGACTATGGAGAGGAATATTCAGGAAGGTGTGCTGTCCCAGGGGCAGATATTGGGAATGTCCAAAAAAGCTGTGGTGACACAGCCTTTGAAAAACATCAGTGTCTGTCCTATTATTGGTACTTTACCTGTTTTCTTCTGGAAAAGAGCTGATGCATAGTGGTTCCCTGATGCAAACCACATGTGTCTCCAGGGTGAGCAGACTGATTGGCAGAGCTCCTTCCACCACAAGCTCTTGCTTTGAGCTTGTTTGCCTCCTGTTGCTGCAGTGGGACCACCTCTTCTGTACCAAGAATGGCACCTCTCATTAACCTTTACATAATAGCACTAACTAGATCAAAATGTGGCCTTTGGACAACCCATGGGTATTGATGGACTCCAGTACTGCATTTATAAATAAAGTCATTATTGATCAATATGAGGGACAGGAACATTATAATGAGGCTCCACAATAGCTCAGGAATCTCACTTCAGGCAAAACCAAAATTTTTGTGGTTAAAAGCCTTCTTTGAAGAGGCTCCAAAATAGAATTAGTACAAGCGGTTTTACAGAAAAGACGTAATCTCCATTTAAATGATAACACTCTTCCAGGAAAGTACCTGTGGAGCAGCCACAGGGAGCATCTACAGAACCCTGGTTTGGATGGTCTATCACATCTAACTCTGACTTGCCCGCACTCTGCAGGATGCTGTGGAACCTGGACCTGCCAGATGACCAGAATTAAATGTTTCATGGAATTAGAGCTATGGGAAATAATCACTGTTATGCCTTCCTTTCATTTACTTCTCTGCCGAGCTCCCAGCCTGATGGTTTCAGAGTGAGATGCTCTAGAGTTTGACATTTAACTTGAGCTGATCATCCCTTTTTTACCCTCTGTCAGAGCAAAGGATGGGATGGGCTCAGTGCAGGAACATGTTTGCACCGCAGAGGAAATATTCGCACCTCACTGGCAGTAGAGTGAATCAGAAAGTTTTGTGGGAGTGAAGCTCTGACACAGCGTAGGGATTGAGAGTGTGTGTGGAAGAATGATATTTTGCTACTATCCTGAAACAACCGACATACAAAAATTCTTTTTCCTATATGCTCATGGAGGAAACCCCATGAAATATATTAAGCCTTTGTGGTTTGTCACTCCAAAGTCAGGCAGAACAAATATCTTGATATAAGGCTTCATTTCGATAGAGGTTTATCACATAGCTACAGGGTTCTTTATGGAATCTGCTTCTCACATCTAAAGCAGATGCGGTTAATCTCATGTAACTCTATATGGCTAATTACTATCTAAATCTAATCCTGTTGAGGAACAGATCAACCTCCTCCCGAGGGTTGCTCAGTTGACTGCTTTTGCATGTCCAAGTAACCCCCTCAGATACATTTGTTTCCACCAACAATAAAGCAAGCCCAGAAGACTAGCTCAGACTGAGACAGCTAGCTCTCGGATGCCTGTGGCTTGCTGTGGTGAGACCTTTTCTTGCCCTGCTTCTTGGGGTTACTGCTGGGGACAGGATAAGGACAATCTGCACCAAAAGCAAGAGCGTCTATGGCCGGATTTGCTCTGGCACTTGACTGCAGTGCTTATGTTAGCTAAGATACTAGAGAGAGACGAGTATTTCCAGCTCATCCACCCTCCCAGGGAGACAGCTGTGCTGCCGTGGATGTTCCTCTCAGTAATTTACATGCTGTGTTAGTGGCAGCTCAGAAAGGGCTAAACTCTCTCCACTACTTGTGAGGTAAGCGGATTTTGTTCTTTGGGAAGCAGCTTTGAACCCTCCTGCCAGAAAGAAAAAGAAAAAAATTTCCTGGGAAAGTGATCCTTGCAGGATACTCTTCAGACTGGAAGTGGCTTGTTCTGGCCTTGTTCTTGAAGACTGAGGTAAAGGGGGTAGGAGGAGGTTCAGGTGGAGGTTGTGCCAAGTGTGCACCCTGGAGGGTGGTCTATGGTTGTGAGGAGCAACTCTGCCATGGCCTAGCAGCTTCCAGACAGAAAGTACAGACTATAACTGCTCTGGCAGAAGAGTTATCACATGTTGTTGCCTTACCCTTCTCCCAGTGAAGCAGGGCATGACAGTGGGATCACTGGAATGTGAGTTAGAGAGAAGGTTTTTAATGTGTGAGAGAGATTAATGTTTGCACTTTCAGATGTGCATTATTCTTGTCTTAACTCTCTGCCTTGCATTAACCATTTCTTATTTTTACCATTCTTTTCAAATTTTGTTGTCCAGCTTTGGACATCCGAGTTGGTCACAGGTAATTTTTCTGGACTTTTTGAAAAGAGAAAACTGTTTCTATCTTGGAAGAAACTATTTATTAATATAGATGTACTGTCACAGAAGTACATAATTTCTCATCCCCCCCCCCAGTATTTTCAAAGGGTGATCTATGGACAAGAAAAGGAAGTTGTAATTGTGGGACAATTTTTTTTCCAGCTCTGCTACAGGTGGTTGATACAAAAATTGACATCTTTCCTCTCATGGAGGAATTGTTTTCAGCTAAATACTCTATTTTAAGTGGTTACCTGTTACTTTACCCGTTAGCTATCTCTAACACTGTTGGCTGAACAAGGAACAGCAGACGCATTCCATGTTGTCCTTCACTTCTCTGGCAGCTTCTCCTCTTCCAAGGACTACAGAGAAGCTCACAGTCATGAGGGGCTTCTGCTGCTCCAGCAACAGCCTTTTGCTAAGAACTGTGGTATGTGCTGCTTGAAATTCATTTGATGTCCCAGGGATCCAGCCCAGAAGAGTTGCCCCTTTCTTATTCTAGAAGGATATTTGCTCTGCTTGTTGAAGATCTCTTCCTCTGGATGTTGACAAGTCACATCAAGGAGCAAATATTCAGGGTAAACATTAAATGCAAAAGTGTAACTAGCTTCTTAGAAATTCAGTGAAATCCAGAATAATATCACCTGTCTCACAAAAGTCTCACAATGTGCTCTATCATTGTGGGAATGCTGCTTTCACTGCAGCAGCATTTGATGCAGCAGAGACCTGTCACTTACTTGCAATGTCATTTACACGCTTTGTTAAGTCTTATGCTAGTTCCAATGATCATGTAACACAAAACAGACTGGTTTGCATTTTCTTGCTAATTGCTCCTCAGAGGAAAGTGTTCTTAGGCAAGCACAGATGATTTCTACAGCTGATGGCATAATCTGTCTGTCCCTGTAGCTTCTGTTTTCTTTAACACAACTGAAGTGACAATACCCTGCCTGCTCAGGAAAGTGAACCTGACACACTTAGAACAGAAGCATAGCCCTTGCCTAACAGCAGTCTTGTCTTGACTCTTCTCTTGTTCATGTACCCATAGATTTCAGAACGCTGAAGCTGAGAATATCTCTGGAGTTCCCCACCCTAATGATGTATCTCCATGTCTCTTGGGTAGCTCTCTGTGCAATTGCTTGTCCTGGAAAATACCTGTTCTGGAACTGTGATTCCTTGAAACGTGCCCTGGCAAAGGCATGGCTAGTGGCAGGCTGGGGTTTCTGCACGACTATGCCAGAATCTCTGCTACAGTTATAAAAAAATTATTTCAGGAGAAGGGAATGCTGATAAAGCAATTCCTACAGGTCCTTAACTCCCTGACCTGTTATTATAAGCTCATGGGTCCATTACTTGAGTGTCTAAATGAACAGCAAGCTGGTTACTAGTAGTCTCATTTGCATACTTTGTTCAGATTCTGCAGGTTTCACCAAGAGAAAACATGAAACAAAAGAAATCCACAAACATGTGGAGGTTAGGCCTGAATGAGAGTTGTGTATTTTCCATCACAGTCCATTTGGGATCCAAACAAAGGGGCATGCTTCCACCTGAGAGGCGGCCCAGGAGCCCCAGGGAGATCTGGATGGCAGCTCTGTGGATCAGGGAAGGGTCTGACTATCCAAAATGTTCAGTTCTAAATACCCAAAGTCCTGCAGGCAGAACTGCTAGAAAGAGTCATGTTTAGCGGATGGCTGGCAGGGTAGTCTGGCTCTCTGAGCCCAGTCTCATCAGGAAGGCACCTTGAAAAGCATCCTAGAAATGGAAACACTTGGAGACACATACTGTGAAACAGAGATTGGAGATGCATTTTATTCTCACTTTCTTAGTAACTTTTTGTTTCCAGTTATCCATTGCAAAGTCTGACCTGAGACAGCACTAGATCAGTCTTTTCTGGTAAGTTGTTTCCAGAGGCAGCATGGTATCATGGA
>NW_009650249.1:300890-301721 GCF_000708025.1 Charadrius vociferus | reverse complement strand
AGGGCAATATTTCCCAGTGCTTTGCAGAGTGGAGTTTTGCTTTGCTATCAGCTGAGATTTAGAAAAGCTTTTGCTCTGGTGGATGCAAACCAGCACCTCTTCTGCAGAGAAGCACTCATGCCTCCAGCTAATTCCCAAATGCCCTGTGAGACAAGTTTATGCCTCTTAAAATGCAGGGATCATATAATTAGAAAAGATTATTTTTTTGTGGCTTTGAAGAATGGGTGGTCTGGACAGGTCTGTGCAAGTGCCCGGTCTCCCCTTACCATGTTTCCTGTGTGATATTCCCACTACTACCTTTTCTCTCCTCCCTGCAAAGCTCTCCCAACCTCTACCCAACTGCAAAGCCAAAGACCCCAGTGATAAGGAAAAGCCCGACACCGCAGGACCAAGGACCTGGGGATGATAATAGAAAACTAAGCAAAATTTCCCACTGTATTTGGACAGCCAAAGGAAGTTTTTGGTAGGTAGTACCTTCAAAGGAGTCGTATAACAGAAAGGCATTGTATCTGTCTCAGCTCACCTGGATTATTGCTCTTTTCTGTGTGTGAACAACCAGAAAAGAATTTTACTGAATACCTGTTCAGCAGTGAGCAACAAAACTGGGCTTGTGGTGTGTTCTTAACTCTAAAGCAAGAAATCTCTGTGCTGGAAATTTTGAAGAAGCAGAGGAAAGTGTGCAAAGCATAAACCAGTGTGTCTTTAATTGCCTGAATAATGCTAGCATGATTTTCTTTCCATTCTGGATACAAAGTATGAAATACAGTAATTACATACAGAAGTCAGCGGTCCAGCTAGTTCCAGTGAAGCAGAAGTTAATGAGAGGGTTCA
>NW_009650249.1:285755-300684 GCF_000708025.1 Charadrius vociferus | reverse complement strand
CCCCCAAAGAAACAAATTGCTCCTGAAGATTTAGCACAGCCTCTCACAGACAGGACAGCTACCGGAGGCAGATGGGACATTTTCATCTGAACAATTACACCTGCAGTAAGAACAAACAAGTGGAGACCAATGAGATAGGATGACCCAGTGCAGGTGGGTAGGCTCTTTCTTTCCTCTGGTCCCTTTCTTCTCAGATGAATTGTTCTTGTTATGGGACTGGAACCTGTCCCTAAGCTGGTGGAGCCAAGGTAGCTGGGAGACTCCTGTGCTCAGGAGGTCCGTCCTGGAACCTCTGTCAAACTGAAATCTGTTACACTGTGCCTTGCCCTCCTGCTACTCTTCTCTCCTCTTTCCGTGAACTCTTCTGAAACCTGGAAGAAGCACATTTATTTTGGGACAGCAGAGGGGGTAAGGGAAACCCTCTAGACCCAGTGCCATCTGAGACACCGTGTGACAGCACTCATTGTCCCTGCCCTGGGTAAAGCCAGCATCACAGCAGGGTTGCAGGGTTAGAGATGGATCTGCAGGGACGCATAAAGCACAGAAGATGACTGGTATGACAGATACTGTGAAAGCATCAATGCCAATCAAACTGTGGTACTTGTGTCACATATATTTGGAATCACAGTGTTACCATGACATCAGGAAAGAGCTTAGTCCACAGGCATTACAGAGTTTCTAACTCAATGAGAGTTGCGATCTAGCTCTGTTCTTCATATGCACCATTCCTTACCCGTCCGGGAATCTGCTTCTGTGTGCCAGAATCCCCTTTGCTTTGCTGGCCACAGCTTCACCCTGCCCAGGGGAAACTTCCACCAGGAGTCTCCTGCTTCCCATGGAAAGATCAGTGGAGGCTATGTCTGAGGAGAATGTGACTGTGCCTCCTCTCATCATGAGCAGGAGGGAAAAATGGACTGGTCTTTTTTACCCCATGTAATAAGAGTCTAGCAAAGGAAGCTGAGAGAGGGTGAAGGTCCAGCTTGCCAAACACCCACTCATGTTCCAGGCTGAGCAGCATATTGGCGCTCTGTCCTTGAACCTCCTCACTCGATCAAGGCTTGCTGCCTTGCAATATTTTCCTGTGGCCAGTGTTTAGTGGTAGATCTGGATCAGAAAGGCTGGGAGAAGCCCATTCAAGGTAGCACTCCTGGCTAAGGATGCAAAGGATGGCATCCCCTCCCTGGTACATACCAGTGGTGGTGCAAATGCAGAGCGCCAAAAGAAGGTGGCTGTTGTTTTTTCTGCTCTCCAGCAGGGGAGATGCTGGGGACAGAGGCACACTGGAGGATGTCCCAGTTGCGCTGTGGAAGTGGTGGATGAAGCTGGTGTTTTTGTCCATTCCAGAGCTCCCCTTAGCAGTGAACTGACTGGAAGGTGAGGTCCCAAGGTGGACCTAGAGTCACTTCCTGGGAGAGGCTACTTCTCGCTGACTTTCCAGGGTGTTTAGGTGACTCATTCAGATGGCTGCAATGTAGAGGTTTACAGCACGTGATGTGAATCCTGCTTCATGAGAAAAGCTAAAAAAGGGAGAGCAGAAGAAGTGAAGATACACAAGCAAAAAGGGTGTGACTTCACCCACAGCAAGGACAATGAATTAAAATCTCATCAAGGAGAGCAGTGTTCTATACAGAGCAGTAACTAGCAACATGCCAGTGCTCACTTTAAAAGGAAAACTGATTGTAAGCCCTGTTCCTAGCTAGAAGCAGGAGTCAAAAGAGAGAAACGGACCACCACTCTTATTTTCTTTACTTTGTGCAACTTGTACGGAGACTTGCTGTGGCAGAAAGCTCTGCCACGAGCCAGGATCCTTCCATTGTGAGAACAGAAGTATCTACCGACTGCTGGGTAACTGCTAAAGAGCTTTCCTGCATCACAGAAGACATAAAGCGTTTTCAAAGTGAACATTTTCTAGGAATATAGCATAAAGCCCAATGACATTGAATATGCATGACTGCAGCCACAGTATTCGCACAAAGAGGGAGTGATGAGTGAGTTCCCCAGGCAGCTGCAGTGCCATTTCAACTCACCCACTTTTCCAGCAGATTTTGCTGTTGGTAAGGCTCCTGCTGCGTATGCAAGTGTTAGGGCAGGCACAACAAATACAAGAAGGAAGTAATAATTAGAAAATATCCTTTTGACATTTAACTGGCAATGGTCTGTCTGCTATCCACTCTGATTTGTTTTGTGGAGTTCACCTTGATCCTGGGCCATATGCATATAAAAGTGATCAGGGAAACTCTTGGGCCAGGTAAAGCTCATCAATTGCAGTTCTCTGAGTAGCACCTGGAGACTTCATTCTGGATTACGGTCCCATTGTGCTTAATCCTTCAGACATGTAATATAAGACAGTCCTTGCTTTCATGCATGTCAGTTGAGTGGAGAGGAGAAATGCATGCTTTGTGCATCAGTGCTAGTGCTTGCCCCATCTCTGTGCTGATCCCACCTTTCTCTAGCAGAGCCCAGCCCCAGAGCAGTTCTGCCCACCCAATTGCAGATTATCTCCTGACTGGGAATAGGAAGCACAGACGGAGCACTCCAGGTTTGGAATTGGTCTGGTTTTGGATCTGCTTCTTTGGGCCAACTTTGTCTCCCGCAAGCTTGTCTACAGTGTCTTCAGATTCTCTGAACGGAGCAGCCCTCTACCCTGTCTGCTCGCTGATCTTCAGGGGCTGGACAGAGCCAGTGGCTACCATCGCAGAGCATCATGGCCCTGTCTGAGGAGCTGTGGGCCAAATGGCTTTATTCCTAAGGTAAAATAAACAGTATCTGCTTCTTTATTTGACATTTAAATGTCAAATTTAGTGCTTAGCTCTTTTTTTTTTGGCCCTGCTTAAATGTTTCTGAGGTATTTTAATCCAGTGGTATGAAAATGAACAATGTCTTTATCTGTTAAACTTCATGAGCAAAGCATTTATCTACTCTAGCTGTCTGCTAGAATTTTAAAAGAAGTAAATTACTAAATTCCTTAGACACTAAAGCTCCATTGTGAACTGCCTCAGTATGGTTGGGGGTGCTTGCTAAACTTCTCAGGAAAAAATGGATCAGACCCAGGGGAAACATCCAAAATACCTTACTTTAATGACAACGCCAGATACTGAAGCAATTATTTTGAAAGCACGGAATTTAAATACGATATTAAAATGAAAGTAGCTCCATGGTTATAAAAATGGAGCTAGTAAAAGAAGAAAACCTTACTAACATCCATGAACAATAGAAAGCAGCCCAGACTCAGATGTTACCTAAAGTATGACACAAATATAACACAAAAGCTCAATAAGTAGTCTGTTGTCCTTATGTCAACATTCACCTCACAATAAAAACAATCTGATTGCTTTGACTGTCTCTTTGTTCAGTGAACTAAACAAAACTCTGCCTACTTCTGGATGCAAGGGCTCTGGTTGGCACACAGCTCCAGTACAGTTTCCCAGAGGAGTAAGAGGCTGGCTGCTGTGTAGTGATGGCATGCCTGGAGGCTACTACTTTGGCTCAGGAGGGACAGCGACTGCTGCCAAACGTTGGTCCCACTCTGCCAAACGTTGGTCCCACTGTGACTGCACTGGTCAGCACTGGGCAGTGTGGAACAATTCAGGTACTCAGAGGAGCAGTTCATTAATATAAATGATGATGTTAGCTGTGCAGCCACATTAAGCTCTCATTTCATCCTCAGGCAGATGTCCCCACAGACCCTACTTCCCACTGGCTAAAGCCATTTGTGTCTGGAAAATGAGCTCAGAATGGCAAGATGTGGGTGTCCAAAATTTGCATAGAGGAGCATTGCTCTGACTAAACGGGTCTATTCGAAATGGACCATTGGTCCATGCATAAATGTTCTCTCACAATTTTTAACCTCCTGCTGGGGCAAACAGTTTCGGTAGTGATGTCCTCTGGGGGGGCTTTCCAGGCTGTCTTTTACCATCTCTATCTTAGTTGTCTTTGGTCAGATTTTGAAAAGAATTAGCAGTCAGTAAATCCCTAGAGCCAGGGAAGCAGGAGAGCTATTGCTTTTCCATTGCACATTTTTAATAGCCTTTGCTAACTAATTAGTTTCAGTAAAGTGTACTTAACATGCAATCCCTCAACAGTAAGCCAATTTTTTCACAAGCTATGTCACTCAGACAGTCACATTTTCCACTTAGACAGTCTCTTAAGGTCTGGTTAAACTTTGCCTGAAAACTGGGAAGTAGGTGCCAAAAGAAAAGCCAAACAATTTTGGCTTCCTATACCTCACATAATCATAGAATCATAGAATCATAGAATGGTTTAGGTTGGAAGGGACCTTAAAAATCATCGAGTTCCAACCCCCCTGCCATAGGCAGGGACACCTCCCACTAGACCAGGTTGCCCAAGGCCACATCCAGCCTGGCTTTAAATACCTCCAGGGATGGGGCCTCAATAACCTCTCTGGGCAACCTGTTCCAGGTAAGGCACTTACCACCCTCAAAGTGAAAATAATTCTGCAGTGCTTTTACCTTTTACCCCCCAGCACCGTGACACAACCTCACAACATGGTTCAGGGCAATATCTTTAACATTGACTTGTAAAACTACTACTCTGGCAGACTGCATCAGAGCCCTCATGGCTGGAACTGGAACTAGCGAGGCATGGGCAGAATAACAGGATGGATTTCTCAAAGCACACTGTCAGGAAAAGAAAGTCTCAAGAAACTGTGTCCCCTTGCTTAGCCAGGCAGAGGACCTGGTGACAAAGGACATGGAAACAGCTGAGGTACTCTGTACCTTCTTTGCCTCAGTTTTCACTAGAAAGTTTTGCCCTCAGGCCTCCTATGTCCTTGACCCTTCTTGCACAGTGTGAGGGTGAAGTGTGTCCCACAGCAGAGGAAACTTGAGCTAGGGAACATCCAAGTCAATTGGACATATGCAGATCCCTGGGGTCTAATGGGATGGATGTCTCCAAGAGTGCTGAAATAGCTAGCTGATGTCGTTGTGAAGCCATTATTATCTTTGAAAAGTCATTTGGAGGAGATTCCTGAAGGCAAGTGTTACACCCACCATCAGGAAGGGAAAACAAGGGAACTATATGTCTGTCCCTGTGAAGATGATGGAGCAATCCTCCCATCCGGGCATGTGAAAGACAAGTAGGGATTTACCAAGGGAAAATTGTGCCAAACTAACCTGATTGATTGCCTTCTGTGACAAGACTAGCTGTGTTGTCAAGGGAGGAAGCAGTGGATGAATTACACCTTAACACCAGCAAGGCTTTTGGCATGGGCCTGCTAGAGCAGGTCCAGAGGAGGGCCACAAAAATGATGAGAGGGCTGGAACATCATTACTATGAAGAAAAGCTGAGAGAGTTGGGATAGTTCAGTCAAGAGAAGAGAAAGTTCCAAGTAGACCTTTCAATACATAAAGGTGGCTTTTAAGAAAGATGGAGAGAGACTTTTTACCAGGGCCTGTATTGACAGGACAAGGGGCAACTCTTTTAAAATAAAAGAGGATAGACTTAGATTACGTATCAGGAAGAAATTCTTTACTATGAGGGCAGTGAGACACTGGAACAGGTTACCCAGAGAAGTTGTGGGTGCCCTGCCCCTGGAAGGTCAGGTTTCATGGGACTTTGAGCAACCTAATATACTGAAAGATGTCCCTGCCCATGTGAGGGGGATTGGACTAGATGATCTTTGAAGAACCCTTCCAACCCAGAACATCCTGTGATTCTGTTTCTGTGGTCTCCCCTTGTTGTCCCACAGTCAAATTGTGAGATAGTGGGTGATAAAGCAGATGGAACACTGGCTGGATTGCCAGACCCCAAGGATTGTGGTCAGCTGTACTAAGTCCAACTGGCAGCCAGCTGCTAGTGTGCCTCATGATACAGCGTGCATGGATCAACACTGTTCAGTGCTTTTATTATCAACCTAGAGGATGAGACAGAGTACACTTTAAGCAAGATCATGGAAGATGAACTGGCCGGGGGGAGGGTGGGGGGAGTGGTTGACACCTGCATGGTTGCATGGCTGCTGCTCAGGGGGATCTTCTTTACTATGAGGGTGGTCCATCCTTGGAGGTATTCAAAACCTGACTTGACAAGGTTCTGGGCAATATCTCCTAGCTGACACTGTTTGAGCAGGAGGGTTGGACAGGATGATCTCATAAGGTCCCTTCCAACTCAAATGATTTTGTGATTCTGGAGCCAGCAAGCTGAAAGTGAATCTTCCCCTCTTCGGTACTTTGAGAATATCTTCGGAGCTCTGTTTCCAGTCTTGCTCCTAGCACAAGAAAGACACTGATACACTGATTGCAAGTCCAGCAGAGGCCACCAAGATGATCACGGGGCTGAAAAATATTATGTACAAGGAGGGGCTCACAGAACTGAGTTTGTTCAGCCTGGAGAACAGAAGACAAAAATAAGATCTCATTGTTGTCTGCAGGTGCCTAATGGAAGGGAGAAGGCATAGCTAGAGTCTACTTGGAAGTGCACAGTAAAAGGACAAGAGGCAACAGACACAATCTGCAACACTGGGAATTCCAATGAGATATTAGGAAATAATTTCACTGTGGAGATAGTCAACCACTGGAACAGGAGCCCAGAGGAGTTATGGACTACTGATTTGAAGCTCAGCTGGACCAGGCCCTGAGCAACCTAATCTGCTCAAAGAGGGAGATGGGTCCAGTGTTCCTGCAGAAGTTTCTTCCTGTCCGTTCGTCTTTATGAGTCTAGATTCCACCTGATCAGATGGGGTTTATCTTCTCCTTTTATTAATTTTCTTTCTCCAGTGTAATTTTGAATAGGTTTCAGATCAGCACAGATAGTTTCTTTTTTCAATGTTCAGTTCCCCCACAAAAAACCCAGAGTGAGACAATGCCAAATATAAGAAGATAAGAAGATGAAGCCAACAGTAACAAAAATTCATTCAAAATTTTGGAAAAAAAAACCAACCAAAACTGAAAACAAAAAATAATAGCTAATCAAAAATTTAGAAACCCAAATGTTCAAAAATTTCATAAGATAGTTTGGAAAAAAAAATTTTTTTCCAAATGCACAAAATAGAAATTGAGATTTATTTTTTTCCAATATTATTTTCCAGATATGGTTTCTAATTGGTAATTACCTATACATTTGCAAATTAGGAGGAATTACTCACTGTCTGTACATTCTGTCTTTCTCCTGACTAAAAACACCAGGGCCGGGTTCTTCTAGATGAATCATGAACCAGAAGAATGCAGATCTTCCATTCCCAGGTTGATCCTTCTCTTTTCTTCCTCCTCCACTTTCTTGCCACTGAAACAGTTAAATGCATAATTTTGAAACACGCATTAAAGACATCATCATTTGATTTGTTCACCTGCATTATTCCTCAGTATCTGTTTTGTCTCCTTCTGTCTATGTATATACAACCACCTATAACCACCTTGCTGGCTGCTTGCCCATTGTGCTGTTGGAGCAAAGCCCTCCCCTGGTATGTGCCAGTGGGAACACTGGGATCGCTGTTAGTTTGCCGTCAAGGGAACTGCTTCCACAGGGAGGCAATACTTTCCTCCTTTTTCATCCCCTACTATCATGGCAAATGGCACTCTGTGAATCTGCCTGTTTATGAATCTCCATCCTCAGAGAGTTTTGGATCTCAGCTGGATATGGCTTTGAGTAACCTGATCTGTAGCTTTCAGGTTGTCACAGCCTTGCATGCTGCAGCTCTTTATTGTAGAGTAATGGAACATGCACTTCCCATGGACTGTGTTTCTCACAGCTTTTCTCTGAGTAAAACACATTGTTAGGGACATAATAGGAGTTGACAGGGACAAATTTTGTAAATAAAATCAAGGTGTGCTTCAGTATTCAGTATTTTCTCTTGTCTCTTGTTCACACACTTAATTTCCTAATAGCCTGTAAGGCAAGGGAAGGATGGCAAATAACAGACACAGATCTATCACTTTTAATCAAGAATACAAATATTTAGTCAATAGCATTCACATTAATGATCACCTGGGGCAGATGGACATTTCCTCCACAGAGAATTTGCCACAACGTCAGAGCTGAAGCTCAGCCCAAAATCCAAGATTCTTGGCTGTTGTATACAGGGATCACTGTCAAAAGAAATAAATGTTGACTCAGCCTGTTTATAGCCCCTTCCTCTCCATCCTGCGACTGATGATTGCTCCATGTGCACTGAGCTCAGACTCAGCCAGTAATGGATACAGCAATAACCAGACTGTGTGTGGACATCTTGCACATGCACTGAGTACTCCTCTGCGTCAGTTCTCAACATCTCTCTCAGCGTGAAACTCACTGGACGCCCCATGCAATGTCTGTCCCACTGACAGTGGGGTGCAGAGGATGTGCTGCTCTGCTCCTGGATGGGTTTTACTTGAGGGGAAGCAGTAGTAGCAATTACAGTTGATGACAGTTTTAACTTAAAAATATATCAATTCAGTGAATCATGAGTGTTTTGTCCCCCATTCCTGGTGGACTGCTGCCTTGACCTTTGTCTCTGAGCAGCCAGAAGGCAACCACCTGAGTCCTGTTAACCTGGAAAGAGGAACCTGTATATCTTGGGAATTCAGTCTGGACACCAAGACCTGACAGTACATTTTCCCCACAGCAGCGTGAGGGCTAGGAAACCTGGGGAAGACTCTCAGGATATATGACTGTTAACAGCCCTGCCATGGGCAACTATCATGCAAAATTAAAATGCTGTGTACTACTGATGTGCCAGCACCTTTACAGATGTTAATCATGGCATAAAGTTTATTTCCCAAAACCTATTTTTCCATGAAGCTGTTTTGACTGATATTGGATAGACTGAGTCTCTTTACTAGATCAAGAAGTAATGGTTTTAAACTAAAAAATGGTAGATTTAGACTAGGTATAAAGAAGACATTTTTTACGATGAGGGTGGTGAGACAATGACCCACATTGCCTAAAGAGGTGGTAGATGCCCCATCCCTGGAGACATTCCAGGTCAGCTTGGACAGGGATTTGAGCAACCTGATCTAGTTGAAGATGGCAGGGGCGTTGGACTAGATGGCCTTTAAAGGTCCCTTCCACCAATCCATTCTAGGATTCTATGATCTGTGACAAGGTTAGTGCCAGAGCTCTTGGTTCAAGTTCAAATCATTCAGAATACTTTCCAATTTTTTAAGTTCAAGTGTGAACATGAAAGCATAGAGCCTCAGCCTGTTTTACAGAGCTTGGCATATATTGTTTTATTCACGGGACATCAGCCACAGGACAAACAGAAAAGTTTATGTGAATCTCACTAGATGGCCAGGATCAAAATGAACAGCTCTTCATTTACAGTGTGACATATTTGTTTTCATTTTAGCCAGTACTGAGAGCTTCAGGGTGGCTTGTCTTTGCCTCAGAAGAACCAACTGGCAGAGGCAGTTACTAGAAATCATGAGAGAGGGTCCCTCTTTGGGAGCTCACCCATAAGTGGTTTTGTCTGGTTAGGTTAATGGTTGGACTTGATGGTCTGTTCCAACCTCAACAATTCTATCATTCTATGATTCATGTCATGAATCATTCAAAGCCGTTGCTATGCCAAGCAGTGCTATTGCTCTTCTTCCTCTAACTGCAGTGCTGCAGTTTATCACAAGGCTGGTTACAGATAAGGACACTTGCAGCATACCTCCAAGTCCAGATATCTTCTTCCGTCTCTCAATTAGTTGACCTGCACCACCCTGTCCTCACCACACTTCTAACTGACACTTTTCAGAGCTGGTAATGATTACTCATGCCTTTGATGGTTTTACTCCTTTATCACACTTGGAAATTTTCCAGTGAGACAGTGCGATGAGCAGGAGCTGCCACTTTCCTTAGTGTCTCGCTGGAATTTCCTTGCTGTAGCTTGCGTCTGTTGCCCTTTCACTGTGCACAGCTGAGAAAAGACTGACTTCTTCTCTATAACCCCATTAGTTAGCTGAAGACTGCAGTTGAATCACCCTTTCCCTTATCTTTTCCAAGATGAACAAGCCCAGGTCCTTCAGCCTCCCCTCAAGCAATGCGCTCCAGTGCCCTGATTGCCTCAGTGCCCTCCAGTGGGTTGTCTCCAGCCCTGATGCCAGTACCATATACTCCATCCAGAAAAATGCTTCACTAAATTAGTGGAAGAACAGCGCTGATAGAGACTTTCCTCTCCCCTGAGGAAGGAAATTACCGTTTACCTGTAACAGAATTCTTTTTTTTTATGTGTAAATAAGGCCTGTGACCACAGGGAGCTTCAGTGAGTAAACACAACTTCTTGGAAGCTGACTGCTTTCCTTAGCCGTCTTCTGAATTGATCAGAAAGTTCAAACAGGTTCAAGCAACTCTTTGGGGAAGGCAGCTGCAAAGCAGTTCCAGGCTCTGGTACAAGTTACAGGTTTTTTTACTTTGATACTGTACCAACTTCTGGGCATTTCTCTGCCTGCTACAGAGGAAGAAAAGCAAAGAACCTCAGGAGAAGGAAGTATAGATTGGGCTCTGGGCTATAGTACTTTGCAAGATTGAGAATAAATCTTTGTAAAGCCAAAATACACCTTCTGTAGAGAAGCAGTGCCTGAAGAACTCTCCATATGCCAGTGTCTAACTGTGAGGTTTGGGATGTGACAAAAACGTGGAATTCAGAGGAAAATGACTCATGTGGTAAGTACTGTGAGTTTCCTCCTTTTTTGGAATGTCCGGGTCTTTAATTCAGTTTTTAATGTTAAAAGTGAGGTGACATCAAACACCAAAGAGCAGAGATTATTCCTGAACCAAAAGGAAGGACCTTGCTTGATGCATCTGCCTTCCTTAGCCAAAGTAGATTCTTTGACAAGGAGACAGTACATTTTATTAACTCAAAAAAAGAGCTGGTTGGTTAATCACAAGGGTAAACCTAAGGGAAGGACACCACTGGACACAGAAGAAATAGATATAAATTAGCAATGGGCAAAATTAGGCCGAAAATTATGAAGGTCCTATGTATTAGTGTTCTGATGTGAGTGGTAATGTTTTAACGGTGAGCAAAAGCAGTTTTGAGGTACTTATTGTAGTTCTCAGGATGACATCAGACCCCAGTTCTTCTCTAGCCTGGGTTTGGCAATGTTTACAGGGGGAAAAAGCATTATCTCTGTTCACATAAGCAAGCGGACCTGTGATGCGTCCACAGGGAGCCACACCGCTGATGAGGAAGGAGGTATTTTTACTTGGACCACATCCAGGCCACAGCCATTTTAATGTCATTTCCCTTCTCCTGAGGAGGATGAATTCAGGTGGTGGTTCCCACGCTGTTCAGAGTTCACTTGAATTGCTCTGTCCTTTGACCCTCCTATCTGCTGGGCGATGCAACCGTAACCGTTTCCAGAACTTGGAGAGCTTCAATGAGGGCGCAAAATAATTCCAGTCTGAGAGATTTTGTCTCAACTTGTGTGAGTGGTACTGGTGTTCAGTATAACACAGCAGCATTTAAGTAAACCAGAAATAGACTAGTTATTGCATATGCGCAGTGCTGCAGAGCTCTTTATTACTGATTGCCACCCCTCCTGTCAGCTCAAACAAGTAAAAACACTCCCCTAGCATGTCTGGAAAAGTTAAATAATTAATCATCATCTCACCTCCCTGGGGAGTCATGGTAGTCACAGTAGGGGAAGCAACAGAGCTTTAATATATTTGTTTGATCTTGAGCTTGATCAGACCAGAGCGGGTCTAAGAACCAAAGCTCCTGGGCTCACTCCTAGGACTGGCCAGCCAATACTCTCCAACCCTTGGGAAGGAAAGCATCCATTTTGTCTTTGATTACCTTCCAGCTACACCAAGGAAGGAAACTGCTTCCCGCACTGTGGAAATCTCAAGTTTTCGGCCTTTCTTCTGCAGCAAAGGAATAAAAACCTGAGCCCTTTGAAGTCATACACCCAGGAGATGCACTTCACCACCTTAGAGCAATCAACAGCCTAGCCAATTCTGGTGAAGCATTCACTCGAGATTCTGAAGAAAGAGGTTTAATTCTCCTTGTACAGGTCTGTGACCTTTACTTCCTCACAGTGTCCCAGAGACCCAAAGCTCAGATTATAACCTTGGCTCAGATTGCTGAGGGAATTATTAAGCCATGAGAAACAGTGGTGAGAAATTCTTAGAGTCATGCATGACAGGGAACAAAATTATAGAGGTAGGACTGCTGAGATGGGCTCAATTTGAAAATGAAAAAAGGAATCAGCCATGTGAAAGTCAAATAAATGAATGCAAGGAAGAAATTCAATAAGGGTTTGTGTCCCACAGCCCAAGGAAGAGCCCAGATCTTCTCCAAAGGACCTGCCTAAGACGGCACCAAGTGTTTGCAAATGTCCCTGAGCTACACTGATGTACAGCTACAAGTGCTCCAACACAGGAGTCTATAGACTGAGCATCACCACCACACTTCTAGTGATCCTGTCAACCTTGCCAATGCAGCTATACTTTTCTCCCCAGTGTTAAACAGAAGAGTAGACTCATTTCAAAGGCTCCGTTATCTGTAGATCTGCCTGTCTTACTGGTGCACATTCATGCTGTCTCTGGGCATGTGCACAAATTCTCTGTGCACCAACCCCACCAAAAAAAAAAAAAAAAAAGATAACATATCTCAAAAAAGAGCAGTTGCATTATTTTTCTAAGCAGGACATTCAACACAGGATATTAAATACAACACTGATTTTGACCTTATAAAGCATGAGTGAAATGAGCTATAGCTGTTATTAGGCAGCAGAGCGCCTGGGTAATCAAAACTAGGAGATGAAAAATGTACTTTTTCTTTTTTTTTTTAAATACCTGAAGACTAGTTTGCACCTTGAAATTCTCTCTGGTTTTCCCAGTCTAAGGAAAGCCACCCGACACTTCCCTCTTCTGCATGGAATTAATGTTTCTGAAAAATAGCTAACATCTGAGATGCCCTGGTATGGGAGAAGGACAACTTCACAGCAAATGTTTTCCATGTGCTATGAGGAACCTGACCTCTACCTCCAGCACCTGAGCTGAGTGGCTGGCAGGACACCTGGGGCGGTCTTGGGGTGGCCACAGACCTGAGGCCAGCCTGTGCTCTCTGCTGCATACCTCTGCAAGATTCCCTGAAGGATCTCCTGCCCCAAGGGTGGAATTTATTTCTCAGTTGGAGATATAAAAGAGCCAACATCTTTCCTTGCACACTGTATCACACCAAACACATTTCCACCCACGAAACTACACCCACATTGTTTGGAAGGAAAATAAACTGAGAGGCATCTTCTCTAGACTTTCGAAGAAAATCTATTGTAGCTACACTTGTCTCAGTCTGTCTCTAGGAAATTCTGGAGGCTCAAAAGCTTCACCACGTGTCCTCTCCCAGCCTGGAAGTGAAGTGATGCTGCATGGAATAATTATTTTTTTAAAATAAGATTCACACCATGGTGGTGCAGTTTGAAAAGCCCCCGTTTTCCTCTCATTCTTAAGTGTAGCTTTATGACTTACATAATACCCAGCCTCTTCGGGTTTAGAAACATGTTCTAAGTCCTAAACCGCAATGGAGAATACATGAAATGCTGCTGTTCCTGGGAGCAGCTAGCTATTTGAGGTGTTGAAGTTGGGACAAAACCCTCTAAAATTTTTGGATAGAGCATGACACTTCTTTTGAGACTGACCTCAGGGCAGCTACAGCAGACTTCTCAGAATCACAAACTTTTTGAGTGTTAATGAGTTTCACCCCATCACACTGAGACAAAGTGGTGTAGAAAGCAGAACCTAGCTATCAGCCGTAGTAAGTGTTCAAAAATCATGAGATTAGCTGTTTTTGAAAATAATCCAACATGTAAATTAGCTGCCAGAGGGAAATTGAGACAGCTGGTTGGCAATGGCTAATTTAAAATCTGTTTAAGGCCAAATGATATTGCAAAGGGGTTGTGACTTTAGCATTGCTCTTTCAAGACCTTGGCTCTGTTTGAATTGCTTTTGTCTAGTGCGAACAAAGTTACTGCTTCTCCCCAAAACCAGTTTTTATTTCCCATTAGGGACTAAAACAGTTAAAAAATGCTAACTGGATCTCTCAAGAGAGCTGGAATGAACTGTGCAGGTCTCTCAGGTTTGGATGCAGAAGGTGTGCCCTGCTGTGAGCTTCAGTCAGGGTTCACTGACACGAGTCAGTGCCAAGCATGTTGACACGCTGGGCAGCGGATGGAGAGCAGCCCTGAGGAGAAGGACTTGGGGGTGTTGGTGGATGAGAAGCTAAACACAACCCGGCAATGCATGCTAGCAGCTCAGAAGGCCACCGCCATCCCGGGCTGCATCCCCAGCAGCATGGCCAGCAGAGTGAGGGAGCGGATTGTACCCCTCTGCTGCGCTCTGGGGAGACCCCCCTGCAGGGCTGCCTCCAGCTCAGGGGTCCCAACAGCAGAAGGACACGAAGCTGTTGGAGTGGGGCCAGAGGAGGCCCTGGAGATGCTGCGAGGGCTGGAGCCCCTCTGCTGGGAGGACAGGCTGGGAGAGCTGGGCGGGTTCAGCCTGGAGAAGAGAAGGCGAAAAAGGGGAGACCTCAGAGCCCCTTCCAGTACCTAAAGGGGCTCCAGGAGAGCTGGGGAGGTACTCGTGATCAGGCAGGGGAGTGATGGGACGAGGGGTGATGGCTTCAAAGTGGAAGAGGGGAGACTTAGATTAGATATCAGGAAGAAATACTTTACTGTGAGGATGATGAGACACTGGCGCAGGTTGCCCAGAGAAGCTGTGGCTGCCCCATCCCTGGAGGTGTTCAAGGCCAGGTTGGACGGGGCTTGGAGCAACCTGGGCTGGTGGGAGGTGTCCCTGCTCATGTCAAGGGGGTTGCAACTATTTGCTCTTTAAGGTCCCTTCCAACCCATAAAATCATAAAAATGATTTTATGATTCTATGAGCACCTCCAGCAAGGTGAAGCCCACCAGTGACATGCTCAGCCCACATCTGCCCTTGGCCATCGGCGGGTCCTCTGTGGCCTTTCAGGGCACAATCCATACCTCGCTGAGTTATTTATCTTCCAATCGCC
>NW_009650249.1:268142-284988 GCF_000708025.1 Charadrius vociferus | reverse complement strand
GGAGGCCGGGGGCGGCGCAGGGCGGGGGCAGCAGGAGGTGTAGGTCAGGGCCTGCGGTGGGGCATGGAGCGAGCAAAGGTCCCGCGTGGGCATCGCCCTTCCGACCCCCGGCTGAGGCGGAGAGAGGCGATGCCAGCGGCACCGGGCACGGGTGGTTATCGGACAAGTTCATGGTGAAGGGGGGCTTTGCTCTCACGGCCACTTTGGAGTTTTAAATGGCCATTGCAGGTCTCTTTCCACAGGTATGGGGGGATAGTGGGCAAATGAAGTGACCACTTTAAAAGTGTAATTTTATGTGGGTTGACCTGCGGAAAGTTTTGGGTGACCGCAGCTCTGAGATCTGCCCTGTTATGGTTGTCCCAGTGTTACCGGACAGCATCCTGGTTTGTATACCACAAGTGACCCAGCTGCCTGGCTTCTTCCTCGCTCCTGCTTCAGGTTTGATGGTGACCAAATGTCACCTCCATTTAGGTGCTAGCACGAAGCCAGGAGTCTCCACTGTAATGTTGTTCTCCTGGAGTCCTCACCCATCCGTGCCTATGTACATGCCTGGATGCAAGCCAGGATTTCCAGGGCAAAGCCCACCGTTTTCTCACTTGGAGCCAATGGCCTGCCACCATGTCACGTGTTGCAGCAAATGATGAATGTGAACTGCTTTTGGGATGAGCTTTGGTGCTACAGTGAAGAGTAGGAGCCATCCAAGGCCAAGGACTTTCAGCACTACCCTGCGATCGTGAGATGGTCCTGATTTTTCCAGGATACTGTGGGCAGCAGTGCATGAGACTTGAACAAGGACTTCAAGGAGAATAACATTTCCCCAGAAAAACAGTCCCTTTCCCAGTTGTGAGCCTGACGTAAACCCCAAGGAAGAAACTTCCTTCACAAAACTAAGTGGACAACTGACTTCAGAGTGGTGGGAATTACTTTGCTGGTAATTGTAATTTCCTCATCACAGGCACTGTTGTCAGTGGAGTATTAAATTCCAGGAAGCAATGGCTGGGATCTGTGAGGTTTCTCAAGACAGATTTGCTTTTGTTTTCCATGTTCTCCCCAAAGTTAAGGTGGCATCATAACAAAGTATTTAGGCTGTACAACATGCATGCTTGTCAAATATTAAAATGAACAAATACCAAACAAATTGTCAATCTGTTGGTCTTCATGTCGCCTGTAACATTTTCTGGTTTTCCCATTTACCCCCAGATCCTGATGGTCTCAGAGTAGCATCCTCACCAGATATGACTTATCCATTTTTCCTGAAATCACAGATTGTTCTGTCTTCTTTTCAGCTGATGGTCACTCCCTATCTCACACTTCTAATGGGCTGGGAGGAGATAGAAATTCAGCACGTGTAATGCAGGCATGTGTGAGTAAATGGCAGAAAATAAGGAAATAAAAAAAATCAAACCTTCTCTGTGGTGTGAACAATGCTGGTTTGCAGCTTTCTTAGAAATCTGGGAAGTGTATTTCTTAAATTGAGTGATGTCAAAATACAGAAAGCTGTTAGGGACCTGGCTACTTTCAGTGTCTAACACAGAGTAAGCATGTGGCAGTGCATTGTCCTCACCTAAATGAAGAACAAAAAAAACCAGCAAAACACTCTTCTGGCATGCAAGGCAATGCAGTCATCTTGGAGCTGTTTGCCTAGGAAGAGTTGTCCTACATACAGGGCTGACGGGAACCATCCTGATATAAAAACTTAGCATAAAAAATTGACTGGCTTTTCCTTAGCCTTTTGAGTGAAGATTCCTTTCTGCCCCCTTGGCCATGCATTCAGAGATGCACATAAAGAGAGACACCCTTCAGAGTGCACACAAGTTATGCTCCACTCTCCGTCATCCCCAGAGTTGCAGTGCAGGACTCATCTGAGATGTTCCTTCTGTCTGTCCTCCCAGCTCCCAACCTGCCCATTACCGACCCTGTATCAGCACAGAGGCATTGTGCAGAGGAGAATTTAGAAATTTTACCCCCTCTGAGCTCATTGAAATTGGGGTGGCTAGGGGAGTTTATTTTAAACCAGAAATAAGCATCATCATTGCCATAAACACTGTAGTCAGAGCAGTAACTGTTCAGCTTCTTATTTGTCTAGGTTTCTATAGCTGGAGACCTCTTAACAGGTTGTTTATGGGAATGCTACTTCATAGTGCCTTACAAACCTTCAGGAATAAAAGGAACAAGGTTTGTATGTAAGGTGACCTTGTGTCTGTATCCTAGAAACTAAATAAGAAGGCAGAGGAGTGTAACAAAGTTCAGAGTGCAGTGAGGGAGGAGGGTGATGAATTAGTAGGGAACAACAGTCAGAAGGCCAGGGACATGTGCAAAACACTACTGGGGTTGATGTATTAGGTTATCAAGAGAACATTTTGGTACAGTGCTCCTACCTGGCACGATCATGCGGAGGGAGTTCCTTCCTCCTGTTCATGCTCTGAAATGGTGGAGGCTGGGGGCTCTGGTGCACCAATGACACCCAGTGACAGTTGTTATAAGCAACAGTGTCATTCCTCCCCAGTCTGTGCTTGAAGGCAATAAAAATTATCTTAATTCCTCTGCCCAAGTGGAGCACTACAGTACCACAATGCTGAGTCCTGACCCAGTTCCAGATCTGAACTGTGCAAAGCTGGCACTCACTGTCTTGGGTTTTTTGTGTTCTGAATTGGCTAAATTTACGCGGTATTGGAGTAAAAAAAAATGTTTTGTACCATTTTACGTAGGGTAGACTTATCTAATCCATTTTGCTTCCCCAGTGCTGAATTGGTTATTGGAAATCACATTCCAGACAGATTGTTTGACCTGTCCTTAAAGATTTTCTGTGATGGAGATGTCAGTGTCCCCAGGCAATACTTTAAGAGTTTCACTCCCCTTACCATCTGCAAGGTTCTCCTAATGGCTCAGTCTACCTTGCTGTAGTTAAATCCCTCTCCTTTCAGTGAATCAGTCACAGCCATGGGGAACAGACTATTCGTTCCTGTTCTGCAGCAGGCTTTCATGCACGTAAAGCCAGTTGAACATCTTCAGCTGTGTCCTTTCTAGCCCAGACATCCCCATTCATTCAGTTTATTCCCATACATTAACTTTCCTGATGATTCTCACTGCTTTCCTCTGATCTCTTTTTATGTGGGTCGGCTGTATATTCTTGAGAACAGTGCCCAAAGCTGAATGCAGGGCTCCCATTTTGGCCTTGTCCGAGGTGAACACAACATCATCTATTCGACGTCTTATTCCTAGTCAAGTCCAAGTCACAATTGCCAAGGTCTTTGCCATCATGCCAGGGTACATCACTGATACTACTGACAGTGCGTGTTGGTCCTACACTATGCAGAGCTTTTACCTACCTGGTTACTCTCCATCACACAATAGGGCAGCTGCTTGTTTCTACCTGAACGAAATACCTTGCACTTTTTCTTAAACTTGAGTTTAACCTTCTTAACCCTGTTGCCTAGTATGCTGGAACCCTGCCAGTGTCCTTTCACTGGATGAAGCATGCCATCCCCTTCTTCACCCAAACCGTAGCTCAAAGCACCGGCTACTGGGCCTTCTTTTTCCCATCACGGTAGAATTTCTGTGTGTTTCATTCTGCATGTGTGTAGGTTAAACCCTTGTGTGCTCTCTGACACACCTGGCTGTCAGCTCAAGGTGAGGTCATTCAAGCAAAAGTTCTTCCCAGTTTCTTCCTGAATTGCCCCCAGGACAGAGGGTAAGGGTAAGCAGGATGGATGAGTGCTTCTTCCAAGAAGTGTAAGACCATGTTTCTGCAAATGTGCATTTTCAATTTATTTACTAGGTGGGGAAGCACTGCATGACAGGTCACTGTGCTGCCCTCTCAAGCTACCTCATTCTTTGTGTTAGCAGTAAGGGGCGATGCTCTGATTAAATGTCTATAGTTAGGCAGATCAGTTCTACCATCATCACTTGTATTTTTAAGGCTTAACTGTTAATTTAAGTGCAAGTATTAGCACACCAACCAATGCTTTCCAAATCTCTCTACAGGCAAAGTTGTAGGATACTTTTGGGAAAAAGTGTAATTCTTCTTGACTTCTGGACTGGAGAAGAGGTCAGGCAAAGAAAAATGGCCAAAGCCTAAAAGTGATACATAGTGCATATGGATAGCCCTGGGAAATCCTAGTGGCCCACTGTGCTCAGAGATGACGTCTCATGGGAATGGCTGAGCACACTCCAACCAAGTTAAATAAAGCATCAACAGGTGATCCGTAGAGCACCATGTGGTGCTGAACTGAGCAAGAATAGTTTGGATGAGACCTGCAAGAACTTTTCCTTCTTTGCATCTCTTTCAAGCATTTATCGTTATCATTCCAGCTGATTTTTAAAGTGCCAAGGTTTGAGTACTGAGGACTTCTTTGAGTGCTATTTCCAGAGCACTCAGTCTGAGCCTAATTCCCATTGCTCCATTGAATGAATGTTGACATTTTGTTGACTTAAAAATAAAGGAATTAGAACATCATTAAACCCTTGGAGAAGTCCCCGAGACTGAAAGCAGCCCAGAGGCACTCTGTAACAGTGATTGCCCATCCTTCAGGAGACCCTGACTGATTTCCCATCTCTGTTCTGGCTCTCCTGCTGTCCCCCACTGCTTCCAGACTCTAGGCAAGGCTGATGGGTTCAAGTTGGGCTTTTAAGTGCTGGAGTCACTCCAGGTTTCCTTTGCAAGTACTGGAAATAAATGGGTACCACCTAAACCAGGCTTCTAGGACAGGAGGGACAAGAATCTCCATGGCGGGAACCTGAGATGGTTAGCCACTCTTTAGATGTCAGATGTGCCGGGTCAGGACTTCTGCATCACTTAGAGGATCCAGATCAGAGTCAGTGTCACACTGCTTGTCCCAGATCCAACCTTGCACGCACTTGGACACAGTCTGCATTACAATCTCACACCTCACTGTATTTCATTGGCCCTTACAATTCCACTTATTATATGACATTGAATAATAATGGGAGACGAAATGTGAGAAAGAAAAAGTTTATTGGAGATTTTGCATTGTGCATGTTTCTCATCAGAGACTTTACAGCTGAGGGAGTATAGGTAATGCCAGATCTAAGTGCTCCAGCTCCTACTCCCTCCAAAGAAATTATCAGTAACATACTCTAGAGTATGTTTTTGCAGTGTAGTATTTGCCAGCATCACTGCCCACTAAATCCCAACCTTTCTCTTTGATAAGTAATATTTATCTATAAGGTGTAACAGCAGTTTTAACTTGGTAGTTAGCAATGGGTTGGATAGCTAATACATGCTGGCTGTGTATAAAGGCAAGAGGGAAAAAATATGAATACTTTCTTGAAAGCTGAGCATAAGGTGGGGAGGGGGGAGAGAAGGTATTGAACATTGCAAGTATTTCCTTGCTAATTGTCATACTTGCTTATTTAAAATGGGAAATGTTTTGTATACAATTTATCACATAGACTACTGTTCTCTATACCAAAGAAACAAAATGGGCATACCTGATTTACTTTGAAATAGTCACAATAATCCTGGAGATTTAGTTGTGCTGCATGACCCATGCTGGAGTGAACATATGCGGTGTCATGTGTACTTCTCTAGAAACATGAACTCTTTTGTACCAGCTCCCCTTACAGTCAGTGAAGAGAGATGCTCAGCTGCCTTTTGGGGCTGACCGGCTCTGGCTGAGTTTTAGATGTCTAAGCAGTCTGCAGTGAATCCCACCTTAACTTTATTTTGTGATGCATCACTGGAGTAGGGAGCAAGGAGAGGAATGTTGAAAACAGTGCTCATATTACTGATATAACCAGTGGAAAATGTTACATCCATAGCAAACAGAACTGATATATCAGTATAGACCTACTGTAATAAAGAAAATACTTTTTTTCTAATAAAAAGCTTAGAAATGTACAGTTTGTGGTATTATGACTAACACAATACAGTGTTATGATCAGCAGTTAATCTACACTTATGGTATTTGAGGTTTGTAACTTCCCCATATTGGTTGGACAACTGATTAAGTGCACACTGAATTTGGAAATGCTGATGAAGACATCTCAGAGCAAAGAAAGGTGAGTAGGGTGCAAATTAGTTATGACTGGAGTATTAGAGCTCTGTTTCTTGAAATATATTCCAGTATTAAAAATTTGTTTGGTGTTGATGCGAAGTATACATGAGATCTCAAAAGCATCCTGAATAATGAGAATAACCAGTCTAGCCAGTAACACGCTGGCCTTGCTACTCCCTAAACGCATGAGAACTTCAGGTGTGAACTTGTGCTCCTATTGATTCAGAGCCTGAAGGATTTTTCATCATTTATTCTACTAACACAGGTACCTGCAAAAATCATTAATCCTGTGTAAATCAGTAAGTGGAAAATCAGTAAGTGAAAACTATCCCCTGGCTGCAGAGCGGTGTGAGCAGGGCCGGCTGTGTGTCGACACACATGCCTATGCCGGCAGGCACCTGCAGGTGTGTGCCCTGCTGGGCTGTGGGCAGGGGGAATCCACCCTTCACGCTGTGCTGTGAGAGGCACCCACTAAGCCTGCACAGGGGCAGGACACCTTGCTGTCCGCCCTGAGCACACAGCCCCACGCAGAGGCTGTGGAAGAGGGAGAGGAGGCTGAGACCGTGGGCAGTGTCTGTTTCCTCCTGCCAGCAAAAGTGGTCCTGGGCTCCACAAAGCTGAACCTTGCGCAGTCCTCCCTGGCTGGAGCCTGAGAGAGTGGAGGAGCCAGAGCCAGCGATGTAGGAAACGTCGCTCTGCCGTGCACATCAGTGGGTGAGGACAGAGCAGCAAAGAAAGACCTTGCCCTAAGTGCTGCATTGCTTTACTGGGGCCTTGAGGGTTGCCACTTCCTACAGGTGTTCTTGGCTTCTCCCAAAAACTGCAATGGCCTTCCAGCTCACAATCCTTGCTTGGCCAAGCAGCAATTGCAGTTGTGTTCATCCCTCTCTCCCAGGGACATGGCAGCTTGTCTCAGGACAATAGGGACACTTTTGTATATTCCCCTTGTTTGCCTCTGAGTTTTGCTTGTGTAGTCAATGTGGAAATCATCTCATCATATGTGGACACTTACTTCTATTCTAGATTACTCTGCTTTGTTTTCCAGTTGCTAACTGTAAGTTCAAGTGGCGCATTAGCTTGTGCATAATGGACATCAAGATCCTATTGCAGTTCTTAACCTAATCCCCCCAATAACTTTTCTTCTTTATTTGTGATGGCAAGGTGGCAGTCTTATCAGTACATAGTGCAGCCTAATCCTACTTTATTGTGCAAGGTATGTATATGTATTATTTCCTGTCAGGTTTATTCTATGTTTTTACAGCTTTTGCAAAATATTATGTATTTCAGGCATCTTAATCCAAAGCTATGAAACTGGCTGGGACTATGGTTACTTTTGCAGCATATCCAGTCCTTTATACTGACGCATGCAAACCTACTCACGTTACATTTTACAGATTTTACCAAATTTTTACCTGTACACAGACTCTATCTTTTCTGTGGATCTCATTTTTCAGTGCAATACACTATGGCATTGCCTTGTTTTTCTCCCAGAAGCTGCATCCTGATTTGATTATGATCTATGGAGTGGCAGATTCTTAGAGCTTATCCTAAATGTATTTTGTGATGTTTGAACAGGGTTCTCGTCTCCAAGTTGGCTCCACAGATACTCTTATGCTGCATGCTTGAGTCAATTGTCCCAAATATGCAAGATCTTATTAAAAAAATTTTCCCTCTTTTGATTTCTCCTCTGAAATGTGTCTTTCAAAGGTGTGATTCCTGTTAAGAGTGCCATCTGGTGTTCGTCAGCTCGCACAGGGAGTAGCTTTCTTACTGGTCAAGGCTTCAGTGTGATGGAATATACCTATTTTATTTAGGCAAGATAGCAGATTCTACATTTAAATGAAAAATTAGAATCAGTTACAAAAAGATGGGAGAGCAAATGGATTTTCAGCAGTTTGCTGAAATTTAGTTCTATTCTCAGCCATCCCTTTGCAATTCCCCTGGTTGTTACCAAGCTACAAGGGGAGAGGATGAATTCCCTAATTCCTCTAGCTTCAGTGTGAACTTTAAGGAAACGTTGAACTTATTAAAAGACATTTCATCTTGTTCCCCCTTTTCTTTTCCTGTTCTATTCAGTGAAGGAGCAAATTCATTTCAACATACTTATTTTTGTAAACGCTATTTACCTCGCTCCAACACAGACCTGGAGTGCACCAAAGCATTCTTTTTGCAGCTGAGCATTGTCAGAAAGTGTTGTCAGCTGCACCATGAAGCTGCTGTCTGCAAGAATCACACTGTTCTCCAGAAATGGTAGCTGTGCTCCAGAAAGGACAGAAATGTGTCACAACTTCGTTTACACTCTGGACTGAGCATCTCTGGCAATCCTTGGTGGTCTCTCTCTGAGCAGAGCCCACACGATGGCACTCTGTCCTAACGAGCTGTCAGTGCCATACGGCCTCCTGCTTGCAAGTTGTTCTGCCTTGTCACAGTTTGGCGCTTGGTTTCTTGTCCAGCTTAACCAGACTAGAGACCCTCCCCTGCTGCCTTGCCCTCGCTGGGTTAGTTTAGCCGCAGAGCTGAAACGCAAAGCATCTTTACAAAAGAAGTACCTGTTTCTAGGTAAGGACCCTGAACTGTGAAGCGGTCCCAGTGGTTATCATTAACAGCTAAAGCGTGTTCTCTTTTCACACTGAATATGTGCCTTGCTTCACCTTCCAGACCCTGAACGGAGCTTTCTCTTTGTCTGCTAAGTTAAATAGCACTGCACTCTCTAAAATTGTCTCTCTATTTAAATACTCTTTGCTGTGATGAAGCTGTCTTTCCTTCCTATTGATGAATGCAGTCTCTCTGGGACATCAGGACATTATGACACATCTCCTCACCTCCTGGACTTTCCCAGGAACCACTGAATGTGTGGACACGGGAACGGACCAAAAGGTCCCTCCCCTATGCAACCTTCAATACTGTTAGAGGTGTATAAGTGAGGGGCATGGTCAGCCCAGATCACATCTAGGGTGAAGGAGAGAGGCAGTTGCAGAGGGCAGTCCTGGTCTCTAATGGTCCTGCAGTTAGGAGGTGCCATTCTCTCCCCACTGACTACAGAAGAGGCTGTCATGACTGTGCTGCTTGCTATGGTTTATCACCACTGTCAAATATCTTCACTCCAGGGTCACTCTGTGCCTCGGTTTCTCATCATCCTCACTGCATGGGTCTAAGTTTGCCCCATCCTCCCTCAACTGCCAAACCTGCATTCCACACTGGGGATGGTTGTGTGGCTAAACCACAGGGACAATAGTGCGGACAAACCAAGGACAGCTTTGGTCTCCTTTGCTCCCTGTTGTTCCTGACTGCTCTTGTACGAAGTCTTGCCGGCATTCAACACAACCCTGCAGTTTGCCCCACGCTATGCACTATATGTCAGCCATTCTGTGGTGTGAAAACCTCACTCTGGTAGTCTGTGACATCACCTTCAATTTATTTTAGGCACTTGGAACTGAAAAAATTACTCACAGCCCATGGCCAAGGGCACCATGTGAAAGCCCAAGAAGAGACAGGCCAAGGTCAGTGCTGATGCAGCCAACTTGCCTGAAAGGATTCCCATCTTGAGAAGTATGGGTGGAAAACCTACCGTGTCCTGCATGATGGGGGGGCCGGGGGAATGATGTGGGCTGATGCTTTCAGCACTGTAAACATAACTTCAGGTACCACAGCTAATGGCCTGCAATTACCCAGACTGTAAATTGCACATACTGAAGACAGTAATACTATCTAGAGGTGATAACATCACCAGGTTCTACTCAGTACTCCTCGTGCTCCAGAGATCATGTAAACCCTGCCTAGGCAAACGTCCCACTGGGAGATTGCTCTCAGCTGAACGTGCCGGATGGCCTCATCCTCCTTCTGCGCTCCCAGTGTTTCAGGGTATCTATGTCTTGTGAATGCATTTGTGTTCTGTTTTCCTTAATATGCTACTATATGTATGACCTTGTACTTGACTTAATTTAATGACTGCTTGAAATTTAATCTGACTTTTCTTCAGTGTGTGTAGCTTGAACAAATGAAATTGTTTTCTTTTTTTTTTCAACAGGAAAATAATTTACCTCTATTAAGGATTTTTTCTTGAATAAAAGGTAACTTAATTGAAATTTTAAAATACTGGGAAGACATTCATTTTAGCTAGAAGGTAACTAAAATTCATTACATCCTAATATGCTAAATCTAACTGGAGTCCCATTACTAGTTTTTTGTTGTTGTATCAATGGTAGTGATCACCAACTCCCACAAATTAAGTAACAGTCTCTAAAACAGGCATCACAGGGAAGTACATTCAATGAAACTTTTAAAAGTAGATTCCGAGTCCCTGATTCCTGAACACATACATAAGCATGTAACTTTGTGTCCTCAGTAGTCCATTGAATTGAATGGTTATTTATAGTATATGAAGTTATCATTAAGCAGATGCCTAAATCATTGCAGCAGAGGGTCTATAGATTTTAAAAAACCATCACCATCCTATTTGTCCTTGTGCATATCCCCAAGCAAAGCAGTGCCTGCCAGTTTCCTTCACGGAGCCCAGGAGCTTCCAACCAGCTGAACTGCATCACAGTTCTGTTCAGAAACTACACTGTGCTTTGTTTTTTTTTTATTTTTCCATATATTTTACAGTTCCATATGTTACACTGTGTAGTGGCACCTTGCCCCTTGTAAGGGAAGGATTATTTTGACTAATTATTCTTCATAAGTCTATAGCCCCTGATGATAATTTAGCACATAGGGAATATATTTTAATGTCAGCACAGTGGACACCCAGGATAGAGCTCTAAGTAGGGAATAAAAGTTGTCAGGCCCATGCACTCTCATTGTTTTAATTTGAAAACAATGAATAATATTGACTAGCTGCCTTGCACGATTATTGCTACATCTTTGATAGATGCTGCCTTCGCAGTCAGGGTGGATGAGAGCTGCTCAACATGCTATATGTATTTCTTAGTGAAAGACTCACAATTAAAAGACTTTGTATGCATAAGTGCAGGATTTTATTAAACTTAAGAATATATGCTACTTAAGGTTTTGAGGACCCCAGTAGAAATACTACAAGATGTGTCTGTCATGGGGTTTAGAAACCTGATCTGGAATTACTTTTGAAAATGACTTTTAGTCACGATAGCCTTATTTCTGGGGCAGCAAACAGCCAAGGTACTCGTCCTGAGTACATGGTAAATACCTGACTTGGGGCATTTTTGTAAAAAATTGGTTCTTTTCCTTTGGTGATCACATCACAGGAAAACATCATTTACGTATAAAAATTAGTTCAGTAAGTCAGTATCTGTTGAGGAATTGTTTAGTTTCAGTAAGGCTTTCCCCCAGTGTCAGGCTGCCCTGTTTATTGGTATGTTGAAGTTTAATAATTCATTTGAACTCTAGACTAGTTCATTTGAGTGAAAATACCATGTTTCACATCAGATTTTTTTTTTCCCCACAGCAATTGAGAGCTGTTGGAAGCAACAGCACTAGTAATGGGCTTGCTCATGTACAGGTGAGTGGGTGAGACGCACTTCATTTTATTTCACATTGCTGGAATTGTTCTAACACTGAACAACGGCTGATACTTGCAATATATGGGAAAGGCTCGATACCACTTTTCTCAGTAACTGAAATCAATTGGACTTGGCTTTAGTTTTTAAGTAATATAGTCATTGTCTTTAATATTGCTAGTCAGTCTGTCTGGTGTTTTTGATTTAGATTTTCACCTGCGTGGGATGTGTGATCAGCCCAGTGTTCAGGTAAAGTGATTTCTTAGACTCTGACAGTGACAGCTCTGAAGTGAGCTATTACTGAGTCAGAAAGTTAAAGGGATGGTAAAAAAAGCAACAGAGAAGATAAAGGAAATTATCACAAAGAAACTAGATTAACTTTGGCATCCCTGTTCACTAAAGAGAATTTGGAGGATGTTTACGAGTGGAACCTTTATTTCTGGCCAAAGTGAACAACAGCAAAACTTCACTATCAGACAGTGCTCAGCTAAAGAGCTTGATGCCACTCAAGATCCAAACTGCAGTGGTATCAGCAGGGGTGTTCAGCCTCTGCCTATAACTCCCTTTGCACCTGCCAATGGCAAGATAGCTGCTGGGATACCCGTTTCCAAAGAGATCTGGGCAACTGATTATCCATAAGCCTGATGTGTGTACCTGGCAAGTTTGCAGAAATTATAATAAACAATAGTATTACTGTACACAGAGTAAATACGGTATTTTGGAGAACAGTCAAAATGGCTTTTGTAAAGGTAAGTTATGCCTTACCAATCAATTGAAGCAACTAAGAAAAGCTGATGAGTATATGGATTGGATGAAGTCCAACTGATATAATTACGTGGACTCTCAAGAGACTTTTGACAAGGCCTGTTGCCAGGGACTCTTAAAGAAGATAAAGAAGGCTCAGACTACCCAACATATTAAGTGATCTGGAAAGTACATGAATAGTGGGGTGATGACATCTGCTGATGAAACAAAGCTCTTCAGGGTCATAAAGACGAGGACTGACTGTGCAGAGTTGCAAAGAACCTTAGTTAAAAAAGTAGGAGAAGGAATACAATATAGATAGATGCAAAAAGTGAGCAAACAGGAACAAATGCTGATGTTACCATTCATGGCTTTGGAATTATATTAATTGGGACTGTTCTATGGAAATGTCAGATCAGTGCTATGTAATGATTAAAAAAGCAAAGTAAATGTCAGGAACCATTAGGAAAGAAATTGAGAAGACAACAGAAAATACCATTATGCTGCAGTATAAATCTATGGTGTATCCACATCTTTAACGCTGTTTGTGGTTCTGGTCCCTCTGTCTCAAAAAGAATGTATCAGAGTTGGGAAAGGATCAGAAAAAGGCAACTGGCTTGAGCTGAACGTATGGGCCATTGTTGGAGACAGGTGACTGGATGTGATGGACTTTGGTCACTATCGCCATTCTTATGTTCAGAAATTCTTATAAGTTGAACCTTTGCCCAGTGTCACAAAAATGGTCATTAGGAAGAGAGGTTAGCCTTCCTGTAAATAAAAAAAAATGAAGAAAGTAATAGTTTAGTGTGAAATATGAGACTCTTCTAGGTCCTCTTATTGGAAAAATACACCTCAAAAGAAAAAGCATCTCTAAAAATGTTTGACTCATAGAAGGTGGTTGTTTTTTAAAAAATCAAACACACAAAACCAACGAGTGTTGTTTCTTATGGTAGGATTCAGGAGTTCAAGATAGGCTGCTTGACACCACAGTGTTAGTGTTCCACATAGAATATATGATGGTTTTGCTCCACAGGTTCCTAATGGAGTGACTCTCAGTTCTGTGTCAGATGCCATGAAGCTGCACCAGTTATGACTGAGGTGTTTCTCCTCCATGTCTGGGAGAAGGCCAGCCTGGTGATTATCTTCTTAGAGAAGTTCAACGTCTCTCTTGTTAGCCCTCACAGCATGCTTCAAAGCCGTTCATGACCCATATTCAGGATCTCTTTCACTTAAGCTTGGGCTGGCATAACGTAAGTGACATTCTGGTACTCGTGGGTGGATCTGAGTGAAAGGTCTCAAGGGAATGTGTCTTAGGATGTTTTCTTCAGGTTTGTAAAGATTTCAGGTTACACTAAGTGAATCTAAAGAAAAGTATGGAAAGCCTGTAGATTGTATACTGTGATGCCTCAACTTCCACAACTCTTCTATCACCATTCTGGACTAAAACATTCACTTTCTTTTTCCAGATCCCCCTAACCAGTCTATTGTTCTTTTGAGGGAATCACCACTCCACAAGTCATTACAGGCATTCACCATGTGCATGATCAGGAACAGCTTAGTACTTGGAACATGCTGTCACCTTCAGCACCAACACACTGAATTCTTGTACCCAACACCTGACTTCAGCATTTGAAGACTCAATGTTGAAGAGAAAACCTGAATAGTCTGGAGGAATAAATGAAAACAGAGCTCTGCACTTTTCGAAAAGAGGTCTTGATTTACAAATCTCACAGAAATTATGTTTACAAAAGGAATCCAGGCAGTATTGGTTTATATCTTGGGTATTCTACTAACAAAGTGTCCCTTATAAATATCAAAAAAGTGACATTCAGCTATCAGAGAGGAGGGGAAAATACTCTTCAAGATAGCTTTGTCCCAAGCACAGGGGCATCAGTTACATGTCCAGATGTTTCTTTTTCAGCCTCTCACTCTTCAGTATTGATTTATGGACTTCACAGAAGATTAGTTCAGAAAGGAGGTTTGAATAAAAGGTAATAAAGAATGATATAGTCATCTGCAAGATGAAAATGAAAAACACCTAAATTCCCATCACGTACAGTACCGCTTATATTGTCATACACCAGAATCATGTCTGGATGATTATGTTAACATTTTGCTTTAACAATGATGTCATTGATGTGATGGAAAATCTACCTTAGGAGAGTACTGTGTAAGCTGAAGTTTTCAACAAATTAATATTTCTTCAGTGTTGGACTCTAGTATGAAAAGTTCTATTTCAGCAAAAAAGTAAGAGTCTTCATCGTCCCAGAAAGATTACACTGGAAAGTGAAAAGTGAAATCAGAGCAGAGGATGACTCAGTATAACCATTCAGCAGAGCTCTCTCTCCAGAGTTCAGCAAATAAGTCATTAAATTTCACTGAAACACCACTGGCTTTGGATGAAAGGACACTATTAGGGCTGAAGATTTCACTGTCAGTTCTTCTGTCTGTTATAACCTTGGCAACAATCCTTGCAAACGTTTTTGTTGTTATTACAATTTTTCTGACTAGAAAGCTCCACACACCTGCAAATTACCTCATTGGCTCCTTGGCAGTGACTGATCTTTTAGTGTCTGTCCTAGTAATGCCCATCAGTATTGCTTATACTGTCACACACACATGGGCCTTTGGCCAAGTGTTGTGTGATATCTGGTTATCATCAGACATCACGTGCTGCACAGCCTCAATCCTACATCTCTGTGTTATTGCACTGGACAGATACTGGGCTATCACTGATGCTTTGGAATATGCCAAACGCCGGACCGCTGGCCGAGCAGCTCTCATGATTGCCGTGGTCTGGATGATATCTATTAGTATTTCTGTGCCACCATTTTTCTGGAGGCAAGTGAAAGCTCATGAAGAAATTGCAAAGTGTACTGTAAACACAGATCAAATTTCCTACACAATTTATTCTACTTGTGGAGCTTTCTACATCCCAACTGTGCTCCTCCTGATATTGTACGGTAGAATTTATGTAGCAGCTCGATCCAGGATTCTGAAGCCACCCTCCTTATATGGGAAACGTTTTACTACTGCACACCTGATTACCGGCTCTGCTGGCTCTTCTCTCTGCTCCATTAATGCTAGCCTCCATGAAGGGCATTCCTATTCAGGTGGATCCCCAATATTTATCAATCATGTTAAAATAAAACTTGCAGATAGTGTCCTGGAAAGGAAAAGAATTTCTGCTGCAAGAGAAAGGAAAGCCACCAAAACTTTAGGCATTATTCTGGGAGCCTTCATTTTCTGCTGGCTGCCTTTTTTTGTCATGTCCCTAGTCCTACCAATCTGCCAAGATGCTTGTTGGTTTCATCCCATCCTACTGGACTTTTTCACATGGTTAGGTTACTTAAACTCATTGATCAATCCAGTCATTTATACAGCTTTTAATGAAGAATTTAAACAGGCTTTCCAAAAACTAATACATTTCAAAAAGTGTTCATCTTGATCCTTTCCTGTTGTGTTACTGACCCTTGTGCGATCTTGCAGCCTACCTGGAAACTTTCTGTGCTTTTATTCCTAAGGTACAGAGTGGTAATTGCCATCTCTGCTGCTACCCTGTGCTGTGCATGTAACTGGGAGCTTCTTGCCAATTTGGTACTTTCTGTCTGGAATTCTATATCCCATTACAGAACTCTTCTGTGCAGTGATCATTTGTGTATGTAAGATCAACACATGGAGTAAGCTTTGTAACAAGTGAAGGAGTGTGAACCAGAGAGTTGAGTTTGTATGATGAGATGACACATATTATCCAATTGTGCCATGCCTTTGTAACCTGATGAGAGGAAAATGTTTGCGTATTTGCAGGATGTCAGTATTTCTGCTGTACTTTATTAACAATTTATGTAGGCTGAGAAAGTTTCTGGAGAACAGGATCTGATGTCTACATTTTCTATGGCATCTATACTATCTATTTGAAATTGATAAAACCTGTAACTTTTTCAGAAGTTGTGTGACACAGCTGGACTATAAGCAGCAGGGCATAGAAGACATAGCGCGTATATAAATTCTGTGGATATTTCACAAATACTGCATTTGAAACTATGTTTTTGGTGAACTGTAGAGAGAAGAGAACTTATTTGAAATAATTTTTACGCATCTTATAATGAATAGAACAGCCACTGCAGAAATACTACAAAATAAACAGCATGAAAATTATTCAAAAGTACCTTGATCTTATATTTCTGTTATTTAATTTTTTTATATATAATGTATAGGCTGCCTTCTGGCCTGTCATCCCTGTATCCAGGTGTCCTGGTTCCAGCAGGGATGGGGTTAATCTCCCCAGGAGCCGGCAGGGGGCAGGTATTCCATCCCACGTGACCCATGCCCGAGCTATAAGAGGAGCTAGCCGGGGAGAGGAGAGGAGTCGCCACTCGGGGGTGGGCCTGCGGTCGTGTGGGTCTGGTCGGTGCGGGTCTGGTCGGTGCGGGTCTGGTCGGTGCGCTTCGCGGTGGTACTGTAATCGCGTTTTCGTCTTTTCCTTTTGCTGTTCTGTTAAATTGCACTCTTTTAACCCACGAGTTTGGCCCTGTCATTTTCTTTTTCCACGACTGTGGGAGTTGTGTGAGCGGCTGCGTGGTTCTTTGTTGCTGGCTGAGGCCAAACCAC
>NW_009650249.1:257742-259541 GCF_000708025.1 Charadrius vociferus | reverse complement strand
GTTGCAGAAGCCACTGAAGGACAAGGTGAATCAAGCCAGTTTGCAGAGGTAAAAGCCATCCAGCTGGCTTTGGATATTGCTGAGCGAGAGCAATGGCCAGTACTTTACCTCTATACTGATTCCTGGATGGTGGCAAATGCTCTGTGGGGGTGGTTACAGCAGTGGAAGCAGAGCAACTGGCAGCGCAGAGGGAAGCCCATCTGGGCTGCTGAACTGTGGCAGAATATTGCTGCTCGGATAGAGAATCTGGTTGTGAAAGTGCGTCATGTAGATGCCCACATACCCAAGCATCGGTCCACTGAGGAACATCAAAACAACCAACAGGTAGATCAGGCTGCCAAAATTGAAGTGGCTGAGGTGGATCTGGACTGGCAGGATAAGGGGGCACTATTCCTAGCTCGGTGGGCCCCCGATGCTTCAGGCCATCAAGGGAGAGATGCGACATACAGATGGGCTCGTGACCGAGGGGTGGACTTGACCATGGACACTATCGCACAGGTTATCCACGAATGTGAAACGTGTGCTGCAATTAAGCAAGCCAAGCGGTTAAAGCCTCTTTGGTATGGAGGACGATGGCTAAAATATAAATATGGGGAGGCCTGGCAGATTGATTATATCACACTCCCACAGACCCGCCAAGGCAAGCGCCACGTGCTCACAATGGTGGAAGCAACCACTGGGTGGTTGGAAACATACCCTGTGCCCCATGCCACTGCCCGAAACACTATCCTGGGCCTTGAAAAGCAAGTCTTATGGAGGCATGGCACCCCAGAACGAATTGAGTCAGACAATGGGACTCATTTCCGAAACAGCCTTATAGATACCTGGGCCAAAGAGCATGGCATTGAGTGGGTATATCACATTCCCTATCACGCACCAGCCTCGGGGAAGATAGAAAGATACAATGGACTGCTAAAGACTACACTGAGAGCCATGGGTGGTGGGACTTTCAAACATTGGGATGTACATTTAGCAAAAGCCACCTGGTTAGTTAACACTAGGGGATCTGCCAATCGAGCTGGCCCTGCCCAATCAAAACATCCACGTGCAGTAGAAGGGGATAAAGTCCCCGTAGTGCATATGAAGAATATGTTAGGGAAGACAGTTTGGGTTAGTCCTGCCTCAGGCAAAGGCAAACCCATTCGTGGGATTGCTTTTGCACAAGGACCCGGATGCACTTGGTGGGTGATGCGAGAAGATGGGGAGGTCCGATGTGTGCCTCATGGGGATCTGATTCTGGGTGAGAATAGCCAATGAATAGAATTTTATAATGTTAAATAACTTTGCTGTTGTATGTTATCATTATTATGATGGCTATTAGTGCTGTCAAAGAAGAATCACCTAGATCAATGACAGATGGACTTTGATGAGACTAAGTAAACGGCATGAACTGCGTCAGGTATACCAGCCTCAGCAGCTGGCATCCAACAACCCCCTTGAGATCAACATCTTCAATCTCGGACCATGGGCATAGACTGCATCAGCATACACCCGTCCAGCACCACACACCATCTCATGTGACCTGAGAGACTGTTCTCACAGATGGAGCCTACAATCATGGACTAAGTGAGTTTAATGGACATTTTAAGTGAGTGCAATGGACGTTTTAAGTGAGTTCAACGGACACGTTGGAGGTATGGCCCACAGACTATGGGAACTGTAAGATCTGGGCATGACACAGATGGTATGGAATAAGGGGTGGATAATGTCCTGGTTCCGGCAGGGATGGGGTTAATCTCCCCAGGAGCCGGCAGGGGGCAGGTATTCCATACCACGTGCCCCATGCCCGAGCTATAAGA
>NW_009650249.1:243468-257658 GCF_000708025.1 Charadrius vociferus | reverse complement strand
TCCTTTTGCTGTTCTGTTAAATTGCACTCTTTTAACCCACGAGTTTGGCCCTGTCATTTTCTTTTTCCACGACTGTGGGAGTTGTGCGAGCGGCTGCATGGTTCTTTGTTGCTGGCTGAGGCCAAACCACGACACCAGGCCACTCCCAGCTTCTCCCCTTGTGGAACAGCTGGTATGGCACCGCCACTCCAGTGTTGGTCTGGTGGTAGCAGAGGTATGTAGGCATGACAAGAAGTTGATAAAACAACCTCTGCTAGAATAATGGGATATACAGTCTTATATTGGGCCTGTGGCAGGGGACCTACGGGACTACATAAAATTTGAAGAGATACAACTCCATGATCCTGCGGGGCCTTGTCACTCTAAAGAACTATTTGTGGACCCTGAAGGAAGGTCTCCCAGCTTAATGTAGAACATGGCATACTCCAGGACATTGGTATCTTCTAAAGGAGACAGACAAGCAGCCAGTTCCTCCCCAGAGGACACAGACTGTTATTTTAGAACAATCTTTTTCATTGTGGGTGAAAGACCTAGGTGACACAGGTCTTCCTGGACAGTAGTGGCCCACATCAGGGTTTCAGTCAGCTGTTGAGCTCATGTGTTTAAAGAGCCGATGTTTAAAGACAGGCTTTATGCCTCTGGGTCCACATCACTGGAACTCTTCACATCCTCTACCAGGTGTTCAAGGATTTGGAGGAGCCTTTCTGTTTGACATTGACACAGCGAGGCAAGACTGCTTTTAAAATGACCCAGCAGTGCTGCCAGCAGTGGCTGACCCTCAGAACAAAGAGCACCCTGGAAAGTGTCCTGCAGGCATATAGCATAAGCACTAGTATGAGAGTGCCCATGATATGACATCCCCTTGTTCCCTCAGAATCCTTTAACAGTTTAACCTGGGAGACAGTCACAGCCTGAAGAGCGTTTACTTCCAGAAGCCACAGGATCAGACCTCTGCAGACTTTTTTTCACACTACAGGCAAAGGTTTTCTGTCATGAAGACACTGCTTTTTGGGGTATCTCTGAAGTTTCTCCTCTTTTTCCCCAGATGCTCTTTTGATGGTGTCCATCCTTCCTGCACTCCGTGCTTTCTGGACCCCTTTGTCTACTGTGCTGATCTGGCACAGCCCAGTGACCTGAGGGGCCCAGGGTACAGGGAGAGTGCCATGCAGCTTTAACCGCACACATGTACTTGTTTTACAGCTTGAAAACAAAAAAGACCCAACTGTGCAAGTGAATAAAGGACAAATCAAGTAAATTATAGTCAGGATCACAGTCAAAACCCAGAATGAAGGTCTGGGTTCCTCAGAGACTTGAATGAATCAAAGACGGTTTTTCCACCTCCCCTCCAGCAGCCTGGCCAGCACAGTGCTGGTGTCTCCTGCTTCGTACCAGCCTCTGCTGAGAGCTATAGGCTGTTCTTCCCACCATATGGCTTCATGCTGCCTAAGGCAGGCCTTGCCTTCAGCCAGGTCCCTTATGAACTACTGATTCTCTTTGTATCTCATGTTTCAGGATGTCACACTAGCAGTGAGCCCTCAGGTCACAGTGTTCTTGTGAAAACTTGGCAAGACGCTGTCACTTGGTTGTCCAAATGATGCTGAATTTTGGCCCGCATTTCGCTTAGGAGTTTCTCCACAGTGTCCTTCAGCTGGCCTCATGCCTAGTTCTAACCTTGAAATCTAGCCTTGGAGCAGCTGATGCCAACATCTCATTAGAAATACTGAAAGAAGCACTGATAGCAAGCGTGTCATTCCTTGCTCTGATCTGGGGACATGCAATACATACAATCAGAGTAATTCAGGTTGGAAGGGACCAGGCTACTCGAGTTTTCTTCAGCCTTCCAAGGATGAGGATGCACAACCTCTCTGGGTAACCTGTTCAAGTGCTTAACAGTCCTCATGGTGAAAAAGATTTTCCTTATATCCAGTCTGAACCTCTCTTTTTTCAACTTATGTCTATTGTCTCTCAGTCTCCCACTAGTCACTTCCTCATAGGTCATGAGAGAGCTGCTGTCAGGTTCCCACACAGCCTTCTCTCTTCCAGACTGAGCAAGCCTGGTTCATTCAGCTTCTCCTGCTGTGTTTCTGGGGCAAGTTCTCCAGTCTCTTGACCATTATGGTGTCCCTCTATTGACCTCACCCTGGTTTAGGTATGTCTTTCTTGTACTAAGAGGCCCAAAACTGGACACAGTATTCTAGATGTGGTCTAACAAGGGCTGAGTAGAGTAGGATAATCACTTCCCTTGGTTTATTAGCTATGCTTCTGCTAATATAGCCTTCTCTGCTGCCAGGGCACACTGCGGGCTCCTGCTCAGCTTGCTGTCTACCAAGACCCCCTGGTCCTTTCCAGCAGAGCTGCTACCCAGCCAGGCAGTCCTCAGCCTGTATCACTGCAAAAATTTCTTCCTTCCCTGATGCAGGATTTTGCATTTGTCCTTGTTGAATTTCATGAGGTTTGTGTTAACTCCTTCCTCCATCCTGTCTAGGTCCCTCTGAATAGCAGTGCTGCCCCTGTGTGTATGCACTGGACCCCCCAGGTCAGTGTCATCTGCAGACTTGAGTGCACTCTGTCACCTCCTCCAGGCCATTGATAAAGATGTTAAACAGGACAGATCCTAGGATAGCCCCCTCCAGTACTCTGCTTGTTATCAGGCTGTCCACCATCCAGACCACAACATCCCAAATTGAATACAAGGATATTGTGGGAGTTATTGTTGAAAGCCTTGCTAAAGTCAAGGTAAATTACACTCCCCTCTGCTCATGCACAAATCCAGTAAATGTGTCATACAAGGCAATCAGACTGGTCAGACATGATTTACCCTTTGCAATCGTTCACCTTCTTCACTATGCTCTTCCTCAGATCCAGCCTCCCAAGGCAGTACAACCGAAGGCTGCAATTTTGTCATTCTTTTTCAGACTGTGTTGCAGGATTAGTTAGAGAAAATCTCTGGGCAGGATGGCACAGAAGCAGGAGCCTGAAAGAGGTCAGTCTGAGTGACCTCTGCAGCACCTTGTACCACAGACCACAGGGAAAAGTGCCTCAGAAAACAAGAGAACGAGGGGAGCACATGGTTTATGTCTGCTATGCGAGGAGCTCTAATAAATAATGTTTCCCTGCTGTATATTTATAGCTGGTTCTAAGTGGTCAGTGGATTGAGATTTCTTCACTATTGCAAACAGTCCCAGAGAAGATAGCTCAAATAGATTAAAGACCAGCAGGCAAATGGAGGTAGGCTATGTAGAAACCCAAGTCTTAGGGAAATCCTTAAAGAAAAAGGCTTCCTCTTCATCTCATGCCTTTGGACTGAGGGATATTATCTCTGCTTCTATGTCAATGTTCTGAGCCTGCTCTTTGTGAAGGACCTGGTGTCTTCTGTTTCTTCCCATTATTCAGATGGGCATCTGGAACCTTTCTACCCACCATCCTTTCCATAACTCCAGGATCATGAGCTCCTTGACTTTCCCCAGCCCTATGACAGTTCCTAACTAGAAAATTTTGCCCTCTTTGTACATATACAAATGAAGCTGGGAAAAGGGAAAGGAGAGCAAGACCTTGATAGTCCAGTCCAGTATTTAGAACACATCTAGAAAGCAGAACGCACAAGGTCAAGTCTGTTCTCTAATAAGTAGTAGATGGTTTATGCACAGTAGAAATACATCAGCAGGTGAAACTGTGAACTTTGTCCTTCAGTATCTGGGGAGTGACATTGTTTAAAGACAAGCTTCCCAGCAGAGTATTTTGGTCATTGACTTAGGGGGTTGGCATTTCCAGGAAAGAGCTGGGTTGGCATCAGTAGCCAAAGCCAAGGAAAGTTCCCAGCTGAGAATCTTGGGACAGTAGGTACCTGTGCACGGGGATCTGGAGGCCAAATGTCTCAACAGAATTTCTCCTGCTGATTCACCTGCCCAATGTGAATCATAAAACCACAGATAGTGGTTCTGGAAGGGCCTTTGAGAGGCCAGCTAGTCCATTCCCATTGCTCTATCCGGGTCAACTATGCATTTGTACTTTTCATGTCTTGCTTACTCTTGAAGATTTCCAATGATGAGTGGAATGGCAAAATACAGCATAGGAAGATGATCCACTACTATTCCTTGGGCCTTTATAAGACACTTAAATTCAAGAGCAAACAAGCTAGGCCCTTTCATTGATTAGATTATAGGTGAATTAAAAAAGGCACATGGTCTAATCATAGAATCATAGAATGATTTAGGTTGGAAGGGACCTTGAAGATCATTGAGTTCCAACCCCCCTGCCATAGGCAGGGACACCTCCCACTAGACCAGGTTGCTCCAAGCCCCGTCCAACCTGGCCTTGAACACCTCCAGGGATAGGGCCTCAACAACCTCTCTGGGCAACCTGTTCCAGTGCTTTACCACCCTCAAAGTGAAAAACTTCTTCCTAATGTTTAATCTAAACCTGCCCTCTTCCAGTTTATAGCCATTCCCCCTCGTCCTATCGCTACATGCCCTAGTAAAAAGTCCTTCCCCGGCTCTCCTGTAGGCCCCCTTTAGGTACTGGATGGACGCAGAAAGATCTCCCCGGAGCCTTCTCTTCTCCAGGCTGAACAGCCCCAACTCTCTCAGCCTCTCGTCATGGGAGAGGTGCTCCAGCCCTTGGATCATCCTCATGGCTCTCCTCTGGACCCGCTCCAGCAGGTCCATGTCCTTCTGATGTTGGGGACTCCAGAGCTGGATGCAGTACTCCAGGTGAGGTCTCACAAGAGTGGAGTAGAGGGGCAGAATCACCTCCCTTGACCTGCTGGCCACACTTCTTCTGATGCAGCCAAGGATGAGGTTGGCCTTCTGGGTTGTGATCGCATATTGCTGGCTCATGTTGAGCTTCTGGTCAATCAGCACAACCAGGTCCTTCTCCTCACGGCTGCTCTCCAGCCATTCCCTGCTGAGCCTGTACTTGTGCTTGGGATTGCCTTGTCCCAGATGTAGGACCTTGCACTTGGCCTTGTTGAACTTCATGAGGTTGGCATGGGCCCACCTCTCCAGCCTGTCCAGGTCCCTCTGGATGGCATCCCTCCCCTCCAGCGTATCTACCTCGCCAAACAGCTTGGTATAATCGTCAAACTTGCTGAGGGTGTACTCGACCCCACTGTCCATAATATCAGACCATTTCTAATGCTGGTAAATATTTTATATAGTGCTTCAGGAACTCATATTGGAAAAAACCCAGTGATATGGAACTGGCACGGGAAAACACTAGCTAAGCATTATAAAGGAAAGATAAATAACACCCCATAGCCTCTGAGTTGAAAGGAGGAGGCTATCATGTCACAGAGATCAATGTCCATATTTACCGTGTCATTAATGCTCTGTGGATCACAGTCAAGAGTACACAAATGCATGTCACAGAAGGTAAATGAGGGCTTCATGATTTATAAGTGCCTCTCTGGTGAAGCTCTTGCAATATTGAGGACACAAGTAAGTTAAACCACTTTTTTTTATTTGTATAGAAGTACATATTATGGTTGTCCCAGCAGATAGTTATTTCAATAATAATGTGGAAATTGTTGAAAACAGAAGAAATAGCTAAATAAAAGTCAAAGCATGTGTGTTCACTGCAGCACCCTGCAATTAAATTTCAGTGCAGGTTATTGCACTGAAGGTTATTGCAACTGGGGAAGGGGATGAGCCTCAGCAATGAGGATTCATCATGACTGAAGGCTGGCAAGACAAGGAAAGTGGAAGCTGATCAGTCCTCCCAGGAGAAGCCTCAGTCATGTAATGTGAAGGGAAGATGGTCATGGAAAGTGTGTGAGTTGAAGCATTACTGCTATGCTTACCGATCCAAAGATGTTTCCTTGTGAGTGGGGTAGGGAGGAACAAATGTCATACGTGTAAGACTACTCCCTCTGCAGTAAACCTTGAAAGCCTATGAAGGAATGTCAGGAGGGATGGCTGTAGTTATGGTTCCTGTGCAATTTCCATTAAGACAATCTGGCTACAGGTGCTCAGTAGCTCTTTTCACTCAGAGGTGAGGAATTCCCAACAGCTTCAGCAAAATCCATTAACTTTTCTGAATTCTGTTTCAGTACAGCCAAGATACTTCTGTTGAAAATGCCAATGACCAGACACATATTCTATACACTTGCTGTGTATTTTGCATTTAGATTTCATCACTGGTAAAACAGAAGGAAGAAATGTGGGTTAGTATGTAGTGAAGGTAAGAGCCCTCAGACAGATTTCCTCTAAGCCGCCTTGTTCACATACACATCATGTCCAGCTTCTGGTGACAAGAGTCACATTTTCACAGCAGTTGTGTTGCCAGCATCTGTTACTGAGAGGGAGGCACTTTTCCGTTGCCTGCCAAAGTCCCTCCGAGTAGCAGCCCTACCCTACAGCATAGCAATAGTTCTCCCCAGTTTGGTACTTTCTGCAAACTTGCTGGGAGTGCAAGACAGCTCATTGTCCAGGCCATTAATAAAGACACTATCGATCTATCAGTGTGTATCTTTGATGGATGACCCTAGCAACTAGTTGCCAGTTGGACTTCATATTGTAGATATGACCCCTTCAGCCCAACTGTGCAGCCAGTTTTTCATTCACTTCACGCTCCACTTATCCAGTCCAAATCTCACCAACTTGCCTACAAGTATACTGTGGGAGACCATGTCAAAGGCCCTGATAAAGTCAATGCCACAATCAATCAGTACAATATCCAGTGCTCTCCTGTTGTCCACACAGGCTATTTTCTCATTGTAGAAGGTAATGAGGTTGGTCAGGCACAACTGGCCCTTGGTAAATTCCTCCTGGCTGCTCCCAGTCACTTTCTTGTCCTTCATGTGCTTGGAAATAGCTTACAGGAGGATGTGCTGTCCAGTCTTCCCATGGACTTAGTTGAGGCTGACACCAGCTCATAGTTGCCTGGATCCTCCTTCCTGCCATTCTTGGCAGCAGGTATGACACTTGTCTTTTTTCAGTCATCAGGAACTTTTCCCCATCACCAAGACTTTTCAAAGATGATAGAAAGCAATCTTGAAATTACAGTGGCAAGCATGCTTGGCACTTTCAAATGCATCCCCTCTAGTCCCATGTGTAGGCCTAACTCAGCTGACATTTTTAAGACGTCTGCTCCAGGAAGGGGTGAAACACCCCCTAAACTCATCTAACTTTAATGACAATATTTCCACTATCCAGGGAGGAAGACTGAAATGAGACTTGTATGGAAGAATCTGTAGTGATGTCTAATGTATTCAGACAAACCCTGCTCTCAGTGTGTGCAAATCCTGTTTATTATTCCCAACAACTGCCACTCCCCATCCTGGTGTTCTCCAGATATGTCAGGTTCTGGCTCCTTATGAAGCTGGTGAAGACAGATAGGAAGATCCTTGGTTTGAGGAGGACTCTCACTGTAATGCCATAGCATATGTTTTTTGACCAAGAGGAAGATGACAGTACTATGAACTGAATAAGACATAGACCTGCTTCTAAAGTTGCTGCTTGCTTCTCAGGGCCTTTGTTACTGTACCATGATATGGCTGCTGGCTCCTAAGGGAGGTAATGGTGGTATCTTGCTGATCCTAGGAACACACACGCACACAAAAAAAAACCCAAACCCAACAAAACTTATGTTGGTTGCCATAGAGAGTGCTGATAATGATGTAAGACTAGCAAGCTATGCAGCACTGCTGCCCACACAATCATGCATCTGTTTCTTTTTTCCTGCTTACTGTGTTTAATAATATTCCTAAACTCTGTGTGTCATCTAGCACAGCCAAGGCTCCAGCTCTTTCAGAAGCTTTTAGAAACTAATTCAATAAATACTAGGCTCTTATGATGTTATAAATATTTAAAGCCTGAAGACCTGGAATCAGGTAATAACAGGGGAATTCAAATCTTACTTTGCAGAGAGAAGCAAGACATTTTGATTTGACAGATACCAATGGCTCAGAAAACAGTGGGCTGATTTAACTCACTAAACTGGCAGAAAAGTATTCACTCTGCTTTAATTTTCTGCCAGTTTAATGAACTGAACAAATGCCAGAACTGGTGCAACAGAAGCAGCACAGACTCACAAGTAGTTTCAGAAGGAGGACTGCAGAACTGCATGTATCATCAAGCAGCAAGCTGTTAGATCAACTTAGACACCTCATTTAAATTCACCATAGAAACAGGACAAGTACAGAATAGCAAGAATATCTGAAGAGTCAGTTCAGGGACTTCATGAACTGGAAGATGACTCAGACAGACATTTTTAATAGCCAGTGAGAAATCTGTTCACTGTGAACTTGTCTAATCTCTTTTCAACCTCATGTCTCTGGTGTTCGTGGCATCCTGCGGCCATCCACTTCTCACGTTATCAAGCTGTGCATAAACTGCATGAGCTACTTTTGTTTATTTAAACCTACTACACCCATATGGGTCCTCTGTTGTCAGATATGCTGTCAGCTTCTGTTGCTTCCCCATATTATTAAGGATTTTATGGGTGTTTGTCATCTCCCCTCCCCCCATCATTTCTGGTCATATCTGCCCATATTACTTACACCCTGCACCCTTGGAACTTTTCTATCCAGTCCCATAAGAAGAGGAGGCTGCCACTCCACAATGAGTGTCTTCCAGGTAAGAAGGAGATTGCTGCTTCCCTTTCATCTTTAACCCAGCCTGCTGTTCATATCTGCCCACAAGCAGAGCGGTCTTCGCCAGCCCACGCTAAGTAAGTGCACAACACCAGCAGTGTAACCACTGGCATACCACCACCTCCTCTGCTCCCCGATACTTCTGCTCCCTCTTCCCATTCCAGCCCCTGTGTAGTTTTCCCCCCTCCTGGTCCCCTTTACTCTTCAGTGTGAGCTGGGCTCCCCTACTTTGCTCCCATCTTCCCTGCCAATTGTATACCTTTTTTTCAGCAAAAACAGTCCAGTTAAGAACTGAGTCTGCCTCCTCACCTTGTTTTATCCCCCGTTTCACTTGTCCCTTTCTGTCCTTTAGTCTGATACTTCCACTGACTGCACAAAGTCCCCATGAATAAAAAACAAAACAATTGCTCCTTCCCCTCAGAGCAGCCAGCACTTCCTTATTTCTCCTCTCTTCCTTTTCTCCGAAATATCTGCCTAGGCAGCTGCAGCCCTGTTGCCACAGCCACTGTATCACCAGCTGCAGCCATGACACTTCCACACCACCCACAGCAGGCAGGGTGTCTCCCACGCAGATCTGGAGGTCCGACATTTGTCATTCCCTGTTTTTCCACTCACTATCTCTTCCTTGCATGGAAGTCCCCCCAGATGTTGGTTCAGATGCCCCCTTGGTGAAGGGCTTCTTTCTCCCCCTTTATTTCCCCTCAGCTCAGTTTGTTCCCCCATAGCTAGCCTCACCTGCCTCCCACCACTCATGCTGGGTAGTAAGGGTTTAACCGTCTGCCTTGTGCTTTCCTTCCAGCAGCAGTTCATTGTCCAAATGCTGCTGGCATTTTGTGGCACAGGAGGCTGAGGAGCATCCTTCACAGTCCCTAGTGAGTGTTCTGCTCTTGGTTGCATTACTGCATGATGAGGACTTGCCAAGGCCTGGGGCATGGCTGCTATGGCTGTCTCTTGGCTCAGAAGGACACGTGCTGGGTTTCCAAAACCCAAAGAAGGGTGCCAGCACCACTGGTAGAAACCTGTCTTCCCCAGATGTCCCCTCAATGGCTTCTAAGTAGCCCACCTGGGTGCCAGGAAGGATCCTGCACAGACTGCTGCAGCGAACAGACACTGCTAATGACAACGACCAGGTACGAACCACACAGATGGTATGGAGGATACACGAAGGAAACAGCCTGCCTTGGGGAGACACATTCCCTCTTCTGTCCTTTCATGTCTCTTCTGCTCCTGAATGTGGTCCCCTGGAAACCCTGAGTCCATCTCAGTGTTCAAAATTCCATCTTCATAATGACGGGGACTGAACTATGAACAAGGATGGTGAATGCACACTGTGAGACCCATGACTCCCTTCTGCCCTGGGACAAGGCTTCCTCCACAGCATATCAGAGAAGTGGACCTGTGAGGAAGTTACTGTCCTCATCTTCTTGGAGGCCATGGTGCAGGAGGTCTCGAAATCCTTGGTCATTGCTGGAACAGGGTTCACCTTTGGGCTTCAGGGAGGACTTCCATTCAAGAGTTGTGACTTAGCTGCCGTTTCCAAAGTCTGACCTCTGCCAACAAGAGGAACTTTTTATTGTGCCCCAGAGCAGAGGTCTGAGCCTTTAGGATGTCCCTGAATGGTGAAGCCTTTTAGTGAGCATCCGGCACATATAAGCTGAGCCTGCCAACAGCTATGTGTGCCATCCAAGCCCTGTTGCTGGTCCCACTCATTACATACAGCCTTCTACATGATGGTGGTGCTGAGCTTGGTGGTACAGTCAGGCCCTTTGTCTAGCCCTTGTCCTAGCCTGGATCCCCCAGGCACCCTACCACCAGCAAAGCACCAACGTGCAGCATGCTGTCAGCTAGCAGCAGGCACAGAGCTTTCACAATGCCTTCCTTGCTCTGGGGAGCAGTTGTTTGCTGAATGGTTTTCCTGGTCACAAGGTTCACCATGAAATGTCAAAACCCAGCATCGTTAAACACCTCAGAGTCTCAGGTGATTCTTTGTACTAGCAAGATACAGGATCACAGAATGGTAGGTGTTGAAAGGGACTTCTGGAGATCATCTAGTCCAACCCTTCTGCTAAAGCAGGTTCACTTAGAGCAGCTTGCACAGGATCACGTCCAGGTGGAATATCTCCAGAGAAGTAGACTCCACAATGTCCAAATGTTCTCAGCATTGCATTCATGCAGGGCACGAATGTCATTGTAGCTCCTGAGCCTACAAGGGGCAGGCTAAAGGGGGAGAGATTCCACTTCCACCAAAATCTCTGTGAGAAGTAAAGAACATTATCCTCATACCTATGGACAAAGGTGTGCTGCTATTTACACACCTACACCTCAATGCTAGGCCCAGGATACATGCACTTCAACAGGAACATCTTTTGAAGTGCACATATCCTGACACTTGAAGTATCCTGCACTTGAAATGCACACTTCCTGCACTTGAAGTGCATTTATCTAACACTTCCTCAGATGTTGGGATCCACATGGAACCTGCACAGTGATTTTATCATGGTAAGTCAACAGGACTGCACTGAGGTAGAAGTGCTTGGCCACTGCACACTCACGATCTGTCATGGGTGACTGCTGTCTGGGCATGTTGGTCTAACCAAATGTGAACACCCATATTTGGATGGAGACAAACACATTGATTTCCTACCAACTGAAGTACATTTACATTTTAAGTTTAAACAGCTTGCAAGATGTTTAATCCTCTCTAATGCAAGGGTGGCTTGTCTCATGGGTCCCACCTGGTGCCCATGAAGGTTGCTGTAACTTTAGGCCAGACAAATGCCATCTCTTGGCACTTAAAGCCATTGAAAATCATTGGCTTTGCACAGTGGTCTTCCTATCCAGAAAGAAAATGCTGGATTTTTTTCTGACCAGAGCTCACTAAGGCTGTGTCTACAGTCACCATCAGGTCTACACTTCCTGACACTGCCATAAACATCTATCTACTGCAGACAGCTTGTATGGAGCATGCTGGTATATGCTTTTGTTTAACCACATGCCAGAGCCTGGCAATCATTTTGCCTCCACCTGAAAGTCCATCCCAAGAATGCATCCTTTCAGACCTCCTCAGAATGCTGAAGTACCCTTCAGTTTTGCTACAGCCACAAAAGAGGATGGAGATATTTTCTTGAAGAATCCCCATTACAAAATCCCACCTTCATATGCAAGTGGTGGTTGTCCCTGGAAGGCTGACACTGGACCTGGCCAGCATCATCAACATCGGATGCTTCCTGAACTATAGTCAGCCAGATCAAGTAGATCCCATTATGCTGACTTTGCATATGGGGTGGTCCACCCACAGCATCTCTCAACTAATTGATCCAGATGTAGGTCCCACATCCCCTATTTTGCTCCTACTGTGAGCAGGTTCTGCAGGACCAATGCCACCTGAGCCACCTTCACCTCTGGCCTCATAACCAGAGGTTCTGGTCTCTAAACATCTTGATGCTCTAAATTCCTTCACGTTCTCTGTATTAAGAACTTGATATAGACTTGGATCTTCTCTATTTGGCTGCACCTACACATACCCAGGAGGGCATTTAGGCTTTTGATACACTTTTAGCTGTTTTCACTGTGGAAACTAATGAGGACAATGGCAAGTAGATCATGCCTGAGGAATGGTAGAAAAATATGACAAACATATAACAACACTTTCCCAACATCTCTTCAGGATTCTCTTTACTCAGAGGAGGCATCATTGTGGTCCCCTGGAAGCCCCTGACAGAAAGTTTCTTCCCCTCATTTGTGTCATGCTTTTTTGAAACGCTTAGCAATGTTTGGTGCCAAAATCATGCTGCAGTAGTTTCACCATAAACTCTCTACGAAAAACTACCCAAGCACAGCCCCATTCCTCTCCCAGCACAGCCAATCCAAGAAGCACACGGAAGGCAACTTAGGCTCTAATGTACACAACTCCCAGCAAACACACGCATTTAGCACATGCTGAAATAAAAAAAATCCATTTTTTTTTTCATTTCCCAGTTACATCCAGCTGTGCCACTGCTAGATGTATTTCAAGAGGTGGCATTATATTAGCAAACCTCCCTCATATCAGTTTGGAAATTAGAAGTAGTATCTGTAAAGCAGAGAAGCAAAAAACTGTGGAATGTGTTTGCACCGCAGAGTGCATGTAACCTGTACCTCTGCTGCTGAACGCTGGTGTGCAGGTAGAGTTTCAGGAAAGCAAATACTTTCCCCAGTTAGAATGACTGTACACAAGTCCTCCTCAGTTTGCCTACAAGTAAGGTCTTGTTCATTCTATATCTTTGTGTGAGCTTGGATTTTAGCTGTAAACCTAGAAAACTCTCTTTAAAGTGTTGATACTTCAGCTACGAATGCTTACCTGTGTTGAGCAGTAACTGATAAGGGAGGATGGACCCTCATTCCTATGAGGACAGAATGAGGGTCTTGGGATTGTTCAGCCTGGAGAAGAGAAGGATCCAGGGACACCTTATCATGGCCTTTCAGTACTTAAAGGGGGACTACAGGAGAGATGGGGACAGACTTTTTAGGACAGCTTGTTGTGCTAGGACAAGGGGCAATGGCTTTAAACTAAAAGAGGGTAGATTTAGACTAGGTATAACGAAGAAATTTTTTACAATGAGGGTGGTGAGACACTGGAACAGGTTGCCCAGAGAGGTGGTAGATGCCCCATCCCTGGAAACATTCAATGTCAGGTTGGACGGGGCTCTCAGCAACCTGATGTAGTTGAAGATATCCCTGCTCACTGCAGGGGGAATTGGACGAGATGACCTTTAAAGGTCCCTTCCTTCCAAACTATTCTATTCTGTGTTTCAGACTGTGCTATGGAAACAGGACCAAAGAGTAGTATTTTAACTCAGTATAACAGCATGGACAACGTTCTATCAGAGCATTACAAGCCAAATCACCTAGCGCTCAAAGCATCTTCCTTTTGCATTGTCTGAAATAAAAGTGTTGGAAATACAGTCTTAGCTAACATACCAACTGGCAAAAGGGGATGATGCATTCTAAGACTGCCTGGTGTGGCTGCACAGCCGGGAGGCTGGAAGGGCTCACAGCTGCTGACTGGATCCTCTGCTGACTCAGACCAGTTGCAGCCCAGTGCTGTACAAAAGCACTGAGCCATCGCTCCTCTGTGTCACCCTCCAGGTCAGCATCATGTAAGTCCCAGGGCTTTGCTTACAGCCGAGTGGCACTGAGCAGCTTTTCCCAGTTCGGGCTGGAAGGTCTCGTCTCTGATTCCATCTACACATCTTTGCACATACCAGAGGTGGAAACAACCGCTGCTGAGTCCTTGCTTGATTCAACGCCACGGCCCAAACTTTCCAAGAGATGAACACAGGAGTAGAGCTGCACTGACAGCCCTGGAGGACAAACCTCTCTGCACCATCTAGCATACGGCCCTCTGCCCTGGTTTTAGGGAGAAGGGTCTCTTGCAAATGCCCGGCGTTACCGGGCAGTGAGGGAGTGCCTGCGACGGCACCGGCAGTGTCCCCCCCGCCACCGGCCCCTCCAGAGCCCTGAGGCGGCGGCGGAGCCCGAGCTGGTGGCAGCCCCAGGAGGCACCACCGAGTGACTGGGACTGCACAGACACACAGGGAAACCAGTTACAGGCGGGCCTC
>NW_009650249.1:189246-242910 GCF_000708025.1 Charadrius vociferus | reverse complement strand
CTCCGCCGCCGCCACACCGCGGGCGACCCGGCCCTGAGGCGCCCGCCGGGGCCTCGGCTCCCGCTCGGAAATGGAGCCGCCGTCGGGCTCCTTCCGACGTGACCGGAACAGCCGCTTTCCTGACTGGAGAGCGGCCCCGCCAGCGCCCGATCCCCGCCTGGGAAGGGCATGGTCCCTCAGGGCTGCCGTCGGGGAAGGTCCAAAGCCCCTCGGTGTGCGTGGCGGGGTTGTGGTGTAGTTGAGAGGTTTTGGAGGTTTCCAGGCGCTCAAAGCACGGGATTTCTGTGAATAACATTTTTTTTTATTTTTTTTCTTGCTGCAGCCGCATACTCCCTTTCCTGTTGCTTATTTTTTACTGAATTCCCGTCTTTCTCCAGCCCACCCGCATTTATTGTGTAATTAATAATGTTCTCCCTTTTATATGTGAGCTTTCCCGATGCTCTGCCTTTGTTAATCACTTTAGCCTTGTTTGCTCCCCCGTCGTGAGGGAATTCATTGATGGAGCATCGTGAAACCTTTCACAAGATTTCTTAAAACCTTTGTAAGATTTCTTAAAAGTACCACGTTTTGCTTTCCCAGGTGTCCCTCGTGCTGGTATGCGAAGCAAGTGGAATAGCAGACATTTGGTGGTTGTCCTTGGTGACCGTGCTTTCATTGCAAATCTGCATATTTTTTTTAATCTTCTAATGCTACTTCTGAAGCCTTTAAACCAATTAAAAACAAGTTAAAGTGACCGTACCGACTAATCAGTGCATTCGAGCTGGGTGCAGTGGGATTAGATTTTCAGTGATGCGTAAATTCTATTAAAATCTTCCACAAAAAATGACAGGGAAGAGTGCTAGCCATTGCAGCCTGCATTGGGGTTGTTTCTTATTAAGCCTCCAGCCGAGAGCCACCTGGGCGGGCGAGCGCCTCCCCAAGCGGTACCACACAGCGATGACAGCCAAAGGGGGAAGTATTTTTACAACCCTGCAGTAGTCTTGGGCTTTCGGAATTTAGGGAAAAAATGCAGATACTTACCACATGCCTACAGTCTCTTGGCAGAGATACGCATCTCCTGGCCTGCTGGATAGTGAGGAGGGACAGTGTTCCATGGTGTTTCTGCTCTCTGTGTGAGTTCAAAACCTACAGCTATATGCTCTGGTCAGTTAATACAGCCCATGGACAGCTGGCCGTTTTGTGTCCGCAACACTCACAGATGCATAATTCCTCCATTGTGTCAGCTCCGCAGGGGTAAGGACAGCGGAAAACGGTTGGCGCTACTTGCCAGGCTGACTCCCCACCCTGGGGCTCCGAGAGACCCGAGGGAGCGACGGTCATGCGGGAAGCTGGGGTGCAGGACCCCCTCGCTGGGATTGTGCCCTGGCAGCTGGGGCTGGTCAGGGCAGCTAGTGCTCTGTACCAGGCCGGGCACTGCGGGGAGGAGGAGGACATGGAGAGCTGGTTGCTGTGTTTCTTTTGGATGTGTGTCTGAAAGTTCCTGGAGGCAGGAGTGAATCTGGGTACGGGGGTGTGGGAGAACGGAGCAATTCAAGAGTAGGCAGGGCCCCTTTAACTAACCCCTATGCCCTTCTTCTGGTCTGAGCAGCCCTTCAGCCTCAGCTTCTCTGTCATCCTCTAAATGGTAAAGTTTCTTCAGTCCAGTACAGGGCAATCTGACCGATTTTTACTCTCTAGGAAGTCAGAATAAATTACCTCAATGTGGACTCTTCACTGACCTGCTGGCTTTCTCTGTGCTCTGAAAATTTGGCCCAACTGAGAATAAGTTACTGAATTTATCTAATGTGCATTAGGAAGTGTAGACAAAAATAGCTTATGTTAAAAAAGTGTACTCTCAAATGTGGCTATTACCAGAAATGGTAATGTTTGAAAGCCTGGTATGCCTTACAATCTAGACCACATTATTTTGTTTGTTAAAATGGGTTGGTGATTACATCTTTGAGCATGACCTTACTGTACACAGGCACTCTGAGGTTGTGCTCGTCCTCCACTAAACCCTTCCTTCCCAGCGAGGGCTGCGGTCAGTGAGGAACCAGGCAGTATGTGCCTCTTTCCTCATGGAAGCTTTTCAGAAAGCGTGGCTGGCATGACTGAGCCAAATAACAAAATAGGACAATGTTGATACAATTGTTACACTAAAATGATGGCAGTAATCTTTTTAGGAGGCCATTTGGATTGGAAGATTCCCATGGTGGTGATTAGTAGCAGTAATATGTTTTGCACTAACTAGCACAATGCAGATCATAGGAACCCTTAAAACGTATTGGAAGCAAGAGCACTAGTTGTGGTGGTTATGGCTTTGTTAGTTACATCTTCACAAATGTAAAGTCTGCTGTACAGTCATTTTGCCTTGGGTAATATTTGGATCTGCATATATGAAGAAGAAAGCACGAGTGTTTTCAAATGCTTGGTGAGAGCTGATGGGCAAGTGTTGCCTGCCAGAGCTTTCTGCATCCCTGGTGCTGGTGGTCTGCACCACCCTTCCATACTGTTATTCCCTCTGCTTTAGGCAGGCTGCATCTTTGGAGGGCTTTGAGTGCCTTAATTTGATCTCCTTTTCTCTCTGTAGTTGCCAAAGGTGAGATTCATCTCCCCACCCAAGCTCAACTATTTGCCAGGGTAACAGAGGAAGGCAGCTTTCTGCTGGTGGTGACTACGGCCACCCACTGCAGACACTGTGGACAGTCACATCTCTCTGGATTTGAGGGTTTAGAGTTGGTAACAGAATCAGTTTAGTGGAAAACCCACAAACTGTTTGCCTTTAATTGGCCAGATTTAGGAGCCTTCATAACCATGCTGGCTCCATGAAGGCACTGCAGGCATGCCATTCTCGCGGAGTCGGTGGAGTTTGGGTTGATTCAGCAGCCTGAAAATCAGAGCGCATTTTGAAATGATCAGATACAAAGTGTGGCATTGGATGTCAGCCACCAAAATGTGGCAGTTTAGGCCTTAATATTTTTGTGTCTCTGGTTTTGTCTTTGTAGGTTTTGGCAGTGATGTTCCCCTGCTGAGGCTCTAACCTGGGCAGATAAGGGGTTGTAAGGCACAGTTCAGCCCTGTGCTCTTTAACCCTTGTCAGGGTGGAGTAAGATACGCAGGTGCAACAAGCAGCCTTACCTAAGTGCACTTGCAGTATGCATAGGAGCATAAAAACCATGCACAGGCAGTTTCTGTTTCCTTCTCTTTAAAACAGAGCTGAGACTATTTCGGTGCTTTCTTGCAGTGATTGTACAGCAAATTTAATGTTTGCATTCCTGGAGGTTTGAGGTTCTCATAGAAGCACAATCTGGAAAGGTGAATGCACTGTTACAGTAAAGGGCTGTTTAGAAAATATGAGTTTTAATGTTATACCCCACCCCCCCACACACACCTTTAACCCTCCCTAATTCCCAGCCTGGCTGGAGGGTTGCTTTTGTCTGGCCAGGGGAGGGGAGCATGGGGCTGGAAGGGGGCAGGCACACTGCAGGGCCACCTAAAAATGACTGTAAAACTTCAGTCTGAGGATCTGGTTCAAAGTCTGTGAGGTCGCTTGGGCAGTGGTAGCATCCCCTGAGCATATTAAGCATTGCTGCCTATGTGCCTGTGTTTGTATCTTTGCCACCATCTTACTTTTGTAGTTACTTTGGATGTGCTACCTTTGCAAAGTTCCTGCTCGCACAAAGCACTGTCCAGGTTTGGGCAGCAGGAGAACTGATGCCATGTTTAGAGGACTTCAGTGGAAATGTTCCCGTATTTATTAAGTTCCAACAGTTTTTGCCCTGTTTGTCAGAGCTTTATTGGATTGGGCAAACCTCAAATATCTTCTTCTCAACTTCTGAGATGAGTATCATCTGGGGTCTGATCAGTGGTGTTGAACTTGGGCCAGCAAAGTGCACTGATCTCCCCTGTGTAAATACTTTGTGTGAGCTGGAAACTTTTGTATTGCTGCTCCTTGGCCTGCCACAGCGTAACACCAGGCATCCTGGAACCAACTCATCCCCTGCGCTGTCCTGGCGCTCTGGGAACTGGTTGTCCACAACCCAGCCATGCTCGGTGCCAGCCGTTCTCCTCCTTTGGCTGCCGGTGTGGACGGGCTGGTTCAGCTCCGTGGCCATATCCCACTTCTCACAGGTGGGCTTCTGGGTGCTCCAGGATGAAGCCTGAGGGGGAGGGATGGACACACTTGTGCTGCCAAGTGCAGGCCGTTCCTCACCACCCCCTCACTATCTGCCCTGGTTTGGGAGGAATGTGTGGTGGTTTTGTCCCTTCCAGTCACGAAGGGGAAAGTGAAGGCTTTAACGATTTTAGTCAGTACTGCGTGGACTAGCCCCTGCATGTAAACATCTGTAGTTCTGAATTTACTTAGCTAATTGGTTTTTAAGTAATAGATTGTCATAGTTTGACCTGCCGTACAGCCCAGCTTGTAATATCAAAACCTCACTTTAGTGTCAAATTAACTCATTAACTTAGTCATTTTTGAGGTTCTTGATTTCAGATTGCAAACTTCATGGTTGGGGGGTGTTGATTAATATAAATAAGATTTTTTTTGCCATGAAAACCAATGTTCCTTGATTGGGCTCATGATCATTTGGCTCAGAAGTAGCAGGACAGATATAATTCAGACACCCTGCAAACAGCGTTTTGGCCAAGACCAGACACGCATCCTTGAGTGTGCACTGCACACCTCTGAAAAAGCAGCAGGAGGAGATGAGAGATGCTTCCTTAGCCCTGGTAGGAATCGGCTTTGGTGTTTAATATTACAAAACCCCTGAAGCTTGGGGCTCACATGTCAGGCTGCACGGTAGGAGAGAAAAGCATCTGCTTCTGGAGGCAGGTGATGCGAGAGGGCTGCCTGACCTGCGTCAGCAGTGCTGCCAGACAGCTGAGGAACGTGCTTTCCAGTGGCACACCACCTTTGCTGCAGGACAGCACCACTCCCACTCTCCGAGCCAGCGGGCAACACGGAGCAGGTCATCCCATCAACTGCTCGCATCTACTGCGAGGGTGCAGGAGCTGGCAACAGCGAGCACACTGCATTGGAAATGCAATTGGCACGGTAGGAAAGGTGGTGTAGGGTCAAAAGAGTGAGCACGTTGGTGTGTGATGTGAGCAGACCTGTGTCCATACTTTTCATATATGTGTTGCAGTGTTCTAATTGACGTCTAAAGTGGTAGCTTCACCCTAAGCTGAAAATGTGCCTTTCTATGTGACTGATTATGATGAGCATAAGCGCAAGCAACTCTTTTATTTGCTGGAGCAGATTTCTCTTTACCTTGAATGTTTACTTTTCATGTTTTCCTCTGTTGCATGCAATCCAGACACTTGCAGAAAGATAAAACAGCTCAAGGCTGTGCAGTGTGGGCACCTGGCAGCATAGTGCTCTGCTTCCTGGTGTTGTCAGCTCTGCCACACCGTGCTGCATGCAGCATGGCATCATACAGCTGGGAACAACAGATTTTGCTGCAGTGCTGCATCCATGTTACGTGTTGCAGTAGAATCTGTCAGACTTTGTTTCATGTTCATTCTCAAAATTGCTTTTATATAAATTGCTTTTATATGCATTAGCTGGGTTTTAAGCTACAGCACTGGCTTGCGGCTTCCCCATTGGGTTGGTTTGAAAATTGCAGGATATGTTTCCAAAACTGAAAGGAGGCTGCAGAGGCTCCAAGCTTGCTGATCATCTGATTCCACTGCAGCACTTTCAGCTGCTTGTGCCTTTGAGGTGCCTGTGCCTCACATGGGAGTGCAGTGGGTTACCTTAAAGGGAAAATCTGATGAAACTGCTTCAAGAACTTGTTGTTGCATGTGATATCTTAGTGGAATTTACCAGAATAGAAAGGAGATTCCTGACCTAGGATCTGGAACAGAGCTGAAAAAACATTAATTCCTCAGGTAGTGTGAATCATTTGGAAATATGTCTGTTTTTACCGGAGAACGGTAATTCCTGTGTGATAATAAATAACTGTTAGTACTGCGTTGTGGTGAGAATTTGAACTTGGAGCAGTCGAGAAATCTTAATGAAACTTCTCACTCCATTGTTTATATACCATTCTGTATAGCTACTGTTTGGGATTGTTTTTAGTGTTGTTGAGTGTGATTAATGTCTTCGCATAAAAGTATCCTGTGAAACATGTGGGTGTTGAAGTTTCTATGTGAAATTTGGCTGTAGTATATTATAAACTGCCTGCATATGCTCTTAAATTCTCTGGATGTTGCCTTCAGATAGCTTTTTGCATTGGGCAGAGTGTAGCAACCAGAAGCACAGTTTGGAATAGGGCTTTTTTTTTTTCTTTGAAACAAACTACCACAGAGATCCCGTGAAGTAGAGAGCAAATATCATCAGTGTTTTGGGAAAGCTATGAAACTGTGTGTTTGAAGGTGAATGCAGGAGCAATGCTGTAACCTGCTGTGGAGGCGGGGGGACCATTTTCCTGCAGTGATTGGGAGATGGGAGACTTAGGTGCTTAGTCTCTGCAGAGCGTAGATGGCAAACGAGGTCCTAATAGCTGAGCAATAAATAGCTATGGATGTGAGGCTGGCTTTAGGCACAAGCAGAGTAAAACAGCAATTGCTGAGTACAGAAAAACAGTTGTGCCCTGTTGAGTGCCTTGATTGCTGTGTGGTATCTTGACTGCGATGCAACACACCTTGAGCCTGGGTCACCTTCCCTGCATCTTCCCCGAGCAGCAGCAGTGGCAAGCCCCATTCTCTAGCTTTCTTTCCCTGACTGTCTAAAAAGAGAAACATGCTCCCAAGCCCTTACCCACACGTCATCTCCATTCATTTTTTCATCTGTTGCCTACATTTTGAGCTGATTTGCAGAGCAGGGCTCTTTTTTTTTTTTTTTTTCCCCCCCCTTCTTTTTTTCCTTCTTCTCTTTTCTTGGAGATCTCCACCCTGTGTGCCTCCAGTGACTGCTCACATCTGGGAGTGCTCAACACAGTTCTTGCCTCGGAGCCCAGCTGTGCTTTGTGTGAGCTGGTGGGGCACACAGAGCACCTCTGCTCTGCAAAAGCAGGTCTGGTGGCAACAGGCTGGACAGGGTCAGCAAAGCCTGGTCAGCATGGGAGTGACTGCATGTAGGGCTGTGGGAGTAACAGCACAGCAGTCAGGTCAAGGGAGAAGGTTGTTCTCTTCTGCTCAGTACTGGTGAGGTGGTGTCTGAAGTGTCATGGGAATCGGGTGAATCTTTCACAAGACCAGGTTGCTCAAAGCCCCGTCCAGCCTGGCCTTGAACACTTCCAATGATGGGGCATCCACAACTTCCCTGGGCAACCTGTTCCAGTGTCTCACTGCCCCCACAGTAAAAAATTTCTTCCTTATGTCCAAGCTAAACCTACCTTCTTTCAGTTTGAAACCATTGCCCCTTGTCCTGTCACTACAGGCAAGTAGTGGTAAACAGTCTCTTTCTTTCTTATAAACCCCCCTTATATCTTGAAAAGCCATAACAAGGGCTCCCTGGAGCTTTTTCTTCTCCATGCTAAACAACCCCAACTGTCTCAGCCTTTCTTCACAGGAGAGGTGTTCCAGCCCTCGGATCATTTTTGTGATCTCCTGTGGACCCTCTCTAGTCTTTCTGGGGACCCCAGAGCTGGATGCAGTACTCCAGGTGGGGTCTCACCAGAGCAGAATCACCTCCCTCAAGACCTGCTGGCCATGCTGGTTTGGATGCAGCCCCGGATGTGCTTGGCTTTCTTAGCTGCAAGGGCACATTGCCAGCTTACATGCAATTTTTCGTTCACCAGTACCCCCAGGTCTTTGTCTGCAGGGCTGCTCTCAATCCATCCATCCCCCAGCCTGTACTGATGCTGGGGATTGCCCTGACCCAAGTGCATAAAGTGCTAAATTCTGACTGAGCGTAAAGGAAAATAATTTTCACTGCGAGATTGGTCTGACACAGGAACAGTGCCCTAGGGGTTGTGGCATCTCTGACCTTGGAGATTTCCACAACTTGATGCAGTCCTGAGCAACCTGCTCCAGCTTTTGACACTAACCCAGTTTTGGAGTGGGAGCTGGACTAGGTTCAGTGACACTTGGGGTTAACTTCATCCCCTTACTGGCAACCAAGATGAGACAAAAAATGTGAATTTCCCACTCCTTCCCTCTCCTGTAGAAAGGAACAGCCTGGTGGGGGAAGTGGTGTGGTCCTGTCTCAGTACAGCCAAGCCAGTCCTTCCTTCCTGTGAAACATCCTTCCTTCCTTCAGTCCACGGAGTACAAGGGGGAAAAAGGATACATAAATAACAATGTGATAGAGTGAGGTTAGCCAGCCAAGCCCTGGAAAAGTGCTGGAGGGAGACCCTCTGCTGCCATTTGTGGCTTTTGGTCTGTTTTTCACTCTCCACCTCTTACATGTGCTGTAAGAAAAGCATATGCCCTCTTGGCTCTGATCTTCATTTAGGATGGGATTCAGATGAATTAATGCTTGGCATTAAGCCTGCAGATTTCCTCATTAGTATCTTGTGTAATGCTTGCAGGAATACGTGTGCTTCAAGAGCAATAGATTTTGTCTGTCTTCTGTCCAGAGTACCCATTGTCCATTAGATACCAGTGGACTTAAAAGCAAATGCAGGCTGCCCTGTAGAACTGCCTCTTTCTTGTTAATATACGGTATTTCAAGATTGTTGGTTTTCTAGCAGCATGAAACTGAGAATCTGGAAAAAGTTTTCCCATTATAGTCATGAGTTTGTTGGCATTTTTAACCCTTTCATGTCCTACATGGCATGGTAGGAGCTGGATGAACTTTAAAGTTGGTGATGTATTCAGCCCCATCTATGGGAGAAGTACTGCTTGGCACCTTCCTGCTGGAAATCCTTTCCCACACTTCTGACCCCAAACAGCTGCTTAGCCGCGTACTGAAAGAGGCAGCTGGATGCTTAGGATGATCTTCTCCCTGGGAAGTAACAGTTATTCTTCTGCTGTGTCAGTGCCCACCCTAGTGAAGGGAGTCGCTTTATGCAAGCGAATGGGGAATAACTCTGGCCTGTTTCTGGGAAGAGGGAGCAGAGGCCAGGTATCCCTGTGCTGTCTGCGTTAAGGAGAGTCCCAACAGCGTCTGCTGAATCCCCTGGCCAGTCACCAGACCTTGGACCGCTAACTCGTGGAGAGCATTGAGTCTTTGCTCACAGCACTTAGCCCAGAGCAGCATCTGTAGCACAGTGCACGTGGCTGGTCTCTGCCTGCCAGTGCAGTGAGATGTGCTCACCTTTCTGGGCCATTTGCCCAGCTTCTGGCGCAATGCTGTATGTCCTGTGTGTGAAATGCCTATTGTCCTTTTGAGGCGCTGAGCCTGCAGGTGAAAATATTCTGTCCATTAATTCATCAAGGGTTTTAAGTGGGCTGTTTTCAATGGCACGACTGCGCAGTGTCATGACACCATCCTGGTAGCTTGTCTCGGAGCCTCCCCATTGTCCATGGAGTATTAATTTTGAGGTTGATGTGTTTAAGTCCCCACAGCTAGAAGTGTGCTCTCACAAAGGTAGTGTATTCCTTAAAAAATCCAGGCTGTGATCTGTTTGTAAAGGTTATTTTATTTACTTTTTTTTGTTACCTGAGTGTATTTTCAGCAGTAAGTTGAACACAAAAGACTCCTGTTACAGTTTCCCATTCCAGCCAGCTGTTGTCTTTGAATAAATCACATTTAAGAGAGTGACATAAGCTCCTGAATACCTCCTTTCATTTGATTTCGCACTTGCCAGTGAACAAAAAAGATATATTCTGAAGCTACAGGGTGGGAGCTTGCAGGTAAAAAAAATGCCTATCATTGTAAGGGAGTCTAAGATCACAATTAATATTTGTGGTACAGCCAGGGGACAGAGTTCCTGAGAGTTTGTGCTGGGAGGCGGTGAAGGATTTGGAAATTACTCGCAGTGTGTTAGTTAGCCAGCCAGCCTTCATTTACTTGTGCAAGTCGTTGTGAAATGCTGTACCTGAGGTCCCCCTAGTTCAAATGACTTCGGGGAGAAATCACACAGGCTTTGGCTGCATTGCCTGTGAGTCAGTGCATGTGGTGGGTGGGGTACCCACTGCTAATGCAGGGCTTCCTGCTCAGTGCATCGTGCCTTGTCTTGCCTGCTTGCTGTCCTGCCCGCTAGGGGCTTGCTCGGCTCACCTGGCTGCTCCCTCCAGAGCACCCTCAGCACCTCTGAAAGAGACCCCGAGCTGGCGTTGGATACTCAGTTTAGTAACAGCACTCAAGGTCTTGCTTTAGAGCAGGGTGTGGATTTCATGGATTGCAAAAGGAGCACATAGGACACAGTCTCCCCCCTGCATTGAAAGGTTCGCTTCAAGCCCACAATGATGCTGCTGGTACAGGGGAGTCCTGCAGGCAGGCTGCATGGTGTAACCCAAGCCCTCCAGCCTTTGTGCCAGTGGCATTTCAAGTGGCTGACCACTTCCTGCTGTTCCCCAGACAGTTGAGCTGAGGGATGCTACTAGTCTGTTCCCTCCATAACAGATGCTTGTCCAAAAGCTGCAGACTCACACAGCGTTTCTGGTGCTGCTGAGCTCCAGCATGCATGTGAGCTGCTGCAGTCCTGACACTGCCAGCATGCACACAGGCAGTACCCTGCAGGCTCCTGTAAAGACACAGCCCTGCCACTCCAAGTTTACAGTTCAAGTGTAAACCCTGGTTTGCTCTGGGAGCAACAGCAGTGGTACCTCTAACCTGATTCATCTTCCCTGGCTTCCTACGGGGCCCTTCCACGAGTCTGAATTGCTACTAATTGCAGCCTTTATTCAGCCCTCTGTGTTTTGGCTGCAAGCGAAGGGCTGCTGAGCATGCTTGCAGAAGCACTGCTGTCCATACATCCCATACATAGGATTTAGTGTCCTAAAATGATGCCAGCAATTTCATCTTCTGCATCTACATTAAGTAGGGCAAGTGAATTTGCATCAGGGAGGCAGTGTCAGGTAGGCGAGGGCAAGCTTCTTGCAGACGAGCCAAGAGTACCTTGAAGAGGGGACCCAGCTAGAGCAACTTTCCAGAGACATGGGGCAAAACTTTTACTGATTTTGGGGATTTTGATGATCACGTTTCTTTCTAGTGGCAGGGCTGTTCTGTTCAGTGGGTGGATAGCAATGCTAATAGTTTATAAAATGTACCTACAAGAGAGCAGTTAAAACTGGGCTTATGCTTGAATATTGAATTTTATCAGAGTAATTAGTCCTAGAAGTCTGCTGAGGGTTATTGAGTTAAAGGGCTGTTAGTAAAGGTTAATGAAAAATTAAGATTAAGACTTTTAAAAAATCTGAATGATCACTTTTAATTCAAGTCACATTTCATTTCCTTGTGCTGTTGTGCCATCTGAGGGTCTTGCACGGTACCTGCTGGGCCTGCTCAGAATGAGTTGCTGCGTGCATGGAGTGGAAGGAAGTGGAGGGCAAGGTGTGCAGTGACGACAGAGCGCCTTTCTCAAAATGTAGCTAAAAGTTGGCCATTTGTCTAAGCTGTTCTCAAAACATTTTCCCTACTCTTATTAAGGAGTGCTAGAGGACAATCCTGAGCCATGGATCACCATCATCAATACCGCTTTATGTTTGTAGGCATGGCTTGGCCAAGACCTTCCAGGGCATCTCTTGGAGATGGCTCAGGAGTTAGCAAGGACTGTCTCGTTTGGAGGCAAAGAAGGTTTAATAGGCCAGGGGTGCTCATTACATACTAGTTGACCTTGGGGCAGAGGACAGACCTAAGCAAGGCTCATGTGCTGATCTAGGTGTACCCTTAAGTGCTCTCTTTAGTCAACGGGATGACAGTGCAGTCTCCAAGGGGCCATTCATTTACCTGGTCTTAGGCAGCAAACTGGGATCAGGTGAACAATTGTCTGACGGTGATGCCTGCTTTCTTTTATTTATATGTGGAAGGTGCTTGACACTTGTATATTGAATGCATTGCTTTAGAAGGCTAAATTTTGGGGACACAGCTACTGTCCAATGAGGTGGACCATTCAAGTAGAGCGCTAAGCCAGGTTCTTTCCTTAAACTGTACAAAGGTAGGGCTGGGTAGGACCTTGAGATCAGGCAGTCAGATTTCCTGGTGTAGGAGAGCTGGGAGGGATGCCTCAGGGCTGCCTTGCTCACCTTTGGTTTCCAGCGGATGCTTGGCTACTTGTGATGGTGTAGCACTGCAGCTGAGTGGAGCAGTCAGTGCTGAAGTTGTCCTCCCTGCCACAGGTGGCTGAGCCAGCGAGGAGCAGCTCAGGCGGCTTGTGAGGAGAGCTGTGCCTCTGAGCCTTGCGAGGCACTGAGGTTGCATCTTCAGTGTAGCATGGAGCTACCTGCTGTCTCTGGCCAGTTCCTGGATAACATGATGATGCCTTGGTAGTCCCTTTGTGTGGCCGTGTACTCCAGAGAGTGGCCCTGTAGCCGAGCCCTGAAGACAGTATTATGCCTCTCAGGCCCCAAAGTCCTCAGAAAAACAGAAAAATTACTTCACCTGCTGTGCGTACAGCTCTTCTCTTAATGTGTCCGGAGCATGACTTACCTTTTTCACAAAAGATGACCTTGTAGGTAGGTGGAAGCCTGTTGTTACCTCTGTATTTGCTTTCTGCTGTGAGTCCACCCATTTTCTGCTTAGGTGGTTCACTTGCCTGTGGTGCAGGACTTGGCCTGGGTGAGTTTTGGTTTTGGTTCTGAAGTATTCTTCCTGTGTGTCAGGATTGTTCTCTTTTCTGGACTCACCATTGCTCTCACCTTGGTGGCATCTCTATGTTGTCTCAGTCTCCTTTCTACTCTATTACCCGTGCTGTTAATGAGACTGCTCAACAGACCCAATGGAGGGGTTGTACTAGGAAAACATAAGAGATAACTGTTTGTCATGTTTCTTATATTCTTCCCCCAACAACCGTTGCTGGTGATCTTCAGAGGCAGATTTTGGGCTATACAGACCTTTGTCTGACCTCCCACAGGAGTTCTTACCATCTCTCTTTTTTGTTATTGAAAAGGCTTCTCATTTTCACACCGACAGTTCTAGAGAGTCCTGGGCTTTCTAGCTCATTGTGATTTCACCTAGATGTGTGTTTTCCTACTCTGCTTATGGGAATCCACGTGGGACACAGTGTCAAAAACTTTAATAAAGTCAAGATACCTTATGTCTGCTGCTGCTTCAGCTATTCAGTGTGACTCTTATCCAGTTTAACAAAGGTTAAAGTAGTTACCAGTACAGCTATGAATTTGTATGTCCCAGTTTTTCTCCATTTTCACAAACTTATGATCTTCATATTTCAAACTCTGCCTTCAGCTTGGTTTCAGACGTGAGAACCTCCCTAACCTGGGATCGGTCTCCTTTATCAGAGCTCAGGCTAGTTAGCAGGATTATATGTTGCTCTTGATGATGAGCAGAATCTTGTTCATTGAGGCTGGCACAAAACTACCTGCTTTAAAAAATAAAAATAAAAAAAAAGCAAATTAAACTGTTAAATAATCTGTTGACAGCTCTGTCTTGGGTTGTGACGAGACCAGAACATTATTTCTGTGAAATTACGTGTTGCTGCCTCCTTGCAGGGCCTCCACCTCCAGGCAAGTGTGGAGTCAAAGCCCTTCTGAAACAGCAGACACTGAACAACAAGGAAGTGAGCATGAAGCTACCCATGTCCAGCCCCAGACCGTGTATTCAAGTTGTTTAGCCATGCGCAGTCCTCTTGGAATTTAAAACACCCAAGGACAGGAGCAGGTCACCTGTGTCAACTTCAGGATCAGAGGATTTACCAGCAGACCTGGAGGCTGGGTTTGCTTTGGCTTCACCTTGTAGCTCTGCCTGCCTCCAGGAGTGTGCTGAAGGGATGAACTCATTCTTTACCCTTACTGTTAAGCCGTGCTGTTGTGCAACGTGGGATCCAAGGTTTTTACATCTGGTCGAAGTCATAAAGCAAAGCCCAGTTGCTGTTTTTGCCTGGCCTGCTGGAGAGGGCAGACACCTGTCAATGAAGAGCCACTATCCATGGTTTCCATCTCTGCCATAATCCTCGCTTCACCCAACTCCTGATCCAGATCTAGCAGGACAGATCTTTTCTTTCTTTTATTATTATAAGCTGGACTTGACTTTTGTACCCAAGGCCATTATGTTTGTCCTGGATCAGGCCACAAGTGTATCTAGCCCAGTATTTTTGCAGTGGCTAAGAACAGAGCCCTAGGGAAGAGAGTAGAAACAGGGAAAACCTGTGGTAAGTAGTTCTTGCATGCTTTCCCAGCCTCCATCACCTTGTGGCACAGCACTTACAGGCTGGATGTGGCTTCTGTGGATTTACTAACCCTCAAAAGGCATCTGTGGTGTTACTTTATCTGTTTGCCCCAAACCCATGGAAATTTTTGGCGTCCCCAGCATTCTGTGGCAGAGTTCAACAGCTTATCTGTCATGAGGAGCAGCATCTCTCCTTGTTTGTTGTGATTGCAGAGACAGTGAATATTTGATCGTATCCCTTTTCTTCAAACTATTCATGATTTTATAGATCTGTCATATCCCTCCTGAGTAATTTCATTTTCCACATTAAATAGTTCTCATTTGTCAGTGATTTCCTCTGCAGGAATCATACTTTTGACCATCTTTGGTGCATATCTTTTCTAGCTGGCAGCAGAGGCTGAGATGGGACCGGAATTGCAAACAGCTGTGGAAATGCTGGCACACTGTAGTTTGATACAGTGGCAAATTAATCTTTTCTATTTTTTTGTGCTGTACTTATTTCCTAGTAATTCATAGTGTTAGACTTGATTTTTAACCACTGTGGAACAATGAGCTGCTATTTTCCTGAATGGTTGCGGTAAGCTGAAAGCTTGTTATTTTACATGTAAAGTTAGGACATTTTTTTTCCATGTCTGTAACTTAATGCTGATCTACACTGAATGTCACATGTCATTTCCCTGATGAGACTTGGAAGGTCCTTCCATAGATCTGCAGAGTTAGCCTTTGCCTCTATGACCCTGAGCTCAGAGTGTCTTCAGCTGCTTTTACTAACGTGGTGGAGGAATCCGTTGATGTACGGTGGCAGCGAGGGCAGGTCCTGCATTGCTGGTGTTATGTGGGAGAACTAGCTTCCTCAGGAAGGTGTGAGTTCAGAGCTGAAGTGTAGATCCATGAAGCTTTCTGGAGGTAAACCCATTTTTGCTGAAGTGCTTATGTAGGTGGGAGCTAGTAAGACCTCTATTACTGTTTTCCTTAAGAAAAGCTCCTGACAGCTGTGGGCAGTCAGAAGTCTCACTGATGGAGAAATGGTGCCTTCCTCTGCCTCTTCCTTCCTTGTTCCTGTGCTGGTTACTTTCACCTTTGTTTGTACCTTGTACTCCTTTGTGCTGGGACAAACATTTTTCTATCCACTTTTTCTTACCTTAATGAGGTTAATTTTAGCCCAGGAAAGTCTTGCATGAATGCTTGGGACAGGAGAGTGTGAGTGTGCATAGCAGTGGGAATATGCAGCTGGGAGTGAGAAGGCATCAGATCCAACTCAGCCAGCGTGTGCTGCTCCAGCAGCTGCAGTGTTAGGACAGTTTGGGACATCCCTGAGCAAGCAGCAACAAACCCAGTACTTGTTTAAATGGCTGAAGCAGAGCAAAGTGGAGGAATCCAAATTCCAACACAAGCAAGGAAACGTGTTTTTATCAGAGCACGGACCTCAGGAAAGACAACTTGTAAACCTTGTGACAAATGGTCAGCAGAAGAAAGAGGACTTGGGGGAATCCTTGAACAAATACTATCAAAGGGTACCTCCTTGGGTAGACTAGCTCAAAAACCTGGAAAGTGCTAGCTTTCTCCTGGAACGTTATTGCATGGTCTGAGGGCCAGAGAGCCATTGCTGTGGCAACACATTTTTCAAATGCTACTTTATTTCGGTGAGATGTCCAAAACGATGTTGAAAATAGGCCATGGGACTAGCTGTGCAGCAGTGCATCAAAATACTAGTTAGGCTGCTGGGGAAGCCCAATAGCAGTGGGTTGGAGTTCAGTGTGATGCCCTATAGCCTTTTTTGGGTGAATCAAACATGCCACTGTGGCTTTTTGGAGTTGTTCCCTGGGACCCTGCACTTCTGGATGATTAGCAGAGCTGCTGCTTTCTTCTCAAATACACTTCAAACAATGATGACAACAGCCCTACTGATCCTAGAGAAAAAAAAATTAGGGCATGCATTAGAAAGCTAAGGAGCATACATTGTCAAGTTGAACACTGGGGATAGCTGGGGCTTCCTGGGTGGGGATGAGAGGTGCATCCCATTGTTCTCTAATTGTGCTTTTGAAACCAGGACAACAGCACACTGGGAGATGTTATGTGGTTGTTTTCTGCTTAGTCTCCCCACGTGGCTTTGCCCTGCAGCCACATTGCTGTCTTGGCCACAGATGTGAAGTGTAGCTTCTTTTGGGCCTGTGCACTTCCTTTTTCCAAAACTCTGCTCTGTCCCAGTGTTTGAGATCTGCTGGGAGTTTGCTGAATTGCATTTCTGTGCCAAGGCTGGGCAGGCACCCACACACAGGCTGGTTGTCTGCCTATCTTTTCTTTCATTTCTGTCCAAGGCAGAAAACAGATGGTTCGGTAGCTGCAGTAGTTTAGGGCAGTCAGCAGCTATGGCAACTCCCCAAGCTGTTCTTGGGGAGTTTGAAAAGCTTTCATTTTAGCACTTAAAAACTTCATTGATTGAGTTCTTCCAGGAAGAAAGTCACAAGAATAACCAGTTTTCTGTGCTACTGCGTCCATGAGCTCAGTTTTTTGGGAGGTCTTTTGGAGCAATCCCCGTTTTCTGCAGGGTTTGTAAGGATCCATGTGGAAACATCTGAATGGCTGAGCCAGGCTTTTAGCCAGAAAAGCTCACAGCAATCAAAGGAGTGTTCCTGCAAAGGAGCTGGCTCGGATGGCCTCCCCACGACTCTTAGGAGAGTGGAGTTTACCCAGTATCAGATGGGGTGTAGAGAAACATAGAATGCCCTGTAATTTTCATGCCAACAGGGAAGTACCGGTGCCCATGTGGCTCTCAGGTGTAATGCTAGGAAGAATGTGAATCACAGAATCATAGAATGGTTTAGGTTGGAAGGGACCTTGAAGATCATTGAGTTCCAACCCCCCTGCCATAGGCAGGGGCACCTCCCACTAGACCAGGTTGCTCCAAGCCCCGTCCAGCCTGGCCTTGAACACCTCCAGGGATAGGGCCTCAACAACCTCTCTGGGCAACCTGTTCCAGTGCTTTACCACCACCCTCAAAGTGAAAAACTTCTTCCGAATGTTTAATCTAAACCTGCCCTCTTCCAGTTTATAGCCATTCCCCCTCGTCCTATCGCTACATGCCCTAGTAAAAAGTCCTTCCCCGGCTCTCCTGTAGGCCCCCTTTAGGTACTGGATGCACGCAGAAAGATCTCCCCGGAGCCTTCTCTTCTCCAGGCTGAACAGCCCCAACTCTCTCAGCCTCTCGTCATGGGAGAGGGGCTCCAGCCCTTGGATCATCCTCATGGCTCTCCTCTGGACCCGCTCCAGCAGGTCCATGGCCTTCTGATGTTGGGGACTCCAGAGCTGGATGCAGTACTCCAGGTGAGGTCTCACAAGAGTGGAGTAGAGGGGCAGAATCACCGCCTTTGCCCTGCTGGCCACACTTCTTCTGATGCAGCCAAGGCTGAGGTTGGCCTTCTGGGTTGTGATCGCATGTTGCTGGCTCATGTTGAGCTTCTGGTCAATCAGCACAACCAGGTCCTTCTCCTCACGGCTGGTTTCCATCCCTTCCCCGCTGAGCCTGTGTTTGTGCCTGGGATTGCCTCGTCCCAGATGTAGGACCTTGCACTTGGCCTTGTTGAACTGCATGAGGTTGGCTTGGGCCCCCCCCTCCAGCCTGTCCAGGTCCCTCTGGATGGCATAAGTGAAGGTTAAAGCTGCCTACACCTAATGAGCAAAGTGATTCAGAGATGTTTATGAGTGCTTGAACCTGATTTTATTAGGCGTATCGTACCAGGCATGCCTTTCCTAGCTCTGTAGACATTGCTGGACAATAAATTGTGTGGGTTTATGCTTTTGGGTACTTAGCCTGTTTGTAGTGTAGCACTTGTCAGATGTGTAGTGTTAGTCCTGTGTGACTTGGATAGGTGTTTGGGGCAGGACAATACAAGAGCCCAAAAAGATGGTAAGAGCTCTACTGGCTGAGAGCAAAGGTTTACCTACCCCATCTCCAGCAATGGCTGGAGGTGGACTGCCAGGAAGGAGGATAGGGACAGGGGAACTGTGCAACGATGCAGGCCACAGGATTCTCCTAATCTCCAGGTTTTGGCTCAGAGACATTCTGAGCTAGAAGTGGGTCCCTGTCCCTGTATGTATTAATTTGAGGGATTTTTCTTCTATGAATTTGTCTAGTTGCTGCTTTATGAACCCACAGGGACTTTTAGCTTCCATAACATCTTGCAGCAAAGAGTTCCTCAGTGTAACATCACGTACAAGCAGAAGGGGAGTGCTGAACAGTGATCCCCACCAGAGATGAGGCAACAGGATAGGAAGAGGGAGTGAAAACACCAGCAGGAACTGGAGCTGATATTACTATCCCAGCCTTCAGCACAAGCATAACAGAAGAGGCTGGAGGGAATAGGGCTGCGCTTGAAGGGTAATATTTGTGCTGGCCAGCAAGTGTAGGAGGCAAGCTTGCTAAAGTCACAATGTGGAAGATGGGTCTGAGAAGACCTTTTACCATGTGCTAAATATCTGGGGAAGTTTGAGAAGCATTGAGAAGTAGACTGAAGTGATATGGGAGAGAAAAAAGGGAACAGAGGAGAGGGCACTGTAGGTCAGACCAAGGTGCCTGTGTCCTCAGCATCCTAACTGCACCAGTGGCCAAAAGCAGATGTTGGGGAGAAGCATGAGAATAGCTAATATGCAGTATGATTTTCCCTCGTTGCCACTTCCAGGGACTTCCTGATTCAGGCTGGAGGGGCTGATCTGGGGCAGTCTCCTTACATGCAGCCTTTCTGAGATGGATGAGCCAGAAGCCTGCAGCGCTCAAGACTGGGCAGTAGTTTTCCTTCCTGGTTTACATTCCTCCTCTAATACTCTGGTTTTTGTGCTGCTATTTAACATTGAACCAATGTCTTCATAAATACTGTAGTATCCCTGAGGGAGTCCAAGGCCCCTTTCCTCGAAAGAGGCAATGCTGGAGAATTACAGATAAAAACTAATGACCAGCCTGTACCAAGTAGACAACAGTAGACAACAGTAACAGACAAAATGCTGGCCCCGTGGCAGGACAGTTGGGAAACTTCAGTTACTCAGAGGCTCTCCTAAAGTTTGGATCCACTGGCTTTCAGCCAGCCTGTGGGTGGTTCAGCTCCAGGTGACACCTTGATGCAAGCACATGTTATAGGAGTGAAGAGAAATGATGGTGACAGCCATGGTCCCTGAAGCCCTTGCAATGCTGACCCTGACAGAGGTGGGAGGGAGAGATGGAGCAGTGAAGGAGGTGGAAGACCTCCATGTCCAATAAATAGTACAAAGGCACCACTGAGCTGGGGCTGCTTTTCCCATGCCATCTGCAGGATGCTGCCAAGTTTGTGACTCGCTGGAGAGATGCCCGCATGGTGTTTGTGAAATCAAATGTGACAGTAAAATCTGTTTCTGAGGACAGTACAAGTAGCAGCATGGGACACCGAGTCAGAGAAGAAAAACATCTTCCTCAGTTTTGATTCCAGTGCAGGATGGGGCATTTTTCTTGAAACAGCATGAAGAAGGCAGAAAGGTAATTCTTAAGGTCTGTGATGTGGTGAGGTCCCCCACTGTCCCACCATCTCTTCTGCTTGCCTACAATACATAAAATGTGTTGCTGAATTCAAATATAAGGCGAATAGGTAGTTTGTCTGCTGCATGTACAAGGTATGTTTTGATATCTGGCAGATAGGAGCAGCATTCCTGAGGGGCTCTGAAAGTATCAATCTATTCATTTCTGATCAAGAGCTCCAGACTATAGGTAACATCTTCCTTGGCATGGGGTTCCCAGGGTAAGGATGCCACCAGCTGCAGGGCTCTGTTTGGCACTTGTGCTGGTTAACACCATCGTGTATTGCTGGAAGGAAGGTGCTGCACCTAGTCATCAGATGCTCAAGACCTGGTCTCAGTGAACCAAGAGTGAGCTCATGAGTCTTTACAGTGCAAGGCAAGCAATGATTTTGAAAGGGAGCCAAAGGAGAGTGGTAACAGGTTTGTAGAGAAAAGCAAAATCTCTGCTGTGCACAGTAAAGCAACAGCAACTTTGCTCAAACCCTGGTGCTGCTCAGAGCATCTGCTGTGAGCAACTGGGGGTGGCTTTATGTTCTGCTTTCAGATTACCCCTGCCAGCTCCATGTAGAGAAATTCCTTTTATAATGCTGGAAGCAGAGCAGCACTGAGAAGTTCGGTGGGTGATCAGTGTTGGCATAGGGTTGGTGTGACTCGGTGATGTGCCAGATCCTCTCCTGCATCTACAGAGCCTGCTGCAGTCTTCCACACTTGCTGTAGATGCTATTCGGTGTCTTTGTTTTTGTTTCCTTTAACATTGTGGTCGCTGTGGTTATTTTTGGCTGCTCTCTCATTATTTCACGTCTCTAGTCTAGCATTGTATTAGTCAATATTCAAACCACTTCCAGCTTGTTCTGACTTTGAGAATTTCCTCTCCCACTAGATGCAGACATTTCTGAGAGAGTTCATCCCTCAAAATACAGACATCCCTAAAAGTCACTTGGCATTTTGCCTTTGTGTTCAGTGGGCCCAGGGTGCCCCTTTTCCCATCCTGTGTAAGCAAACACATCATCTGCCTCCCTTCACCTGCCCCAGGAGGTTGTTAGGTGCCTGCAGGTAACGCGTGGCGTTGATGACATACAGTGGACTCTGGCTCTCATTTAGTCTGAATATCTTGTTTTATACACTTTTTTTTTCTGGAGTATTTTTATCCTATTCCCATGGCTATGTATCATTGAGTGGGGTCAAGAACCAGGTACTGGAAGGAGCTCATAAAAGGCAAAATCAAATTAAGAAAAACTTTCCTTCCTTGTCTCTTTAACTGACTGAAGGCTTTGACCATAGTATCCTCATCTGCTGCAATCTGTGACACCCATGTCCTTTTCCTATGTAGATGGCAGAGAAATTTTGCTTTACAAATGAAGAATGACATGCTGGACTCCTCCCAGCCTGTTCCACCCTGGGGCAGGGAAGAAAAATCCCGCTGATGCTCTCACCGTGTTGAGCTGTGATAAAAGCATGAATCGGCAGAAGCATTACTGCATTTGAGCATTGTATGTTCACACTCACTTGCATACGTATGCAACACCAAAAAAACTTTAATTAAAGCTGCAGATGTATATGCACGTGGGGCAGAATGCAACAAACACCTATGCTTCAGGTAGAAAAGTGTACATTAGAACAAGAACGTAGTCTAATCAAATGCCCTCTGACGTGCTTGGCCATCTGGGACCACTAAGAGGAACTCCCTTGCTACCCCAGGTTTTGCTGACGTATGTCTCACAGAATCACAGAATGGTTAGGGTTGGAAGGGACCTCTGGAGATCATCTAGTCCAACCCCCCTGCCAGAGCAGGGTCACCTACAGCACGTTGCACAGGACAGCGTCCAGGCGGGTTTTGAATGTCTCCAGAGTGGGAGACTCCACCACCTCTCTGGGCAGCCTGTTCCAGTGCTCCACTACCCTCAAAGTAAAGAAGTTCCTTCTCATGTTAAGATGGAACTTCCTATGTTCAAGTTTATGCCCATTACCCCTCGTCCTATCCCTGGGCGCCACTGAAAAAAGACTGCTCCCATCCCCCTGGCATCCTCCCATTAAGTATTTGTAAGTATTAATAAGATCCCCCCCCTCAATCTTCTTTTCTCTAGACTAAAGAGACCCAAGTCCCTAAGCCTTTCTCCATAGGAGAGATGTCTCCAGAGCTGTCCTTATGCCTGAAGTGACTGTCAGCCTCCTAATGCAATTTGAATAGTCTGGAGACCTGCGTTGCCTAAGGCTCCCTTTCCCCAGGTGTGTATAAACACTCCCGGCATTGTGCTCAGTGCAAAAATACAGTTCCCACGGGTATTCTGAGTAATAATTTAGCAGAAAATGGAACAGGGAGCTCACCCCAGCATTTGGAGAGGTGGAGGGAGTAGTACCAGGTTTACGCCCCATCCACAAGTGTGTGGGCAATAGCCCCACTCTGCTCCTCCCCTGAAACTAGACCACCTGTCAGTTGAGGAATGCAAAACTCTCAACCTGTGTGGATTTGACAGTGCGGAGGACCCCACGGATTCCAACTACAATGGGCCAAAATGCTATTCTTATCTCTGACTATAGCTGTGTTTGAATCTATTGATTTTCTATTGCCTGTGATGCTCTCTAGGGTCTACTGGAAATCCCTACAGCTTCAAGGGCAAAAGAAGAAATGAATAAAAAGTGGCTGTAGGCCAAGGCATTAATAATTCTCATTCATCTTTAGGATTAGGTAAGGCTGAAACTTAACATATATGAGGTCACATTACCCTTTTGATGATGGATACTGTGGAAGACCAGCAGTGCTGTCACTGGGGGCCCAGGCTCCCCCAACCACAGTGAGGGATAGTGCATTATCAGCATAAAAGTGCAAGCACAAAGATAAAAACCCGAAGATTAAGTGTAAAATGTGCCCGTGAGAGATAGCAGAGTGTTCTAGCACTCGAGAAACATGCATGGCAGCTGGCAGCATTTTTATCTTGGCATAGCAGAGAGCACAGTAGGAGTGGGTGCCAACAGTTATTCCCACATGGGTGCGTTGGGGACATCCTGAAACTCAGAGCTTGTGGGACTCTTACCAACAGCCAAATCAGAGCAAGGAACACAACGTGTAGGGTAAGATGCTTCTGTGCATCTGGAGAGGAGCAGAGTCACAGTTCTAAGGACTTCTGGCAGAGATCATCCGTGTAGGTCTCAAGTAGTAGTCATTTAATTACTGTTCCTGAAATAGAAGATGGTTATCTCCCAATTCATAAAGTGTTTAGCTAGCTATTGAATCCTGGTAAATTCACTGCAGTGAATCAATTAAATTGTATGCCATGTTTCTCTTGTGAAATTGGGTTTGGGCTTAATGTGAACTTAATAAATGTGGGCTTAACAAAGAACCTTTTAGATCAGACTCTCACTGTACGTATTTACTGACCACATATTTTGCCTTGGTATTGCTTTGAATAACAGGTAGTTTGAGATTCCGCAGGCTTCCTACGTGTCTCATTGGAAGGGCAATTTTTCAAGAACTCAGATTCAAACAGATGTTATTGTGGCTCTTGCTTTAATGCAGGATTGCCCATGTTGTTCAGGTGAAATCAGTGATTTCTTAGAGTTTTAAAGGGTAAAAAAGCACTCATGACTACTTTTCTGAGCTTTCTCAAAACTTTCCTCAGCTTTTCTCAAACTTTCCACTTGTGTTTTTGATGCATTGCCCCTGGAGAGAGAGGAGCATCATTCCCAGGGGAGACAACAACCATCCAGATATTTGTGCCTGAGCCTGTGTCTAGGTTTCCTTCGTCATCAGTGGGCAGAGTACGATCCCTCAAAGCGTGATTCCTCTCCCCCTGTGGAAAGTCCTGTCTCCCTGGGAAGGTCAGATGAAGACACTCAAGCGTCTTTTTCTCTTTGAATCTAGAAGACTCAAGAGCAGTTTGTAGGTGTCTCTTGCTCTGTGTCACTACTTAAGCAAGGTGAGATGCATCAGACTTGGGTGTATAAATACACAATCCAGTACTGCCTACAAAATAATGTCATTTTTACTGTCGTACTTTTACTTGGTATTTCCTACTGATACAGCCAAGAGGGTCTGCCTCTGAGCTGCAGCTGTACATCAGCTGCTTCTGTAGATAAGATTTCTGCTGTGACCATTTAAGCCTTTTCAGTGTTTCCAGGATACAGCCCTTCAGAGTCTTTGATCTCACTTTATCAGTGACTCAGATGGCTCTGGTTAACTGAACTGTCCTCATTATATTTGCCACTGTGACAGTTTTTTGCTATTTGGGAAAATTATCATCCTCTTTTCTTCCTGTTTTTTGGTTGTTTTTATTTTTTTTTTCCTAAAAATGTAAAATAGGGCTAGGATGAGAACTGCTCACTTTCCAAAAACAGAGAGAGAGAAATCTGAAGTCCGTACATCCATGTCAGATTGTTCAGTACCTTTTCAAGCTGAGCAAGTTATTGCCTTACCAGATTTATTTAACAAATCCTGTTTAAGCATCCCCCAACAATATTAATTAGCATTAATAATAGTCTCAGTATTTGAATCCTGCACCATTCCTTCTGATATTTTGATGTCAGTGATAGACTAGAGAAGAACAGTCATGAACAGCCAGAGCAATTTGGGTGGAAAGTGCCCTTGGAGGTCTCTGGTCCAAGCCCTCACTCAAAGCATAACCAGCTTAAAGCAAACACTACATCTAAGATAATATTTCACATTGCCTGATTCCCCTCAGTCTTATAAATGTGCACTTTATTTGTGATACTAATTTATTTAGGCTGTGATTCCAAGCACTGGGTTAGTTCTGGCTATGCCAAGAGGGCCTTCTGCTAGAAGACTTGTCGTGGATGCTTTCTCTCAACATATTTGTTTGTAGAAGATGTTGCTTTGCATCTCCTTCTCCTTCTCAAGCTAAGTAGATTGAACCTTTTTCATCTCTTGCAGTAAATCATGTCAGCTGTGGAGATACTGGGGAGTTCCAGGGCTGCCTCTGGTAGAGCTCTGAGTACCTCTGTGGATGGAGGTCCCACGGCCTCTCTGGGACCCTGTGCCAGTATTTGACCAGTCTCATGATGTGGGGGGGAAGTCCTAATATCTACTTGGAATTGTTCTTCTTGCAGCTTCTTTCACTGTGTGCCTTAGAGGAGAGCCTGACTGTCTTCTCTACACACTCCTGTATGGTAGCTGCAAGCAGCAAAAGTCTTTGCTTTCTCTTCTTCAGGCTGAGTAAACCCAGTTCCTTCAGTGTCTCCTTGTACATCCACTGCTCCAGCCCATGGCCATCCTGGTGGCCTCTGCTGGACTCTCAGCCCAGTACATCTGTGTCCTTCTTGTACCAGGAAGTCCCAAATTACATGTTGCACTCTAGATGTGGCCTTGTGAGAGCCAAACAGAGAGGAAGGATCACCTCCCTCGACCTCCTGGCTGCACACTTGCGGATGCGGCCCGGTCTATGGTTGGCCTTCTTAGCCAGAAGGACACACTGCTGACCAGTGTTCAACTTTTTGTTCTCCCGAAATCCCCAGATCCTTTTCTGTGAAGCTGCTGTCTGACCACCATCTCTAGCCTGTCCTGGTGCCACAGGAGCAGGACTCGGACTTCATTTTGCTGAGGCTGCTGTCCACCCCTTTCTCCAGCCTGTCAAGGTCCCTCTGAGTAGCAGCCCTGCCCTCCAGCATATCAGCCATGCTTCCCCCCCCTTCCCAGTTTAGTATTGTCCATGAACTTGCTGAGACCATGCTCCATCCCATCATCTCTGTCATTAATAAAGACATTAAACATCATCAGCCCTTGAAGGATACCACTAGTAGTTCATTCATGCAATTAATTACTGAGTTCAATTTTCTGCTTCATTCGAGGATTTGAGGGTTTCCTCCTAAATCAGGTTCTCTTCTGGGCCTCTGAGCCAGTCTCTGAGCAGCCTCTGACATCCATAGAGGAGATCAGTGACTCAGTCCCAACATCCCTCTCCTGCTCTTTATGACCCATGAGCTGTGACAATGTAGTCAGAGGGTCTAAATCCTGACTCATGGCCCACACTGAGCTCTTCACCAAGCATTAACCTATGCAGACACAAAGGCACGTTATTCGCCATGGTCCAGACTCTGTAGGAACCAACTTTAGGAGTGTGGTTTGGTGGAGCAACAAGATGGGTGGCTCACCAGCAATGCTGGGTCCCTTCCCACAGATCTGTGCCCATAACCCCCTTCCTTCCTGCTGTAGACTGCATTGGACCACGCCACCTCCTGGGGCGATTGTTTCTTCTGTCTGCAGAAGCCCATTGTCTTCAAGGCAAGGTCACCTTCTGCACCTAGTTGCTCACTGAGCTTGAGCCTTTACTGGCCTCTATGGTGGGGCTTCCCCAGGGTGCCGAGTGTATGCAGGGAGAAGGCCTACTCCATCCAGGTGCCAGCGGATGCTGCAGGAATATTTGGGATGTAGGAGAGGGAGGAAAGGGAAGAGCAGCCCCTCTGCCCTGTGGAGGTAACTCTCCATTTCTCACCCCTTCCCACAAAGAGGGCTGTGGGACTGGTCCCAGTGGCAGAGCTTGCTGAGCCACCATGGTCTCTGTGGTGAGGACCCTGTCACTTGGGAGCCAGAGCCTGTTTGCCCCTGGCTGGTTCGATGCTCGCAGGCCACACACAGCCCTCTCCCCTGAGCTCTGCAGAGCAAACGTGCAGGAGCTGTGGCCTGGACCCAGCGCTGCATGCCAGCCCTGCTGCACCCTGCCTTCGTCGTGTCCCAACCAGTGGCCAATGCCAGGTTAACCATTAACTCCCTGCTCCAAGGCCTGCTGGGGGCAGGGCATTGTTTTCGGGGCACTGTGAAGCTGCTCGCTTTGGCCTTTGCTGCGACGCTGTAGTTACATTTCTTGATGGGATCCTGCGGGGGCTTGCACAGCCAGGAGTTCCTGTCTGCAGGCAGCCGCACAACAGGGCCGGGGTCTGCGTGGCCTTTACGGTCTGTGGGCAGCATGAGGGAGGGTGGCCCAGGAGTGGGATGTGGTCATAGTGGTGAGGGAGGGGACAGGCGTGTGGCCAAGGCCAGGCGCACCACTGCGCACGGGGTGCTGAGGTTCCTCTCCGGGTGTGCATTGCGGTGCTCCTTTTTGCTCTCACGCCTGAGGTGCCTGAGACCAAGCAAACAGGTGCAGGAGATGCCTGGGGAGAGGGGTCGCAGGGTGCCTGGTGTGCATCTAGTGCCTGCTGTGCGTGGTGGCCGCCTGTTGGCAGCCTGGGCCCCCTGCCCGGCAGGAAATGAATCACCTCCAGTCAAAGGCTTTGCGTTGGGGCGCTGCAGTCTCCCTTACCAGCACTGTCTCATCCCCACATCCTGAGTGGAAACTCTGCAGGGACCTCCACAAAAATGCTAGAGGCCAAGTCCTGCTTCAAGGCAGACAGCCAGAGCAAGGGTGCAGATCAAAGAGCTGCAGTGTCGTGTGTGTCTGTGTCCGTCCCCATCCCCCCCCCGCCCAGGTTTGCAGTAGCCCTTGCACACTGTGGGGACATGCCTCAGGCCCAGGAAAAAACGATGCTAACGCTGAGCACCAAAGAGGGACTTCAGATCCTCCCAGCGGCCATTCTGGCCTGCTTAGGTCCCCCTCCCAGCTACTCCTTGCCAAACACAGAGGGGCTGTTTAAAAAAAGCCCTGACACCTCTGAGCTGGGAAGAGAGCTACATTAGTGCGTCAGAGCGTGCCCATGTGTTATAATCGCTGCTCATTGTCAGCAGCAGCAAGGAGGAGAGGCATAGGCATTCCCAACTGCTCATCTCCTGGGTGGGCGAGTGGGTGGCAGCCAAGGGCAATGACAGCTTTTGAAACAGCACAGTGAAACTTGAAACACCATTGGCATAACATCCTTGGGATGTTACTCCAACCCAGGTGAAGATTTCTGCTGAGCAGTCCAGGCTCCAGAAGAAATACTGGCAGCAATAGGCAGTGCTGACTGGCAGCATCTCTCACACCCTCCATCTGCGAACTGGGTCGGGGGAGGGGGCCCACCCCATCCTCAGTGGCCACCAAATGGCTGAGGGTTGCATTTTCTGGTTTCCAGGTCTTGTTTATGGTTCCTGAATTTTAATCTCTGAGCCATCTTCAGGAGACCGGTGCCGTGCTGAAAAGAGAGGTGTCTGCTGGGTGGCCATGTCCATGTACGGGGACCTGAGGGCTGCATGTACCTAAAGCTCCGCAGCCAAAGAACTTGCTCATAGGCAGCTTGTGCAGCCTGTTGAGGACTGGGGTGAGGGTCTGCCGGTTGTGCACACACCGCCTGTGTAGAGCAGCAGAGGAGGGCCCTGCCTTCCCTCAGCTATTGGGAACAGGCTATTTTTGGAAACCCTGTATAACCAAAGTAAATGGACTGTAGCTCCTCTCTGCAGTTTCATTTCTCCTAATTTAGCACTCAGAAATGTGTTTAATTAAAAAGTTATCATATAAACGTTTATAGTCTAACTTATACAGTGAGAATATTTATATTCTGAGCTCTTATATTGATTTTAAGCATTTTTTTCTTTCAGGGTGAGATTGCTTCTGTTCAAAGAAACGGTAACATCCTAGGAATACACAAGGTGTTAAAGACCACACCATTCACGCAGACCAAGCAAAGCTTTCGCCTAAAAGGAATAAAAAATAAACATGGCAGAATTTACAGGTTACAAGGAAACCTCAAATCGGCACTTACGATTCAAACTGCAGAGTCTTAGTCGCCGCCTTGATGAACTGGAGGAAGCAACCAAAAATCTGCAGAAAGCAGAGGATGAGCTGCTTGACCTCCAGGACAAAGTTATCCAGGCAGAAGGCAGCAACTCCAGCATGCTGGCTGACATTGAAGTGCTGCGGAAGAGAGTGCTGAAGATCGAAGGCAAGGATGAAGAAATTAGGAAGGCTGAAGAGCTTTGCCGGTTAATGAAAGAAAAACTTGAAGAGGAAGAGAGCCTCACCCGAGAGCTGAAGTCAGAAATCGAACACCTTCAGAGGAGAATGGCAGAGCTGGAGAAACTGGAGGAGGCCTTCGGCAGGAGCAAGAACGACTGTACGCAGTTGTGTCTTAGCCTCAATGAAGAAAAGAACTTAACCAAAAAGATATCTACAGAATTAGAAATACTTAGAGTGAAAGTGAAAGAACTGGAAGCATCTGAGGACAGGCTGGATAAAACTGAGCAGAGCTTAACAGGCGAGTTAGAAAAACTGAAATCCTTAGCACTGAGCTTTATCACTGAAAGAAAACATTTTAATGAAAGAGAAAAGCAGAATGAAAAAATAATCCAGGAGCTAACACAGAAACTAGAACAAAACAATAAACTAAATAGGGCAGATCAAACTAGAAATGCATCCAACTTGCTAGAAAGGTCATCAAATAATCTCCTGGACAGAAATGATTTGAGAATTGAAGATGACTTGACTTCTGCATTGCCCTCTAAGGAGACCAGGAGGAAGGGAAGCGTGGATTACTTGAAACACGTAGAAAATGAAACCAGGAATAAATCAGAAAACCAAAAGAATAAAAATCAGGAAGACAACAAAGTGAAAGATCTCACCCAAGAAATTGAGAAACTCAAAACTCAGATCAAACGTTTTGAATCTTTAGAAGAAGAACTTAAAAAAATGAGAGCAAAACACAGTGACCTGCAAGACAGTTACTTAAGTGAACAGAATAAAAACAAACTCTTAACAGGTCAGCTAGAAGAAATAAAAATGCAAATTAAGAAACAGAAGGATCTGGAGAATGGAGACGTCGAAAATGAAGATACAAGCTTTTCTAGCAGAGGAAAACACGACAGGCCTAAATACAGAGGTGTCACAGCTGATTTCACAGCTGCTAAGCACAAGCCAAGGGAGCTCTCACCCCAGCAGCGCCGGGAAAGAGCAAGGAACAGAGATTTCTCTGTCAGTAATGACAGCTACAGCCACAGTGGTAAGCAGGTGCCCAGTCCAAGCTTAATGAACAGAAAAGCAGGAAAAGCATCTGGTGCATCTGCCCTTTCAGACACTGCTGTGACAGATACAAAAAGACTGGAAGAGAAATCCACTTTTTCTTCTGGTCAGAAGGAAGGCTGCATCATGCAGAACGAGGGGAAGAGATCAAAAGAGCAGCCATCTGTCCTCAGCCGATATCCTCCTGCTGCACAGGAGCAGAAATCTTGGAAATCACCATCCAAACCTGTTGCTGATGCAGGGCTGAGATCCAAGGTTGAAAAGCCATCTCAGGTGCTCCGTGGCAACAGTCAAACCAGCGCTGTTGCACGGGATGAAAAGTCAAGCAAAGGAGAATCAGTGGCTTCTTTGGCTGAGAAACTGAAAATAAGTCAGGCAGAAGTCAGTGACTGCTCCGGGAACACGCTACTCACCAGGGGTAGTCACACCTCTTCCAACGGTACTGCTTCAGCGTACAGGTACCACCTCTCCTCTCATGTGTCGGCCTCAGACTCCACTGGCTCTAAAGCAGACGCAGTGAACACTTTTACTGCATCACACAAACAGCCCTTGGAGGGGAGGGCTAAAAGAGCAATAATCTCTCAGGAAAAAGAATTCGCAAACACATATCCTGAAAGCACGAAGCCTTCAACGCTAACAAAGCACTCCCATCACTCCAGGAGTCAGGAAGACATTCTGCAGATTCTCACAGGTCTTGATAAAGAAGACAAGGAGCAGTATTCAGCTTCAGCAATGGATCACGTAAACGCTGGTTTAAAAACGGACTCCAAAACCATCCAGAGCAACCAGGAAAAACTTAACTCAGATGAAGAATGGGGAAGAAGCAAAAAAGCAACCATTCAGTCAGATTTTGAGACAAGAAAGAAAGTTGGTTCCAAGCAGTTCTCCAATTCCAGGGGAGTTTTTAGAGCATCACTTTTTGAAAATGACAAAAACACTGTAAATGATGAAGACTCCACAAAGTGTATAAAGCCATCAGATGCCAGCACTGGAGAATTTAAATCCAGAAGGTCGTTCAGCCCAAGAGAAGCTTTGAGATCAAAAGCTGTCATTAAACCTGCAATTGTTGAAAAGGATATGAAGGCAATCATGGGAGGGACTGTTTCAGAGGCAGAGTCAGAAAAACAGAAGTCTGTTTTTAAAACGGTAACAAATAAAATGACAAGCAGCATCACAATCTTCCCTTCTGAGTCAGCAGCTCTAAGGACCAGTGCAGATACAGCAGCAAAGGAAAGGCATGTTGCCACCAGCAACATCAGAGTTGCTCCAAATGAGCCTTCACCAGTTGCAAACCATCTCCCCACGCCCTTTGAGATATCAGTTAATAAAAGTGCTCTGAAATTACCTGAGGCGGACAAAATTGGAGAGGCAGCACCAAGAAGTAAAGCAGAAACAGTGGTCTCCAGAAGCAGCATTATGATAAAGACTTCTGAACTCACAGAAAGGAACAGTGAGCCGCCTTCAGAGACAATCAGCTGGAAGAGCCATGGCTTTTCAGATGCAGCTTCACCTGAAACAAAACACGTCACTGTGAGAAGTTCCTGGAGAACAAGACAAGGCTTACATTCCCTGGAGGACTCTCTAACCAAAGTGGGGAAAAGTGCAGCTTCCAGTACTACAAACCTGTGTCAGTCCTCAGTGGACCTCTCAGAAGTGGAAGGGAACAGTACAAGAACAAACTTCCTGGAGCAGACCTCAGCAAGGCCCAGTGCCACGGCTAATTCCCGGAGTGCCCCTGAACTGGGGTCCCGAAGGACCAAAAGTAACTTAAGTGCATCTGAACTGCTAACATGCAGGAGCTATGCAAGTGATCCTACAGCGGCTTCTGCTTGGCATCGGACCACGCTACCTGTAAGTATCCTATGTTAAACACACTTGTCTTTCAGTTGCTGTGGTTTTCCAAGTTGTCTGTTAGCTGTAGGGTGCGCGATTTGAAATTCTTACAGTTTATTTCCTGAATTTATTTCCTCTCCCAGCTCCTGCTATCTTTGGTGGAGCATCTCATATGTGAAGTACCTGATTTAGACTTCTTGAAACTAGATCCATCTGCCTGGGTCTTGTAATCCCATGTGAATAACTATATAGCAGCATTTGGTCTTGCCAAGATCAGAGAAGACATAGTCACAGCTTATGTAGGACGTGGTATGCTTTGCAGAGTGGCTTTGCATGGCATTGTCAATTTGGAATAGTAAAGAAAAAATGATGGAAATGAGCAGATTTTAATAGGGTTGTGCCTCAGGTAGAGCTCTAATGGCAGTTGTAGAGATATAGCTCTTTTTGGTGACCTGTGTGGTTTCCCCATGTGAAATCAGAGCTCAGAGCTAGACTGGAAACGCTTCCCGGGCATCTCCTAAACAGGTGAATGGTGGCTGGTTACACAGGGCTGCTCCCTTCTTGGTCTGGGTCAATATGCCACCTGAAAAGAAGCAAGAGCCACAGGGATGGCTGTGCTCTTTTCTTGTTCCTTTGGCTGGTACCAGTGAAGGGAGTCCTTCAAAGCAGGGCTGACACATGCAGACTTGAGCTATACTTCCCACCAGAGTTGCAGGCTCCAGCATATTTCAAGTGAGCTCACTGGCACTGAGTGCCCTTCCAGTTTATTAAACCACATGCTGGTTCCTGCTGCAGCTCCTGCCTCTGCTCTTTATTTAGAGCTGCTGTAAGCACCCGCTGCCGTTGCCAGTCTCCAGGAAGAGCCACCTGCGTAATCTGACAGGGCTTGTGGCAAAGGGGACAGAATCATAACCAAATGACTCTGGCATTGACAAAGATGAGGTTGTGAAGATGTGAAAGGAGTTTTACACTTGCAAAACGTCTGTTCCACTTCTCTGGCAATGAGAAGCACAGAAGAATTTGCACCGTTGCTTTGCTTTGCAGATTCTGTTGCCTGGTGTTACAAAGCGCAGGTTGGCCTTCCAGCTACATTTGGACACGTAGGATACATCAGGGACCTAAGGCATGATGTCTGACATTCATCAGCACCAGTGAGCAACCTAAATTCTCTGTCTGCATCACCCAGACACCGTGCTTGAAGCAGGTGATGGAAATCATGGGGACAAGGGTGTGTGCACGCCTGCTTCTGTCCCACCAGTAGGGTGGGAAGTTCCAAGCCAAGATCATCTCCCTGGCTGGGGTCACTCGTGGGTCACTGGCAGTCTGCACCTCTCTTTCATGAATTCAGGCAGAACTGACATGACTGAGGTTGTCCTTTTGCATAATGGCAACTTAATGTGATTGGGAAGGGGGAGGTCCATCCCTGCGTCTCCCTTTATCCCAGGAGTTTGAATTCACAGCACTCACAACCTCAAGTCTCACAGCTGGGGAGTTCTCCACTTGCAGCTGCACTCACAAGTTGTCAGTCATGGAGTCCTAAAGAATGGGCACTCAGATATTTCTTTCCCATCTTCCCCCTAGCAACCCACCCAGGGCTGAGTGTAGCTCTGCAGTACGTTCTGCAGGTAGTCTCAAGGTCACTGTCAGATCAAATTTGCTAGCTATGCGGTGTGCCTACAACAGCAGGTGAGGTGTACCTGACAGAGGAACCTGACCTCTGCATGGCCATCCTGGGTATCCCTGATGAATTAGCTGGCTTAGCCCTGCCCATATCTGCAGTGACAAGCAGTCAGGAAAGTGATTGCATGGTTAGTTCACACAGGACTGTTGAGTATTCAGTTAGGTATCTCTGCATTATACTTTTAAAATAAAATCACCTCGATGCCACATAGTCACAAATCTGAATTCTTGGTCATAAATTAAGTATAGTTTTAGCTTGTAAACGAGGAGCATCAAGTTACCCTGAAAGACTGCAGATACTCAGATATACCAAATTTCATGTATTTGGGCAGCTCAAATTACTGCATGTGCCCTTGAAAAAAAAACAAAGTATCTGCCTTTAAAGGGTATCTTCAGGCTTATAATATGTGTCATATCACAAGCAGTCTGTTTCTGCTGGGATTTGTGTTTCAGTTAAAGATGTAGTTATTTCTCTGGCAGAAGGCTTGGCACCAAGCTGTGCTGACTTTGCACATTCAGCTTTCCTGTGAAGGCATCACTGTCACTCAATATCACCATAGCTCCACTACCCAAAGTTGAGATTGCCTTAAGAATCCTATTTGGGAAACACAGGGGCTGTGCTGGTTTTGCCAATATACTTCTTCCTTCTCTTCTATGAAATACTCATGATGTCTGACCATTTGCTGCAGCAAAGCCGGAGCCTAAAGCAAGCTGGAAGCTTGGCCCCTGCCTCTTATCCTGTCCCTCAGGACAGACCCAAACTGAGCACCGGGAAATAATTCTTGCAAGGACATGCCATGGCACAAGGTGTAATTTCAGCCTTCTGTTTTTGTACCGCTGATGTAGGCAAATGTCCCTAATGAAGCTACAGGAGGTATCAGCAGCTTTTAGCAATACCTGTGCTACAGAAGCAGCAGCTCTTTGGAGCGCTGCTTTGGGAGACCTAGAAAGCAATAGGTGCTGATGGATGGATGTTGCAGCCTGAGGACTAGCTCCCTCTAGTGCTTGCAGCCAGCCTTCGTCGGGCTCTCGTAGAAGGCATCAGGAGATGCAAGACCTCAAGCAGTCATTCTGCTGGGCTTTGTGTTTCAGGTAATGAAATTGGTATTTCTCTGGTGTGATGTTTGACTGCTGAAAATTTGCGATGCCTGAATGAGTCCAAAGGCACTGGCAGGAAGCGAGCAAATGAGTAGGCAGCAAGGCAAGATGAATTTATTTTTCTTGTGCCTGTGACATTAATATGACTGGAACTGAACTGTGTGCTGCATAAGTTAGGTAAAAACCTAAAGTGAAGCTATGTGTACCTTCTTATGGTGGGTGGGTCTCATGGAAAAGTTTCACTGACAGTATCCAGGGATGTGCTGCCTCTCACCCCTTCTCTGCTTAGGGATTAATAGAAAGTGCATCCATCACCATTTCACCCTGGCTGATGCCACATAAGTGTCTACTTAAGCAGCCAGCCATGCCACATCACTGTTTTCATCTTTCCTTGAACCTCAGTAACCTTGTCCAAGGGTTCTTTCCTGTTTTGTGCGAATCCTAGGGGGTCACCAGTCTGTTCAGAGCAGCTTCCCAGGCACTTGTTGGTGAGCAGCTGGTTGTCCTTTGGGGTGCCATCACCTTCTGCGGTGCCATGGAGCATGCTGAGCTCCACACGGACAAGCCAGAGCTGGCCTGGTGGCCCTTGCAAAATGGACTCAAGCCAGCACCTTGCACTGCAAACCCAGGACCAAAAACCCAGAGCAATTCCAGACCTCTTCATAGTCTCTGAGTCCCAACCCTCTTTTATTTTCCTTCACACAGGATGAAAGCAAAGATTTTGTGCCCAGTTCCAGAAGAAAACAACATGGCTCTTCTGAGTACCTCTTACAGGTTGACACACCAGGGAAAAGGCCAGCCACTAAGATGGAGCTGCAGGACCCCAAATCCAACCCACATGCTCCACCGGGTCTCCAAGCAGAGGAGCAGGTATGTGAGTTCAAGGACCATCACACGGCAAGAAGCCAATATCTGAACTGACCTCCCAGTAACATCACTCAGAGAACTTGTCCAAATGAATGTAAACCTTTTAGGAGAAATCCAGTCTTAAATTAGCATTGCCCAGAGGTGGAGTGTCTACTGTATTGCCTTGGTAAATTATTCTTATTGCCTGTACTGGTAAAATGAACTACCTTGTTTTTCTGTCCTGAACTTGTTTCAGCTAGCTTTATGGCTAAAAACTTTCTCCAGGGAATAAGAGGCACAGCATTTAGTCATCCCCTGGCACACATTAGACAATCAGGGATAGAAAAATCATCGGAGAGACATAATCAGAGCCCCTGACTTTCCTGCTTCAGCTGGCTGCTGTACTACTAGGGTGCTTGTCTGCCGCTACATACCTGCTGCTCTGCCTCCTAAAACACATCTTTCTGGACACATAAAGAAGTGGACAATGGCCCACATTATAGTGACCATGTCTTATTGTCTGAAATATGAAAAAACATGAAAATATGAAAATAAATATGAAAAAAATATTCCAGCCTCTTCACAGGGGACTCCCTTCAGAGGAGGTAGGGGTCCAGGCAGCCTTTAATTTTTAGGTGCACAGCTACACTTATGTCTGTAGAAAGGACTTCCGTTTTCTCCTGCCATTCCCTCTTCGCCTGTGCAGCTGCCCAGAGCAAAGTGCATCTTTCCATTTATGGATCACCCACAGCAGGAAAAATCTTAATACCTCAAACCTGCTGTCAGTGTATCTTACTGGATGTGCACAAGAATTGCTTAGTCTTGATGTGAGAGCAGCAGGACTGCAGCGAGGCAGCTGAGTGCCCTACGTAGTCATACCTCTCTGTGAAGTTGCACAAAATTAAGAGTGCAGAGGGACATGGTCCCAGCTGAGCTTTGCAGACTGGCATTTAGAGACAGGTAATGCTTGCAGTAGAGAGCAGTGAACTGACCCTGTCCCTGTTGGTAGCTGAGGAAGGGGACTCCACAGTGATGCTCTGTGTGGTCACCGAGAGGTTGTCACCCACGGGGACATTCATCTGGCCAGATGGAGACTCCTGTACCTGAGGCTCTGCTGTGCTTCCTTTGTCTGTACAGCAGCAAATAAAAACTTGGGTAAAGTCCGGTCACCATAACATATACATCGTTTGGATCTGTTGTCTTGCCCAGACCTCCACCGACTGTAACAGTAATCTGTATACAGATTAGTACATTAGATCAGCTCCATCTCTTCTGTGCTGTCAGGTGTTGCACATCTCACTTGCCAGATCCACATGCCAGGTGTGGAAGTAGGTGCTGGGTATGCTACAGCATCAAAAAAAGATAATAGGCCCTGCCTATGTGGGGCAGGGCTGGGTCATTCTGCTTTTACATGCTGACAGAGCCTGTATCTTCAAATGATCCTGCCACTATCCTCCCCTGCCCCATTGGGCAGGCATCCTGATGGGCTTTGGCATGGCTGCCTAAGGACAATCATGATACTCTTCCCCAGAGCAAAACTGCTGCCAGAGGCAGCTGCGGGCCCTGGCCAGTCTGTGATGCTGCGGGGTTGTCTTTTACAGGGTGCCTCCCGTGCCTGCCGGACAACATCTCGGAGATGAGTTGTATTCCCTTCCACTCAATGAACACACTGCACAGTGGAGCAAGAGGCAGGATAATACCAAGTTCAAGGGCGTCACACCTGTTTGTAGCCTCTCCACAGGCTTCAGCTAGCCTGAAACCAGTTTTCTAATGCAATTTGCAAGGTACAGGAGCTTTACCAGTGAATTCTTTTTCTTCATTGCTGAAGAGGCAGCTGCAGAGACTTTGCTCAGGGGACTCCCACTTCTCATCTCTGTACCTGCAATCTTAATCTCCTTCATAGGATGATAGATCTGTCTCCATATGGAAACCTTGACTGCATAGCCACTCTGAACAATGGTACTCCCTGGACAAGAGAGAACTGCTTGTTAATCACTTGCATTTAGACAAGGTCCCAGAAGCATCCCTGTGACTACAGTCCACCAGCCCAGGACAGCTGTCCTACACGGCTCCACAACTGAAAGCATTCAGTTCCTAGGGAGAGTTTGCATTCTCCCAATACACCCTGGTTGGCTTGGGTTGTGGTCACCTCAGTACCTGTGTTCCCAGCACCCTCTGTGTCTAGGCAGGAGGAAACCACATCCCACTGGTTGCTTTACACATTAAGAGGGAAGGAGAGCAGAAGGTGGTGTTTAGAAGCAGTTTCTTCCCTATTGCTGTCAGTCTGTGCAACAAGCTTTGCATGACCTACTCATCACCAGCTGAGATCTTGCAACAAGAAGTCATCCTCTGAGCCAAACCAACAGCAGTTCGCGCAGCAGTGAAACCTCCTCCTGACTTAGGCTGGGGTGCTTTTTTACCTGAAGTCCATCACGCCCTGCAGGCAACAACTCTGCTGCTCATTCTCAGCAGTTGAGCCCTAAGGGAAAAAGAAACAAGTGCTTTTCCTTGCAGACAGGCAGAATGTCCTTGTTTCTTCCAAAAAAACAGGGTGGAGACAGCAGGATTGTGCCCTAAGCTGAGCTCCAGTATGGATACCTAGGCAGCCTAGGTCTGTGCCCCTCTTCAGGACCACCCTATCACTATATTTGGGAGTCAGGTATGGTCAGAGGCTGCTTCAAATACAGAGGTACGTTACCCTGCCCATGCCCACAGGCCACCGAGTGCAGGTGGCACCACTGTTGGTGGACACACTGCCTCTGCAGCTCCAAGAGGTGCTCAGCTGTTGGCAGCATCTGCCCTGAGCAAGGTGACTGACTGTATCTGGCTCACTCAGTTGGAGCTCCACCAGTCCTTCCCTTATATCCCACCACTCAGCTGCAAGGCTCACTCACGCTTTTCCTGTCCTGTACACAAACACCACTGACCTCCCCCTAGTGTTTTCTTCTGCCACTTGAAAACAGACACCCCTCTCTGCAGAGGAACAAGGACAGTGCTGCAGAAGGGAGAAGGTCCCTTACCTGTTTTGGAGGTGCAGCAGGAACAGCTGCAACCCACCAGCTCGCGTGTCTGACACTCATTCCCACCTCTCACCCTCCAGACGAGCAGCTACCAGAGCAGTGTGTGTGTGACTATCCATAACATGGACAGGTATATGCCCTGTCTCCTCCCTGTCCCTTGGAATTATATGCCTCAGTTCTGAGAGGCAAGTGAATCAAAAAAACAGAGCTAGTTGGAAAATACCTATGAAAACATTTATATAAAAGGAAAGTGTTTCGATTACTTTTTTTTATTGTTGTTAATAAAGATGGTTTGGAGGAAGGGAAAAATTATTTTTGAAAAAGTGTTCCTTTTTGCAATTTTTAGATGGTTTCCCAAATCTATCTTTTTAACCCTTCATTTATTATTTTATATTTTATGACATGCATAAGTGTCAAGTTGCATAACAAGACAAAAAGATAATGCTTTTAAATTAGTACTAAGTGGCAGCTCTAATAATCTTAAAATTAAATTATATTAAAATAAATTATATTAACTGCTATCTCTTACCATTTCATGACATGGCAGTGCTAGTAGAGAATGGGATAAATATATCAAGTATAATGGCAAAAAAAATTTTAACTCAAAATCCAAACTAAAAGTAAAAGAAACTGAAATTCTGAAGTTAAGTTCAGATTTCTGAAATGCCTCCTCCTGCCCCATGTTTATCAAGAAATATTGAAAATTAGTAGACATTTTGCAATGTGAAACCACAGTATTTTTTTTAATGAGCTTGTGCAATTGCAATATCCACCCTGAGAGCCCTGCTGTGCTCAGAGGTTAACTGTATGGCAGGATCACCACCACCACACAAAAAAACATTACTGGGACTGATGGCTTGAACAGCGTCAGCTTCCCTTGCCTCGTCATGCAACCTTTCAGGCTTTCCATGGCTGATAAACAGACTTGCATCCTGACCAGAAGTGCCGCATCTCAGCAGGGCTCTCACAGGGCTGCCTTGCTTGCTAGCTTCTGCCAGCCTCAGGATGCTATGTTCTGACTCTTTGCCCCTTATTTTCATTTTAAAGAAGGTATTTCCCTTCAAAACTCAACACGCTGCCTCAGGTTCTCTTCCACCCGTAGCATGGGAAACACTGCTGCAAACCCCGCTCCAAGCCAGTGCAGCTGCTCTCCCGCAAGCGGTCCAAATGCCTCCTGCAGCACCTGCTTGCTGAACCTGGGAGTTCTCATCTTGGAAGTGTCTTGGCAGGTACCTGCCCCTTCAGACAGCACAGTAATTATTTACTTCTGTTTGCATTCCCAGACCTGCTGCTGAGCAGCTCTCCAGCTGTATAGTATACACCCAGTTACAGTCACTGTGGAAGACCCACTGCTAACGCCCCTGCTTGCCATTGCAGTTCAGTGTCACAGAGAAGCAGCACATTTAGGAGCCCCCCCCACCCCACCCCTGCATCACGGTGCCCAGGACTGGCAGCTTAGTTGTACAAACAGCCGGACAGCACATACACACTCAAGAGGATGAGGATCACTTTGAGCAGTGACTGTATGGCTTTCCTCCCAGTGATGATCCCATCCTGCTGCAGGACAGCAGTCCACATCTCACAGGACACTTGGGTGCCTGTGCGCATCCATTGGCTCTCTCTTCACGTTCCTGACGTGGATCCAGCTTAGCATAGTGCTTCCAAAGCTCCTTCCAAGGAAACTGGTTTCAGTCCTGGCCAGGAAAGCTCTGCATCCCTAAGACGTGCTGTGTTAATACATGCTTCCCTGTACCTGCCCACAAAACTCTGGCTTACCAATCTGCTTTTGAACCCCACAGCTCATCCCAGTAACACAAGCCCATGTCTGAAGTGCAAGGGAAAAATCCACCAGCAGCAATAGCTGTTGGTTTTCCCCTTCTGTCAGCCAGGACCAGGCCTTTACTTAGCCACAGGCAACGGGAGGGCTTCACCCTGCTGCTCAGCCAGCTCACCACATGCAGCCAGAGCCCCAGCTACTGACCCAGCAGCTCTTCTGGCAGTCTCCTCTCCTCAGGTGCATCTCACAGGTGACATCCCTCCTTTCTCCAGCTGCCTCAGTCCTTTGTTCAGTATTTTACAGCACATACCATGAACTCTTGCTCTAGACTCAGTCCCACTGCTTGTAAATAATGAACACAGATGTCACTCAGTAACTGTACACTGGGTTGTTTTTGCCACAACCAAGACTAAATCTGAGAAAGAAAACTCACCTTAAAATTGAAAGGGGCCATGCCCTCTAATCATGAGTGCAATAGGAGCTGATTGTATTATGAAACTTATAGCAATGACTTCAGGAAACACAATGTGTTTTACTCAAATTGCACACTTTTTTTTGAACAGCTGTAAAATAGAGTATATGTGTAAATATTGCCATCACTGAAGAAGTATTTGTAATTTTAGCATATAAATATAACAGGCTTTTCAGTGGGCTTGATGCATGAAGCTGCGCATCAAGCACTCGGGTAATTCCAAAGTTGTAAATGTATTTGCTGTACAGAGGAAGTGTGTCAGTGCTCGCTTCTCCCAAGGAAACAGAGACGCTGGTCCCTTTTGGAGAGCCAGCAGCTTGCTGGCAGCAGTCTGAGGAGTGAGCAGCTTGCTGCTTCATGGAGTGGCTTCCTTTGTGTCCAGAAACAGCGCTGCAGCAGGCAGAGCAACACCTCTCCAGCTGCTCCAGTGACAGCAGCATCCACTAGCGCTGTACACTGTCAACCTGCAGCTCAGTGGACACAGAGAGGCGAGACCCACAGTCCTCCTGCAGACTGTACCTCTGGTAAAGGTAAAAGAGCAGGAAGCACAGGGCAGGGTGGCGCACCTTGGTGCTTCAAGAGACACTTGAGCTACAGATTGAAGCAATAATCTCATTGGTGTCATCTCTAATATAGCAGACCTCATCTCTGCCACCCTTGCACATCACTGGAGTGGTCAAAGCACTGCTCCAAGGCCAGACTCCACGGGACTGCTACGTATGTGATGAAACATGAAGCCATTGTTTGCAGATGCCTCTGATGGTCAGCAGCCTAAGGACCCAAAGGATCATCTTCCTATGCTGCCCAGCATGCAGTGCAGGCTCCTGCCTTGTGGAAGCAGCACTCCAGGCTGCATGGAATGTATTTTTAAGAGAATAAATCTATTTTTTTGTATTTGCAGACATATATTTGGGCTGGGACAGCTTAGTTAGAAGACAAATAATGGAAGAAATCTTTTCATAATCACAGACACATCCAAGTTAAGAAAATTTTCCAGGGTTACAGTATTGCCTATTTCCCTAAAACAAACTTTGTGTCCAATAGAGCTATCAGCACTGTTTCACCTTCTCAAAACTCTCCCTGTCTCAGCATGCTTTGTAGAGGGAAGCCAGCTCTTTCCTCCCCAGGCTGCCCATGCAGCGGACACAGATGGTGCTCACCTCCTTCCAGTTACACAGTGCTCTTAGTCTGCATGCCAAATGTAAACATACACTTTATCTGCATGTCTCTCCTGACTCAAACACTGTCAGCTCTACAGTATATAACCAATAAAAACTTTTCTCTTTTTACATGTTTTTAATGTGGTATTTATAGCTCCGGCTGAGTCCTTGCACAGCATCCGTTACACAGAGGTACCGATGCCCCTTGGTGAAGTGCTGAGGCAGCTCCAGTCTGCAGCACTGTGCGTTAGTGCTGAGTCTGACTACCTCGTTCTTAGTTTTTTGCCTGCGTCCAGGCAGATCGCATACATCCATTCCCAGGCTGCATTTAAGGCATGAGCAGTACACACACACACAGCGAATCAAGTTGAACACAGCTGCTCTCCACTTAGATCAAGCATCGCTTCTCCTCCTGTGGGTTTCTGCTCTCTGACTTACACAGAGGTCTAAGTAGTGTCTTATGTTTTAACTCTGGCCTGACACCTATTTACCCAAGCTACAGAGGCAGTTCATGGCTCCCCTTAACTGTGTTTCCTGACTTTGCAAACTGATCTGCTCACAGCCATTACCACCATTCCAATCTGGAAAACAGTCCGAATGTCACCACCCTTGTAGCCAGGTAGGGAACGCCTGCCTGACTCTGGAGCCAGTCCCACTGATCTCTGGATGCCTTTAGTGTGCAGCATCACTTTTCACTGGCACAGGACACACTGCCTGCCTGTTACCCACCTGCTCATGTTCCCACCAACAGCCTGCCTTCCATCAGCTTCCTGGTCTGCTTATCCTTGTTAATATCTTTATTAACATGCTTTTAAATCGAAGGCATCTGAAATCCAGACTTACTTCCTTGCTTTTGGCATTTGCACAGATGGACATACAAAACTGTTTTCAAGTTCTCTGCACTCAGCTTGAACTGGAATTCTGCGTAGCTGTCATCAGGTTATGGAAACGAGGTTTAAGGATACATAGACCATTCAGTCCCCAAAGACATCTTCTCTGTAGCACAGCATCCAAGCACAAAAGATGGCACAAAGTCAGGCACAGGAGCCACAGCTATTTCCCTTCAAAAGCACCACCAGATGAAGTGGTTGCAGTTTGTATTCTTGGTGGCCTAGACACCACAGGAAAGGGAAGGTCTCCGTTCATACTTTTTGGTTTGTTCAGGATTCAAGCCAACATCTGTCAGGCCTCAAAAGACCAGGGTAAAGCGAGGTGGAAGGGCACCCTCCTGCTGAAGCAGTCACAGCACAAGCAAGAATGCAGCCAGGTCAGGAGGAAATAAAGGAACATGAAGGAGACTGAGGCTTTGCCACTGCAGAGCTCAGCTGGGAGGAGAATTGCCTAACTTGGTCCAAGGCCTCCCTAGACTCATCTGTACTAGCTCGGTTCCAAGCCTCTCCTAGGACTTCAAGGCCAAGAGGCATCACATGGCTCCTATTCACAGACCATGACCCCATCGCCTCCCTACACCACAAACACAAAGGCAAAGATCTCCCTCCAGCCCATCACAGGATGGACACGGCCAAACCACCTCCCTGGGGCCAGCCAAACACCTTTGTCATCCTTAGCAACACTACCTTACTCAGGCACTTAGGACTCCCCTTATCTTCTTTAAAACCCACCACATTATTGGGAGCAGAAGCACAGGAAGCCCAAATGCCGGCTGTCAGTGAACATATTTGATGTTAACTCTTACTGACCAAGACTGGGGCCCAGCATTGTTTTCACTTGCCTGGTGCACTGTGGGTAACACCTCTGCATACTTGGGACTAATCACCACAGTTACAGTGCTGTGGAGAATAAACCAACATCCTCCTAGCAATGGCAGAACTAGGCCTGGATTAGCCATGAAGTTGAAGCCATTAACTTCAAGCTCCCATCCAGGATGCTCCTGTGGTGCATCCAACAAAGCTGGGATTGTACAGGGTAAACAATGAAATCAAAACAAGTAGGCTGAACATGACAAGCAGAGGGAGGTAAAGCCTAGGATAAGATCATCCCTTCCTGTCTCCTTCATGAAACATCTGCACTAGCTCAGTGTTCTCAGCCTTCCAGCTGACTTACCCATCTCAGGCCAGATTCCAGGACCTACCTTCAGGAGCAGCTTGGCTATGCAGTTTCCTCAAATGGACAAGCTACCTCCAAAACTATGATGAGTTGCCAATAAATGGGAATCTTATTTTCTTCAAAAGCTGCAGCATCTCAGCTGTTTCTGAAAACAGGTGCAGTGCCCAAACTCTTCACACTTCACCTACGAGGAAATGCTGGGTGGATCATACCCACCAGAACACCCTGAAACCTAGGTAAATAATGTCCCAAGTCCTTATCCTCTCCAAAAAGCATGTTCCCTCCTGTGCCGACCCAAACTGCATACTGGAGCATAGTAGGAGCGTACTGCCAAGAGTACTGAAGAGATGGTGAGATTCCAGCCCCTCTGGGCTACGGGGCACACATGAAACGTCAGGTAGGGCATTAAGTTTAATGAAGGCAAATGAACATGGAATACTCCAGTCATACTCAATTCTAAATTACATCCTCCACCATTGACAGCTTCAGAAAAAGTTGGCTTCTACTGCTCAACAGGAATTCAGTAGTCTGACATATACATTGCTAGTTGCAATATTATTTTTTCATGCTTACCTGAGACCACCAATCTGAAGTAACCTCAGTGAATCTGGAAAAAGCATTCAAATTGAGAGGTTTGACAAGCTTTACGTGTTATTCAGAAGTGAGGATATGATTCTGCGAGCAAGGAAAAGTTACGAAGGACAGGAGTATGTTGTCCAAACATCAGTTCTAACTCTGCCCAAGAACTTGAAGTTGGAGACATTTCTGTCCTATAATAGTGGATCATGGCTGAGACTTGAACCCATGTGTTAAGCCATGAGCATACAAGGCTTAATAAAAAAATCTTTAAAAAAAAAAAAGAAAAAAGGCAGGGGGGGACAGGGACGGGACGGACGGACTCTGAGGAAGAAGGGTAAGCATTGAGTATTGGAGTACATATGTCATACAGCACCTACGTAAGTAATTTCCATTTTCAGGTGGTTGTGGTCCACATGTCTGTTCTAACCTTGGGTAACTTCAAACACAATTCCACCCAAGGGTGGCTTGGAAGCAAAGCAAACAGTAATTTTACCATTTGCAAAATCTAGCACTAATGACCAGATGCTCAAGCAGAGGAGCAGCATTTGGGGCAGGTATGGAGAGAACACTGCAGAAGCTGTGTGGAAGGACAGACATGCTGTCCACTGCACCACTATCAGGGATGACAGTGCCCTGCCATGAGGTGATTACAGCCAGGGATGACACTCAGATAACTACAATATAAATAAGTGATTATCCAAATAGACAGTCTCTGCAGAGATGCATACCTAGGACAAACAACGTAAATGCATTCAGAAGCTTCTGAGAGGCATGCAACCACAGATGGAAAAGATACTTTATTATCATCCAGGCTGGGTTGGCAGGCCAAGATACCTGTCTTTCAAGCATGAAGTCTAAAAATCAAGTAATCTACCCTCGTTCAAGTGAAATAGCCTTAATGTTATTGGGCTGTGGTGATACAGTGTCTAGAAAAGAGAACAGAATAACAGTAAGCAGAATTCCCTTCATGGAGAGATGTAATTAGCACTGTGTTGATGGGGACCAACAATTTAATGAAACAGAGATCAAAACTTTTGGCCCCATGAGACAGCAGACCCCCAAGCACAGGATATATCCAAAGTAGTTTCTATGAGAGTGGAAAGCTGCGAGCTGGATCTGGGACATGGAAATGGAAAATGGAAACCATCTCCAGAAGGTCCTTGAGCTGATGGTTTATAACTGCACTAACAATATCTGAGGTCTGTGAATGTTGCACATTTAGCCACATGCTAGTAAGAAAGATTTGGATGTAGGCCCTGCATTACCAAAACTCAAAGCCCTAATAGAATCAAAGGTGCTGAAACTATTTGAACACAGGGACATAATGAGTTTCTCTAGAGAGAGTGGCTGGAGAGAATCTAGATAACTAGTGCAGAGGAAATGTGTAAGTTTAGGTGAAACAAACCCCACCCTAAGTAGGTATTTCAAACATTTTAATTCTTTTTGAAAAATCTTCCATGAAATGTCTTTGCACATCTATTTGGCAGTGGTCTGAAGCTTGCACTTGTGCAGCCGAGTCCACCTCAAATACTTCAATATAGCATGAACATGACAACTGATGTCTTCAGCACCTCTGGATGCTTGTGAATAAGTCACCCTGCTGCTATTTTTTTGCTTGTTATTTTATGAAGCATGTACTAAAACAGACAATATTTGCATGAGAAACTACAAATATTATTCTGAGCATATCAGTGCAAGAACAGGCCCAGTAACAGTATAACTGAAGCAAGGCCAGTCTAGGTGTCAGCCTTCCTTACCAATTCGTCAGGCAAGACATGGAAAGGTTGAACCTACAGCTACAGTGAAAATACCTGTCTGCTTTGTGTTTCTCTGAAGCACTGTCACACTTCATATGACCAAAAGGCTCCCAGTACCGCATCACCACAGTCTTCAGTTGGCTGGAAGTGGGGAAAAACCATGTGTGATAAAGAATGTGGTCAGCTACTCTGCCCCTTATCCTTGTGCAAATGTAAGAATGTGATGACAGAAGTGCAGGACTGTGAAGCCTGGGCTGCATTCCTTAATTTTTGCATTGGATATTGTATTGCATTTCTCAGCCCTCTGTGATTGAAGTTTTCCAGGGAATTTCTAAACACCACGTTGACTTGATGCCTATTAGCACCTGGAACTAATGGACAGACTCCACAAGCCCTGTAGAAGCTTTGCTAACACAAGACAACAGACTTTGTAGAGAAGCAACAGTTTTTAGTAGACAAATCAGCAAAGCTGGAAAAAGCTAATTTTAAGACTATTCGTTCTTTGGATAAGACACATTCCATGACTGATATGGCTCAGGTAATTAAAGGGATGCTTTCACTCTCCACTGACCTTCTAAAGGTAAAGACTTGTGGGGTTTTTTGATATTTATTCAGCTGATGCTGAATCCAGAACAAAGTCTGGAAGCATGCCAATAGTGCTGTAATACCTGTGTGCTGTGGGGAAGAATGTCAGTGTAAGCATTTCCTCTGACATTCAATATTCCTTCCAAATGAACAAAAATTACACCTTCAGAAATCAGATACATTGGAAAGGGCAAAAAAATCACGGAATTTTCAGAGTGTGAAGGGACCTCTAGAGATCATGTAGTCCCACTCCCCTGCTGAAGCAGGACTGCCAGGAGCACATCACTCAGGACTGCATCCAGGCAGGTCTTGAAAATCTCCAGAGAAGGGGACTCCACAACCTCCCTGGGCAGCCTGTGGCAGTGCTCTGCCACCCGAACCGTAAAGAAGGGTTTCCGTGTATTTGAACGGAACTTCCTACATTCCAACATGTGCTCATTGCCCCTCGTCCTGTCACTGGGAACCACTGAAAAGAGTCTGGCTCCAACCTCCTTCAACCCACCCTTTAGATACTTGTAAGCAAGTTGGTAATAGCAAATAGTTGGTAAAAGCAGAAAACTTTAAAACAAACCAGCCCGTGACATCTAATTCTCTTTTGGTAAACATTTTCTCAAAAAGTAACTCATGGAATTATCACCACCTTTAAAAAGAATATACAAGAGTATACAAATAAATTAAGTTTAGTCACCTCACTTTATGGAGCCACTTCATGGCTTAAAGACTACAAGAACTCTGAACACCTTGTTGACCATAGCATCCTCAGTTGAACTTTTTTAGAAATCTAGCAAGAGACTTAGTCAGATGAAAATATGCATGATAAAAAAAAGAAACTGAAGCACCCCAGTGAAGTTGTTCCTTGGTTTATGATCCCATCAATTACTAAGATAACAAAACAGGGAGAACACATGCTTCACAATAATTTCTACTACAGGCAAAACCATAGCAAAAATTCCATACAAAGACTGAACAGAAAGACCCTGAGCTAACAGTAGTTTATTGCAAAGTAGATGCTAGCACTTGACAAAAATATAGGCATCTGCAGAACTGAGAAATGTAAATCTTCCTGCAGATTCAGCCCATCCAAAAATCACAACCTGACAAGTGAATGCATGCATTCACTCAGGATTCAGAACCCCATGGCAGATTACTCTGGTCCTTCATCTTCAGTACAGAAGGGGATGTCCAACTAGGGAAGAATTCTCTTCTATCCAAAATGGGCACAGATCAATTTCGTTGTCAGAAACTCAATTCACCTACCCATGGACTAGAGTGAAAAGTGGCAAGTCCCTGAGAATAGATGCAAAGGTACACTACAGAGCGTGCAACCAGACTTGGTCACAAGGTTTTGTGACTGTGCCCAGCTCAAATTTGTGATAAAGGTCATCCATGATCTGCTGAAACAGCTCAGGATATCCCTACAGGGAAGTGAGGGCAAGCAAACAGCAGCAAGGGGAGCAACGGCTCCACCGTGAGGAAGTATGCTGAGATGAAGAGGAACTGGGGACCCATTTAGTTACCATGTCATCTCCTCCTCAGTAGGTCACAGTGGTAGGAAAACTGCACAGGCAGCACTTAAAATAGGACCAGCCATTATGGGTCAGACCAAAGTTCCATCTAACAGACCGTGGCACAGGGAGCAGAGAGCAATATGCTCCTAAACACATACATGGACAGTCTGGACTCAAGAGCCACCATTTGAGGCACAGCAGAAGGCACGCCTGGGATGACAGAAACAGTGGTGCAAGAACTGCTAACTGCTGGGAGAGCACCTGCTTGAGAAATCAGACACTGGTAGTGCTGCAAAAAGCGCGAGACCATTCTCCTGGACAAACAATGGAAATTGTACCATGTGGCCTGGCAGAGCTGAACCCCAACACTAAGCTGACTCATCACTACATGCTCAGGCCACTTTTTCCAGGTCTGCAAGCTCCAGCTGGCTTTGGGGTGGCAGTGCTTTCCCCCAGGCTGCCCCCCACTGCCAGCAATTCCACAGGATACAACCAGAATAAAGGGAGCAGTCTTTGACCCTCACCCAACCACTGCTCCCCTGCAGGAGCTGCAGCACAGCAGCTCTGAGGTGTCCAGCAAATAGCTGCACAGCATTATCTGTGCCTTGCTGAGCCTCAAACACCTCTAAAAGCTGAAAGTACTCTGAACTGCTCGCTCCCAACACCTGCTAGGGCTTGTTAGCAAGTAGGTGCTGGCTGAGGAACAGGTATAATGTCCAGGGATAATGGAGAGGCGAGGGTGCAGCAGGCCACGGATCATGGTCCTCCATCTTCCAGGGAAGACCCTAAAAGCAACAAAGAGGCTACATCAAATCACAGGGCCTCCTTGTCTCCTCCTGGCATTCCCATTCCTTTGCTCAAGCCCATCACCACCATCAGCTAACACATACCAACTCCTTGCCCACCTTTAAAAAGGGTGGGAACTGTCGGGCTTCATCTCAACTTATTATTCCATCTCCATCTTTTTATTTCAGTGGTCACGAGTTTTCAGATGTCTTTTTGAAAAGAGAAAACAGGACGGTCTTGTTGTCAGGTGAAAGACTAGCCTCACTCAGTCCAACCAATGGCAATGTCCAAATGGAATTTTGTTTACATTTGAATGTCTTCAACAATATACTGTGTGGTGTTTGTCAGAATCAGCCTGCTGAATAATCTGCTAAGTCTCAACCAGAACAAACATAAAGCAGCTGCAAATAACATTAATAGACTGATGCAGAAGTGGCTTGATATTTTTCTGGAAGAGACACTATTTGGCTATGTTAAATTGAGGACTATTTTATTTTCCAGTAGACCAGAAGTGCTCTTCTGAATTTTTGACACTTTGCTAGAGCAAGCGGGATGACAGTCCTCATGATGAGACACAGCACCATCACTAATCCCAACAGCAAACCACCCCACAAATATGGAGACCCACAGAGGCTGGAAGCCTGGGTAGAGAACACAGCACCCCAATTCTCAGATCCTTCTCCCATCTTCAGTCAGACTAGTCAAGAGACCAGATCAGCTGTTGGTGGATTTTAAAGGCCCGTCACACCTCCTGGAGCAGGGTTTCTCTGGGTAGTGGCACTGATAGGCTTTTACCTGAACATAAGGCAGGGACTCGAGTCTCAAATTACTCTCTATTTACTCTCAGTCACCGCCTGGACACCCCTCCTCCATCCCCTGTGGACTTGCAATTCCTGCCCCACTTCAGTGGCAGTTTTCTGACCAACCATCACAAAGTCTGTCTTGTTCCCTGGAAGTGCAAGTGGCAGCATGTAGGGTTGCTGAGGAGTACCCCTGTCAATAAAGCGCTCAAGCAACAACAATACTTGCAAAGTTAAGAGTTACAGGGAAGGTAGCACTAATTTAGACAGAGGTTTGGGATAGAGGGTGTCCCATGGCACCAACTCCAGCTACTTCAAATGGGCTTAGCCCTTGACACCTCAAGTTCGTGCCCTCTCACAGACTACTACTCCTGCCACAGAGTCCTCCCCTTTCTCACAGCTTGTCAGAAGGACTGCCTATGGAGATACCCCCTCACAGACTTCAACATCTAATGAGAAAGCATCCAGAAGATAACAGACATAGTCAGGAAGAAGAATGATCTCCAGCTACTAAGAAGGAGACACAAGAAAACAGTAGAAGCAACAATGCTAGAAGATGGAGAGTCTGTGGCCAAAGACAATACAGCTGTAAACAAGTAGGGGCTGCAGTCGTGTTTGTGCATGTATTTTCTTCAGGAAAAACTGTGGGTAATGTAATTGTAGAGGGATGAACATGGAACAAGAGAGGTACCAGCCCTCTAGCAGAACAGAAGGAGCAAGGACAGAAGGAAGACTGGACAGACTGCACATGTACAGATAGGGGTCAGAGAGGGCAAGAACAAAAAAATCTGAAAAGTAGAAAAAACAGTATGAACAAAGACCACGGTTAGATGAGACAGAAATAAACTGTAGAAAGAGGAGGATGAGAAAAGTTGGAAAAAAATAAGAAAAGCCTAATGCTGTATGGGCAAAGAAGGAGATGGGGGGAAAAAGGACCTAAATGTTTAAATAAGACTGCTCTGTGCAATGAAAGGAAGGCTCTATGCACTGAACAAAAAAATAAGAACAAAAATATTTGGAAGAGCAGTCAAACCAAAGTGATTTTCAGAAGCACAACAATGGCAGCTGCAACTTCACCTCACCACCCTAGCAGAAATGAAATCAACAAGTATGCAGAGTGCCTACCTGCAGCATGCAGAAGCCAAGAGATTAGGTCCTTCAGCTAACTTACTGTCTAGGCAACTCTGTTTCTACATAAACAAATACAAATAGTTTTTTGAGTTTTTAACTTAGAAATATCCAATTCTGATGATTACTTTTGTTGAAAGTATTTAGTAAAACAGTATGCTTAGCACACTCTTAGTAATACCAGCTTTCTTTCTAAAACAGGATGCATATGGTGTAGCAGCCAATTTTTGGAGGGGTGTGATTTGCTGTTACTGATAGGGGAACAGTTGCACCAAACTCTCAAATGCCAGATAAGAATAGAATTGCTCAAAAATATTACTCTTCAAAACAAAACAATAAAAAAACCCACAAACAACAAAGAAGCTTACATAAATTCTACACTAAGCTACTATTTGTAGCAACCAGCTTCTAGAGGGCCTTCTGCAATTACCAAATTGTAAATACACATATAGGTAGAAAAAAACCTAAAAAACCTCCAGTTATAAGCTTGACTTTCAAAAAGTATCTGCAGTCAAAAAAGTCCCTGACCAGCTTGGTAGTAAAGGATTCTGTGTACTCAGACACTTCAAACAGCTATAAGAGATTTTTGTAAAAGGATGCCAAGTCAAAGGTTCGGTGAGTTTTTGTAAAGCCATTCTAATGGAAGTATTATACAGTAACTCATGGCTAAGTCCTTTCAGCAGATACCGTTACAGACTATGTGAATATCTTCATCCTAAAGAGTCCACAACAGCAGCACTGAGGTCTTGTCACTCCTCTTTTGATACCTTCTACTCTTCTTACATGCTGGTAGCTTGTTGTGGGGGGACCCCAGGTGTAGGCTGGCGAGGCAAAGTATACATGGCCCCAAGAAACTGATCTGCAATGCGACCAGCTTCTCTCAGTCCACTCAGTAAAGCACCATGAACAGTCGCAGGGTAGTTGCGAATTGTATGTTCTCCTGCAAAAAACAGGCGAGGAATAGGCTGGGGGAAAGAGAGAACACTGTTAAAGCTTGTTCACATTCTTTCAGATTCTCCAGCAAACAGATACTTTAACAACAATGTCAGAAGTCCTCTAATCACACAACAGTCTCACTAACATGAAAGTGGTACATATAAAATAGTCTTTATTAAAAATATTTTAATCTGTCCTATAAATTACCAAGAAAACTTTTATATAAAATCTTTCAGTTCACAGAAGGGTTCATCTTTGTAACTACTGTGGTATGAGGAAATATTTTCCAATTAATTGCCAATATCTTTGCTTTGATTCAAAGACAACAAGGATCTACTTGAAAAACAATACTTTCAGAACCAGGTAAGCAGGGGATTTTGACATCCTCAGCTGTATACCAAAAAAGCATTTGAATGTTGTGTCTACAACTCTACAGACAAACTATTAAACATGTTTAAGAAGAATGATGGTTTCTGATCCTGGGACATGAACTCCAGCACAGCAAACAGACAAATACTTCAGCAATTCACACTTAAATTAGCAGTTTCTCTTTAAACTAAGACCTAAAACAACTATTGACAGTATCATAAAAAGGAGAAAAACACTTTCATATATTATACTCCGCAGAGAATCATTTTATCAATAGCTATGTTTATTAATGACTTGTATCACTAGAAAAAGAACATAAAGCCAAAGCCATACATCCTTCTCTGCTACTCCTTTCAGAATGCGTATTGCTTTCAAAACTTTCATCCTCTGAAAGTGAACTGGAGATGAATTATGCCTTCTTGTGTTCGCTCCCAATTTGGGAGAGACGTTTTGACTCCTGTTCCTCTCACTCTGGCCTTCACCCTCTTTCAAATCACTACAACTCACTTAAATATGGTGATGGACAACATAAATATGAAGTGTGAAATACAATAAATGTACACTGTTCAGACATTGCCAAATTGACTTTCTGAATAAAACCGTTCTTTTTCTAGTAAACAAGTGACACCAAACTTACGAAGGCAGAATTCATTGATGGAAAACTGAATTATTTTACAGGTTCTAATAATTCATCAGAAGATGCAAGTTAACTAAACTTGTGTTTAGATATGTATGCAAATTGCTTAGAAAAATCATCCTGTTTTGAGGTTTTTCTAAAAAGAATTGAGACATGTCTCACCTGAGGAGCACCTGGAATGGCTGGCCCTGGAGTAATTGGCTGAGCCATCAAATCATAGTCATTTCCAGAAGATCCAGCTGCTACATAGGAATATGATCCCCGGGCCCACGGGTCAGCACGCCAGCGGGACACCACAGTCTCTTTAGGCTGAGACAAGACAGAAATTTCAGTTGTTGACAAAGTGCAAGTTCTATAGCTAGTGCAAAATACAAAAGATGCAAACTGCCAAGAATAAAAGAGACAAAGTCCTTAGGCTAATGTTAATGATGGAATTCCAAATTTATATTCCATGATAATACATGGAATAATAATAAATAAATAAATAACTTGTCTTTACTGGCAATATCTTAATTCTTTCCAATACATTAACAGAACCTAGTGCACATACCTTCTGCATTGGAACTCCGACTTTGTAATCAGCTGTCCATGCACACTATGTACTGTTTGCTCTGTTTCTTCTCCTATTATCGACATCATGACAATGCACACTTCCTACTCTTTTACTTTCTTCCAGCCACAGCTCATCTGACTATCTCTTCTGATTTGGCTATGGTATAGACCTATATATGATCTGTAACGCATCTGGGAAAATGACTGTATGAAGGGCCCTTGCACAAACAGCTATATTTCTCCAGTCCATCTGGTTTGCCAAAGTAATGGTCCTGATTAAAAACATTCCACTGAAAGATGCAACAGTGAAAGCATCATCAGGACTCAAACTACTATCACTCTAAGGCGTAACAGCAGTCAACAGAAAATAAGGCATCTTCATAACCTTGCAGACATGATGTCAAAAAGTGATGGGTGTGAATCTCAAACTACCTGGGACTCTGTCCAACTGAGTTTTAAAAGGAATTATACCCTGTAAAAATGCAAATATCAAGACAGGAATG